>NW_005871109.1:2428854-2492719 GCF_000147115.1 Myotis lucifugus
TAAGTGATGGGCTGGTGAAAAGCGGAGAAGGAATCAAGAGGGACCAGTGTGAGAGAGTGTCAGCTCTGCCTCTGACATTGGGTGAAAAGAAGGAGTAGGTACACGGGTAGAGGAGGAAGGAGAGGGGGCTGGAATGGGAAGTGCCTGCTGGTGGCTTCTCTTCCCCAGAGCATGGGAGGGAGGCCAGCTGCTAAGAATGAGGAGGCTGTGGTGGAGGTTTGGAACAGCCACTTGGGAACTGGAGGAAGATGCTGACACAGGACAAGTTGAGAACAGCTGCACAATGCTGAGGTTCAGAACACAGCTGGGGCTGGAGACCATGGTCTGTCTGCAAGGAAGCTGATCAGCTGGGCCTGGAAACAGGCCTGGCCTCTCCTTATGGTAGGCTATATGTTTCCAGCACACAGTAGGTGCTCAATAAATTATACCTGCCTCCCTTCTCACAGGCAATGGGGCTGCCCTTGACAATGATCACTCTGAGTCTCAGTTCCACGGTCCTGCCAGTGCTCCTGCACACTGGGATATTCCCAAGGACTAGGAGTTAATTGGGAGCAGAGAGGGGCCGCTGGCCCAGAAGGCAGCCCGACAGCCCCGGGGCCTTCCCAGGCCTGCCGGTGGCCAGCTCTGCCTCTCGGGAAGGTCTGATGAGAAAGCGGTGCTCAATGCTGTTGTTGTAAAGTGGAAACCAACATACATTCTTTCAATGGGTGGTAGGGAATACCCTGAAAGCTGACACTGCAACTTTCTGGGCAAATCCAAATTACTTTCCAATGGATTCATGGAACTTTCTCATCTCAGAGCAGGAATAAACTCCGGGGCCGCGTCTGGTAAGTTCTCCTGCATCTGACTAAATTACACCCCATGTAGCTGATAATTCCCTCCAGGCATTCCCACTTGAATCCCATACCCATTTCCCATCAGTTCTTGTCCTCATAAAAACATAGTTTTCAGGATTCTCCTCCCACCCATGTTTTGAATTCTGAATTTTGAAACTTGGGGACCCTGGCTGCTTCTTGCTCACTGTACATCATTAGATGTTAAGCATTTCCTGAATACCTACTATGCACCAGGTACAATGATAAGCACATTACAAACTTGACCTTATTTAATCTCAGCAATCCTGGTAGGCAGGCATTAATCACATTTATGGGAGACAAAACTGGAGCTTGAAAAAGGTAAGGAATTTGACCCAAGTCACACAGGAAAACTGAGCAAGACAGATTTTGGAGCCAAATCTGTTCAAACCTTGAACTCTCCCCATAGTATGAACCGCCCTAACGTTTATGAGTGACTAGATATAAAATGGCCAAAGACCTCCTTCCTTTATGGGAGGAGGGAGGCTGCTCTCCCAACGTGTGTCTGCACAGATCTTGCCCCACGAGACCCAGGCATGAGTAACATCTGGGCAGAAGGGCCTCAGCTCCCACCTCGCCCTACCTAAGCATTCAGGGATGGCCCAGGCCCCGAAACCCATGTCCTCTCTTCCCCCTCCTTTTCTGAATGAACATCATCATGATGTCCTCTCGTTAAAGTGCAATAAAACTTGGTATGAGGAGTGGTGACATTCCTCTGTCCTAAAAGCTGCCAGGGTTCCCCAGAACCGGCAATACTTCTTGCCCAAAAGGCCTTCGACAACCTGGCCCATTTAATGGCTTTGTGTAGCTCCCTCTTCCGAACTCCTCTAGCAAGTCTGACTCCTCTATTAAAGCACATTTCATTACTGACAAAACCTCGGTGAGCTCTCTCGGTGCGGAGTATGCTATGTACCTCTGCCTCAGTTTTCCATATTCCAGTCATTCACTCAGCAGAAGTTTATTGAGCACCTACTATGTGTCAAGCACTCTTTTATGCTCTGGAGATACTCTGGTGAACAAGACATGCCATAGTCCTTGACCTCATGGTGCTCAGAGCCTAGGAGACCAAGCACAGGGCCTGGCCCAAGGCACAGAGCAGGTCCTTCACTAAATATCTGCCTGTTGGATGTGTGGAGCTCCCAGGGACTTGCACGATGGAACATTCTGGGGACTCCCCAATGTGCAGAGATGTGTCCCCAGGTCAGCCCCCTCTCCTCCCGGGGTGCCACCATTGGCGCCACTCACTGATGTGGTCGATGGAGCCAGCACAGAACTTCCCATAGAACTTCTTGGCTCCCAGGCCCCGCAGGTCATGGATGGTGAAAGGCCAGAGGTGCAGTACGTTGTTCCGGGAGAAGGTGTCCCTCTTCTCCACCACGACCACTTTGGCCCCCAGGTAGGCAAGTTCAATGGCCGTGCGCAAACCACATGGTCCTCCCCCAACGATGAGACACTGCAGAGGTGAGAGCGGAGAGAGACACTCAGTGACTCTAGCATCGTAGACACAAACCCACGGTCAGCAGCAAACCCCATCCACCCAAATCGACCAGCAAGTGCAGACAAAACAAGCGCCTGTTAGGACCTGCCATTCATCCATCCAATGTTCACCACCCGTGGGCCTGCTGTGCACCAGGCACTGTGCCAAGCCCTGTGAGGGACGCAGAGGTAAAGGGACTTGGGGGGAGGCATGGTTAGATATACGTGAGGTTCAGAGTCAGACTGAACTGGGCTTACGTCCCAGCTCTGGCATTTGACCTCTTAGTTTCTTCATTGGTGACATGGGTCTGCTACCCTCTCCGTGTAGGGTTATTAAAACTAAGATTGCTTTTTAAAAGCTTACGGCACATCTTTGTGACCTTGCTTAGGCAATGGTTTCTTAAATGTGATACCAGGAGCATAAACAACAAAAGAAGAAAGAGATAAATTGGACTTCATCAAAATTAAAAACTGCTGTGCTTTAAAGGCTACTATGAAGAAAGTGAAAAGATGACCCACAGGTGGGAAAAAGTGTCTGCAAATCATATATCTGATAAGGAATTATTATCATAAAGAATTTTACAGCTCAACAATAAAAAGACCAATAACCCAGTTAACGAACGGGAAGACGATCTGAATAGACATTTCTTTAAGAAGATATATGAATGGCCGGTAAGCACATGAAAAGATGCTCCACATCATTAGCCATCAAGGAAATGCAAATCAAAGGCACACTGAGATGTCCCTTTATACCCGCTGGGATGGCTGTAATCAAGAAGACAGACAACAACAAGTGTTGGCAAGGAGCTGGGGGGACTGGAGCCCTTGCACTGCTGGCGGGAACGTACAAAGGTGTGGGTGCTTTGGAACAGTTAGGCCTTTGCTCACGAAGTTAGACAGAGTTACCACATGAGCTGACCACTCTACTTCTAGGTTTGTACTGAAGAGATATGAAAACATATGCCCCCACAAAAACTTGTACACGAATGTTCATAGCAGCATTAGTCATAACAGCCCAAACAACCCGAGTGTCCATTTGCTGATGCGTAACAAAATGTGGGATAGCCTCACCATGGAATATTATTCAGCTATAAAAAGGAATGAAGTGCTGATATATGAATGAGCCTTGAAAACATTATATTAAGTGGGGGGAGAAACAGACACAAAGGACACATACTGTAGGAGTTCATTTATATGAAATGTCCAGAACAGGCAAATCAATAGAGACAGAAAATAGACTAGTTGTTGCAAGGTAATTGGGGGGAGGGGGGGAGATTGGGAAGTGGCTGCTGAAGGGTATAGGATTTCTTTTTATGGGGATTAGATCGTAGTGATGGTCAAACATACTTGTGAATATACTAAAACCACTGACCTGTATGCTTTGAATTATATATGTTATGGCAAGTGAATTATATCTTAGCAAAATAATTATATGAGAAAAAAAGCATATGGTGTCAAGTGTGACACACACTGGTAGAAATCAATAACTAGTTCTATCTGGAGCCCAGAAGGGGAAAAGCTAATCCTACCTGGTAAGCTGGAAAAGACTTCACAGAGAAGGTCTTTAAAATCACATCACCCCACTATCATCTCCTCCTCTTTATCCTCCTCTTCCTTCATCATCATCATCATCATCATCACTCCACCACCACAGCCTATGTTTGTCGAGCACTTGCTATGTGCAGGCGCTGGTTTAAGTGCTTTATGTGTTTTTGCTCTCAATCCTCACAACACATCTAAGAGGAACTACTATCATCCCCATTGCACAGCTGGAAGAACTGGGGCACAAAGCAGCTAAGTCTCTGGCCCACGGTATCACAGACTGAAAGGGGCAGAGCCAGGATTCAAACCCAGGTGGTCTCACTCCAGAGCCCACCATGCTGTTCTGATTCTGGTTTGCCAGGAATAAAAAGAAGAAAGAACATTCAAAGGGAAAGAAAGAGAAGTTCTAGATGGATGGAGAGAAGGATACTTTGGGGAAGGGAGGAGAAGGAGAAGAGCTTGTCTGGAGCCAGAGGCTGAAGGTCTTAAATGACAGGAGTAGGGGTATGGCTTTGGTCCTGTAAGCCTGGTCACGGTGGGCAGAGGCACCAAAGAGGATTCTGTGCAAGTCCCATGCTAGGTCTTAATGGACACAGGGACGTTGAACAAGAATCCCCAAGGAAGCTGCAGCCGTTTTGGAGAGAAGGGTAGACACAGTGACCTAGCTAGTTATGTGGGACACAAGCCCTTTATTCAAACAAAATCTTATCAGGAGCACCAATACTGTTAAAAAAACAAAACAAAAACAGCAGAAAAGGGCAGTATTCTGACAGAGAGGATCAGAGATACCCTACACAGCACCCTGCCCTACTCCCAGCAGCCCTGGGGCAACTTCTCGAGGTAAGAGTACATCTGGGGGCGGGGGTGGGGGGGTTAAATAACTCAGGATACCACAGCAGGGCGACAGGGAAGGAGAGCTGCACCCACTCCTCGCAGCTGCACACTGCAGAGGCATTCGGAAACTTCCCTTCTGCCGGGAATCCAACCTTATCTTACAAAAACGCATTCCCCTTCCCCTGGCAAATACTCCATCATCCAGTTATCACTCATCAGGGCGGCAGCGTCCCGAAGGGAAAGCGCAAACAGGCCTATCAAAGCTCCCGCACCACCATCCGATCCGTGGGGCTTAGGGTCTGTGGAAGCCCCACCGGGGGAAATGAAGTCACTGCTGAGATAGGACTCCCTCCAGCGCGCCTGCAGCTCCCTGGGCTTCCTTTCTGGTGGGAGCTGGCTGGCGAGAGCCAACTCCCCTGAGACCAGCTCCGCGTCTTATCTCATGCCCCCAGCGCCTCGGGCTCCGTTCGGACATAGCCAGACCATGACAGGCTTCCGAAAGCCAGACTCCAAACCCCAGCGCTTGTGAGGTTGGCTTTGGGGTTAGGTTTGAATTCACTGCATTTCTTTGCAGTTAGTGCATCTTTTCCTGTTTGCTGAGTTCTGTCACTCCAGGGCCAGAGATGGAGAGGGGGCGGGAGGATGTGGGGTGAGGAAGGGCAGGAGGAGAAGGAGGGGAGCCCTCCTGCACCCTTCTATCCAGGATGCCTGACCCAGTACTGCTCCCAGGACAAGGCAGGGCACCCCCTCCCACCACTTGGGGGGCTGCTGTGCATTTTTCCTGCACACAGTCGCTGGTGGACTGCTTCTGGCCCCGCCCTCCCCCGCTAGACCTGGATCCCATCCGTGAAAGCTCAGTTTTCCCACCACCCTGGGCCCCGGCATATACTCCAGGCCTGAAATTGCAGAGACACCACTCATACCACAATCTAAAGTCAAAATAAATACCAATGGGCCTACTTATCTACAGGGGGGAAATTTGGTGCAGATGTACCAAGGCAGGAGAGAGGGCTGGCTGCAGGGGCCAGGCCAGTCCCTCTTGGAACACGCTTGTTATGATTAACATGAGAACTCGGAATTCTGACGAGAGGCCAAATGCCCCCGCTGCTACACACCTGGGCAGAGGAGCAGGAGAGAAGAGGGCATCCCCGGGGTGCCCACAGTGGGTGCTCTGGATGTTGGGCTGGTCCAAACACCATGGATGCAAAGGTTCTGATACTTTCAACCCCCAAGGAGCTGTCCCGCTTTCCTGGGCCCAGCGGGCTATCCCTGCTGAGGACTACTGCCAGGAAAGAAAACTTTTTATTAAAACTCAACCCCGCAGCCCCCAATGAGGCTGTGCGTTCCTCCCACCGGCTCTGTCCTTAGTGCTACCCCAGAAGTAAGCTGCCCGTGGTATAATTATCTGCATCTGATTCCCAGGTCAGCGTGAGCGTCCTCTGTCTGCTCAGAGCCCAGCACAGGGGTGGGCACACAGGAGCCTCAATAAACAGTTGATGGATGAATGGCCTTCCCACATCCTCACCACCCAGCCAGTTCTGGCTCTCCAGGCCTAACCGGGACGCTCAGTACACGTCAGCCAGGGTTTATGTCTGCAGATTCCCACCCAGGCGGGGGGAGCTGGGGTCTGCCAAGGCCACCAGCATCACAGACGTCAGCAGATATGTGCGCTCGGGCAACATAAATTTATTACCCAACGGGGAACAGGGCCGATCCAACACCAGCAGGAAATCCATTGTACCGATAAGCTTGGCGGTGCTTAGGCCTCCACGTTCACAGGGAGAGACAAACACCACATGGAAAAGTCAGCCTCCTATTATCAAGGGGCGGGAAGAGGGCACGTGGGGACTGGCCCACAGTCAAGGCCCAGGGCCGGGGTGGCCCCAGCGCACACAGATGCCTGTGCCATCCCAGAGGAACCCCGCAAACACTGCCCACTTCCTGGTGACACGTGCATCTCCCAACCCACCAGTGGGTGGGTGTGCTGGGACTGCACCAGGAATGCTAACAGGATCCAGTCCCCAGAAGGAGTCACAGGGGAGCCAGGGGCGAAGCCAGGGGTTAGCTATCCAGCTGCCTGGAGACTTGGTTTCCGGTTCTGAATTCTGCCTCTGATTTCCTGGGGAGCTCTGTGTGTGGACACTCCAGGGAGGGGGCGCAGAAAGCCAGCACGTGGAGGCAGCAGGCAGATGCGGGCTGCGTTCACCAGCTGGCTTCCCCAGGCTCTGCACCTCACGGAAAAGCTTATCGTGTCTAAACGTACTGCGCCCGCCCAGCACTTTCCACTGTCCAGGCACAGTCCTGACCCCTTTATGCATTTCATCTTTCCACTGGCTCTGCCCTGTCGAAACCACCTCCACTTTGCAAATGAGGACACTGAGGCACGGGGAAGTTAAGCCACTGGCTCCAGGTCCCCACTTCATCCCCAATTTTGAGTTAAACAAAGAGAAAAAAGAGTGTCAGAAACTTCTCCACGATCACAGAACCAGTGAGTGGTCCAGTTTGGATGCCGACCCAGGCAGTGTGGGTCCAAGGCCTGTGCTCAGAACCACTCGGTAAAGCCTGACCTCGGGCGTGGGGTCAGTGATGTGAGGCCTTTTCTAGTCCTTCCGCCCCGAGTGCAGAGCGGCCTCCAGAATGCAGCTGGGGCTCAGGCTGCGCGGAGGGGCCTCTGCACGAAGCTCTAAGCGCGTGTCCGCATCGGGGCTGAGCCTGCTCTGCCTCCCCGGGTGGCAGTTTGCAGGCGGATGGAGCTAGAGCCCATCTAAGTCCCGGGAAGCTGCTCCGGCAGGTGCCACGGCAGTCGTGGGTTTGGGCATGGTCAGTGCAAGCCTTTTCCAGTGCCCGGGCCGCAAGATGAGCCAAGAGACACAGGGTCAGGCATGTGCCGTCTCCCTGGTAGCAGTGGCCCTCCCAGCCTGCTGACCCACAGGCCACCTCCCGGCATCGCTCTGGTTCCAGGGACGTGCCACCACACTTCCTGCTGTGGTTTCCAGCCTCGCTGGCTTTCAGGACATGCCGCTTATCTAACCCAGGCAGGGGGCCCTGACTGTTACTGGGTTACCACGAGTCAAAACAGCCTAGTGCAGAATCACAGGACTGAGCTTTCATATCCAAGGGGCCAGCCACATGCTCTTATGAGGGGCTTGCCCTGGGGGCCTGGCCTCACAGCCCTACTCTGCAGGATGCTGCTAATGGGGGGGGGGGGCGGGGGGGAAGGCGGTGCGGAGAGGGGATCAGGAGAGATGCAGTCACCTAAGGTTTAGCCATCTAGCCATGGAGGAGTCTCTGCCAGGGGGTGGCCAGGCAGGGCCTCTTTGTGGTGCTTCAAGGGCTGTTCTCATCCGATTTGACATGTCTGCCCCATCCGACTCCCTGCATCTCGGTCACACCCAGTTATTCCTGAGTAACATTACACACCACTCACTAACCTCAGACAGTTACAGGAAGGAAATGGGAAAAGGTATCCTGCTCTCTCTGCCTGCTCTCCAGTAACACTCCTCGGAGGTGCTTCCATCCTCTCTGCCTTCCCTTCCAGCCTCTCTGCCTTCCCTTCCAGCCTGGCTGCCGCCCGCCTCTCACAGTGACCACAGGCTCTGCATCTCATGGAGAGCCTTACTGGCAAACATTCTGCCCTTGGCCTTAGGTACACTTAGGCCCCTGGTATAAGTACACACTCAGGGCTCTGCTCCTGCCTCTGGTGCTACTCACACCGCACAGCATCGCCCCACCTACGGTGCCACCCCCAGACCAGCCCCGGGCCAGGGGGAGAGACCCACAAGTCCCTTCACTTCAGATGTCAGAGTGTGTAATCAACGGTGCCAACTCCATCCCACCTTTGCTGGTGCCTGGGCCTCCATCCCCTCCTGGGAAGAGCAGTAGTAGTAACAGTGTTCGTAAAGCCACAGTATTCATAATAAAAGTCAGAGCCGCCACTGCCTGTCTGCCTATGATGCACAAAAACTGTGCTCAGCACTCTAGAAGAAACACATCTCGTTTCATCCCTGAACTAATCCTGACTTAGGCAGATTCGCCACCAATTGGCAAATGAGAAACCTTGAGTTTGGGAAGGTTAAATGATTTGGCCACGGTCCCAGAACAGGGACCCTAACCTCTGATCCCAGAGTTCATGCTTGAGATCACAATCCTATGTTAATTCCTCCAGGTTTCCTGGGGACAGTATGTGCTAGAGTCGTAACATGCTCCTGTCTCAACTGAGATGCTGAGGACCAGTGGGACCACGTTGGGGGACTATAGAGGATGCAGGGAAGGCTCCTGTTCCCACAGCTCGGGAAGCTGTCCCTTTGGGGACCAAGGAAAACAGAGACAATGGCTGCTGCATTGTTTGGGACCACCTGTGACCACTGTAGGGATTTGCTGGAGGAATAGGTTGGTGGCTTACGTCAAGAAAGGGTCCATCCAGGAGATGGCCCCTGAGTGGAGAATTAAAGCTGGGATTTGGAGAGACAGAGGAAACGGCACACTGAGGTCCAGGCTGAGAAGGAGGGGGTGGTTTGGAGGGAATGGGGAGATTGGTGAGTTGAGGTGAGTGTGGTGCTGAGCAATGGTGGGAGGACAAAACCTCTCTGGGAGGGAGCCAGATGATGGAGGGCCAGGATGTCAGACTGAGGGTCTGAACCGCCCCCTCCCTTTGGCTACTGTGGATTTGGAGTAGAATGAAACTAGTTTAGGAAAGCTGCTTCCAGAGCAATAACAAAGTTGGTAAGAAGAGAGAAGAGACACAGAGGTGAAGATACCAGCTCCCCAGCACTGGAAACAGGTGATCCACTCTCTTGGATCTCCTCCCTCTGCGTTGACCAGAGATGCTCAGGTGCCTTTGCTGGTCCCCCCTCTTCCTGACCTCTGCACTTGGGAGTGCCTGGGCTCAATCTCCGTCCTCTTCCCTTCTTGACCTTTGCTTTACATCATTTACTTCCATGGCTTGAAGGTCATCCCCAGCCCCCAAACTCCCAGACTCATACCTGACGGCTCACTGTCATTCCATCAGCTCCAACAAGAGATCCACAAACTTTGATCACCCCACCCTCACTGCACCCCCCAAAATCCTGCTCCCCTCCCAGTCACTGCTATCTCAGTAAATGCACATCCACTTTCTGGAATCAACCTCGAGTCCTTTCCCCTCACCTCACGTCCGATTCACCAATAAATCCCGTTGACTCTATTTTCAGAATGGATCCAGCATCCAATCAGCGTTACTTCCTCCACGCTGCCACCCTGATTCAAGACATGTCATCCTTCTCCTGTCCTGATTTGAGGGCTCCTACCTGGTCTCTCTGCTTCCACCTTTGTCCCCTCACAGTCCACCCCCACAGCAACCAGAGCGGTCCTTCTAAATTCAGATCTGGTCATCCCCATGGCACATGGGACTCAAAATCAGTCCTTATCATGGCCTCGAGGCCCTACGTGACCTTGCCCTCTAATTTCCCTATGTCTTCAGCTCCCCTCCCTCTCCCCTCCCTCTCTGCACTCCAGCCTAATGCTCTCACTAAGCTCTCGCAGGGCCTTTCGCTTGCTTGGTCCTCTGCCTAAGACATTATTTCCCTAAATATACATATTCAAATACAAGAAATCTACTGTAAAAATTCTACAGGCTTAGTTTTATATATCTTCCTATTAACATCCAGCTACAACAACATTTTAAATGTTTATAAATATTTCTAGCAGCTACTTGCATATTTTTTCACCATGGGCTTTTTATTTCGTTTTCAATCTAGTAGCCTCACAATATTTCCCCCAATATTTTATTTATTTTTTATTATTTTTTTAATATTGAATCTTTTAAAAATATATATTTTATTGATTTTTTTACAGAGAGGAAGGGAGAGGGAGAGGGATAGAGACTTAGAAACATCGATGAGAGAAACATTGATCAGCTGCCTCCTGCACACTCCCTACTGGGGAGTGCCCACAACCAAGGTACATGCCCTTGACCAGAATCGAACCTAGGACCCTTCAGTCCACAGGCTGATGCTCTATCCACTGAGACAAACCGGTTAGGGTCCCCCCAATATTTTATTATAAAACTTTTTAAATACTATAGTGAAAAGCTGAAAGAATTTTAGTGACCACCCAGATACCCGCCACCCAGATTCTATAACTAGATTTTACTCTTCTTGCTTTATCACATATCTATCTGTTCATCCACCCATCCCTCTACCCATTCATCAATTTATCTAAATTTTTGGTATATTTCAACTAAATTGATGAATTATTACATTTCTTTCCAAACATTTAAGGATGCATATCATTAACTAGAGTTCAATATTTGTTTAAGTTATTTTTAAGGTAAAATGTACATACAATGAATGCACATATCTTAAACAAACTATTTGGTGTGAAATTTACGTATATTTTTTTTCTTAAAGTGTTAGTTTTCCTCCCTAGCAGTGCTCTTTCTTCCAGTCGACCCTGTGAGCTCCTGCTCTCTGGGCTCTGGTGCTGGCATCTCGGTGCACTTTTATCGGTAAGACGCTTCTAGTCCAGAGGGCTGTAGTGGGGCTCGGCCAACCAGCCAGCTGCCTTCCCTCCCTTCCCTCTGGCATCCGGCTCTTTCTTCTACGTTGCCCTCTGTGCCACTCTTCTCCCAACTGTTAGGGCCTTTCTGGCCCCTTTCCTCTCCCTCATGGGTACTGTGACTCCTCTCCTGGTGCCAACTCACCCCATAGCCACTCAGGGCCACAGGCAAGGCTGACCTCGTCCTGGGCTGGCCTTTACAGAAAGGCCACGATGGTCCTAGGAACAGATCTGGGGAAAGGCCAGCATTCCTTCCACGTTCACCTACTCCTATTGCTCTGAGGTCAGCAAAGGAGAGACTATTTACCTGAGCCCAGCAGCTGTTTCTGCAGCCAGCACAGGGCTGGGCGGAGGGCCCACAGAGCACAAGGACACAGCTGCCGCTCCACAGCCATATCTGGTCCACCCTGCCAAGAGCCCCGGAGTATTCCCTACGGAGGAGGTGGTGGGTAAGAATGCATGCTAAGAATTCACTGTAAGAATACGCTGGCCTCTTTCATCTTCTACTTCTAGTGGGTCTCTTGCCCTATATGGGAGGTGCTGAATAAATATGGCTTAGGGCTCTAAACTGCTTAATCCAGGTATGCAAACAGGTAAAGACACACCAGTCCTCAGAACACCACTGAGGAACTGCACAGATGCTGGTGAAGTGACGGGCGGGGTTCTGAGGTCCGAAGGCCATTTGCCAGCTGTGTGCCTTTGAGCACAGCAGCCTAGTACACTCAAGTTAGAGACCTCACGTTCCCCTAGGGTTGCTATGGAGATGGCATCAATAAACTGCAGAATTGTTCATAAAAGAGCCAGTGGTGGGCATTTGGTAAATGGTAGCAATGATCAGTGCCTCTTCTCCTCCCTCCCTTCTTCCTGAGAAGGAGTCCCAGGAATGGAATCAGCATGTTGACCTCAAATAGCTCATGGTCCAGTCCATCCAGGGATGTGGATGGTGGGATCCCACCAGTTCCAAGGCCGTGGTTGGCATTCCTTGGGGAAGATATACTCCTTTTATGAGGATATCCTTAATTATGGTGGAGGAGCCCAACTGGAGCCGGGGCCCCAGGAGATGGCCAGGCTGCTGTGCCCTGCACCAGCTCTGTGCCGGAGCTCATGGGTACACGCGCTGTCCGACCTGGAAGGGACTTTAGATTAGGGGTTGGCATGCTTTTTCTGTGAAGGGTCAGACAGTAAATATTTTAGACTTTTTCCCAACTATTGGCTTAGATCATCCTGCCTGACCCTTGTAACCTCCGTCCTTAAGGGGTCCAGGAAGGTATTCATGGGAGCCCAGAGGCCATTTTCAATGTCTCCCAAAGTCTGATGATTGCCTTGCTGTTCCTGCTGCCTGAGATGTACTTCCCCCAGATCTTTGCACTCAACTCCTTCTCACCATTCAGTTCTCAGCTCGAACATCACGTTACTCAGAGATACTTTCCCAGCTCCACCCTCTTTATTCTATCATAACCCCCTGTTCATTTTGTACACAGCCTTTGTTGCGATCCTAAATCTGTTTCATTTGTTAACTAGTTCACGTGAGTCTTTTCCTCTAGAATGTGAGTTCCACCAGGAGGGGCCTTGCCTCCCTTATTCATGCTGTACCCCCAGGAACCAGAACAGTCCCTGATCTCAGGAGTGGGCTGCCAGATGAATACATGAATTCAATCAACTCCTACTTTACCCCAGATCAGGATGCACTTAGAGGTCCTGCAATATCACAGCCACTATTTAAAAGATGCACTGTCTTGTGGTCTTACACATATTACCTTATTAAATGAGGCAGAAACTAACTTACAAGATAGTGACTTTTATCTCCCTATTTCTGATGAAGACACTGAAGTTAAGGTCTCACTGTCCAAAGACTGGCATCTGGTAAGAGGCAGAGCTAAGTTTCACACCCAGATCTGTCCAACTCTGGGCCCCAAGCTATTAACCACCACTCTTACTTCATTTTACCTGGCATTGTGTCAATTTAGTGTGAACACAGGTTGTCTGTGTCTGCTTAGCAATGCTGATGGGCAGTGAAGTACCTAAAGACTTGTGAAAAGTAGAGGGAAGATATTATCTAATATACAGGGACGGGCAAAAGTAGGTTAAATTACCAGCCATCATTACCTAAAAGATAACTCATAAGTAAGGATACTAAATAATAGCAATTACAAGAAGACAAACAATATAAATAAATAATGCAATAACTAATAAATAATACAAAAATAAACTCTGTCTTGTGTACTCACACCTGTAGGGCCACTTTTGCCCACCCCTATATGCAAGCTTGTTTGTTAAACAATTCGCTTTGAAGCACAGGTTTTGAGGGAGAAGGAAGGGAATCCAAGTTGTATAAAGGCGGGGTTTTCTCATCTTTCACCAATGAAACAGCTGGGCTCAGGTTGAGGAAACAACTTCAGATGTCACAAAGCCAGGGGAAACTCCATTTCATCATAGCACCACGATGTGGGATACACATCTGGTACCCAATCCACAGAAGACAGCTGTACAGGAGAGCCTCAAATCCAGATGTGGACCACCCACTCCAGAAGACTGACCCCAGTGTATTTACATATGGACGGTCCCCAGCAGAGGAGCTTGAAGGCCTCACAGGTAACAGGAGAAAAGGGAGTCCCTTCTAGCGTCTCACACATGCCTGCCAGGCCAGGGAGCCCGTTCTCACCAGTGCATTCATTACAGTTCTGACTCCACTTGCAGCTGCTGCAAAAGAAGTGAGCACTCTTGCCGATAAGCCCTTGGTAACTTCCAAGTGGGTCACCTTACACTATGAAGTGGCTTGTAATTAAAATATTTCAAAACTGTGCCTAGATCACAGTTGTCTAGACATTGGGAGACTCCAGTCCTACGCCATCCTGCCCAACCGTGATTACAACCTGCCAAAGAACATGTTCTGTTTTCCTTATCAGAGCATCTTCAAGGGCAAGTTTCTGGAAAGCCTCCCCTCACGGCTGCTGGGAGCTGCATGGGAATTCTTTCTGCTGCTGAGAGGAAGACATGCCTGGGCGTCTCGGGACCTGCTCTCGGGGGGCAGGCCTGGGCCTGCGGAACGCGGCTGCGCATCACCCCTCGGGCGGGCTGAGGAAGCCCATACATGGACGGTGGGACTTCCGGGATCCAGGTGTGTTGCATCATGGCTGTAATCCTCCAGGCAGGGCAAACGAACTGCTTGCCCAGCTCAAACACGGGGTGATAGTGGCGGTAAGGGGCATGGGGGAAGAGGTAGGTGAGGACATGGTTTAAGCGCTGCTGAACTATTAAAGGGAAAATAAAGCATTTGGAAACCACTATCCCAGCTCCCTGTAGTACCTGATCCTATCCATGAGCCAAGGAGAAAAGGCTATCCATCATTCATTCGTTCATTCATTCATTCATAAAGCACTCACCAGGCATCATGTTGGGTGCTAGGGAAATAGAGTACATGTCACGTTTCCTGCCTCAGGTGCTCCCACTTTAGGTAAAAGAGAGAGGGAGAGAGGGAGAGAGGGAGAGAAGATTTCTGAGCAAGCTGGAGTTCACCCACCAGACACATAGAAGGATCAGGAAAGAAAAGAGGGAGGCGGGACCTGGAAGGAGGCCGCTCTCAGGTTGGATGAAGAGCTCCCACTCGCTGGGAATGGGAAGGAGGGTTGGAGGAAACACACCAGGAATTACAAATTTGAGTGAGCGGGTAGAAGCAGGAAGTGAAACTGACTCTGATTCTTGAGTGGAAGGGTGTTGCCACTGTGTACTAAGACTGAAAGTCAGAAAAAGAATAAATTTAGGGAGTGGGAGGGGAGAGGAAGAGTGAAATTATAAATTTAGTTTTCAATACGTTGAGTGTTGGATTATCAGAGAAAATCTGGAAATACATGTAGAAATCCTAAGAGTTGATCCAGAGAGCCAATAGAGTAAAAGGCAGAGATTTTTTTTTTAACAATAATAGTAACTTCTATTTAGTAGAGTCTCTATGTATCACATCTATATGTCAATCTCATTTAATCCTAACTAGAAATCTATAGAGTAGGGATTATTGTGCCCATTTTACAGATGAAGAAATAGAGATTCTGACATGTGAAATAACCTGCACCTGGGCATTTATGCCATGCTCTAGGGCAGTGATGGCGAACCTTTTGAGCTCGGCGTGTCAGCATTTTGAAAAACCCTAACTTAACTCTGGTGCCATGTCACATATAGAAATTTTTTGATATTTGCAACCATAGTAAATCAAAGACTAATATTTTTGATATTTATTTTATATATTTAAATGCCATTTAACAAAAAAAAAAATCAACCAAAAAATGAGTTCGCGTGTCACCTCTGACATACGTGTCATAGGTTCGCCATCACTGCTCTAGGGCAAGCATGTTAAACTCACTGCTGGTGGGCCGCATGCCTCCTTTATTTGGTCAGTGTTAGCCTTTGAGTTTGACATCTTGCCCTAGGGCAGTGGTCAGCAAACTGCAGCTCGTGAGCCACATGCGGCTCTTTGGCCCCTTGAGGGTGGCTCTTCCTAAGCCTTAGGAGTACCCTAATTAAGTTAATAACAATGTACCTACCTATATAGTTTAAGTTTAAAAAATTTGGCTCTCAAAAGAAATTTCAATCGTTGTACTGTTGATATTTAGCTCTGTTGACTGATGAGTTTGCCGACCACTGCCCTAGGGCCTCCAATTTTGGAGTCATTGCCTATAAGAAAGAACAGAGTCCGAAGTGGGAGTGTAGAATAGATCCTGGCTTCTCAGCGTTGGCGCTGTGGACATTTTGGGCAGGACCACTTTTTGTTGCAGGGACTGTCCTGTGAATTACAGGATGTTTAGCAGCATCCCTGGCCTCTCCTAAATAGACGTTAATAGCACTCCTTTCTCCCCTAAGCATAACAATAAAAAAATCTCTATATATATTGCCAAAGGTCCCAGAGGGGAAGGGAGGCAAAACTGCCCCCAGTTAAGAACCACTACAATAGCCGTGGCCGGTGTGACTCAGTTGGTTGAGCATCTTCCGTCCCAGGCACCAAAAGGTTGCCAGTTCAGTTCCTGGTCAGGGCACATGGCCGGGTTGTGGGCTCAAACCCCAGTAGGGGGTGTGCAGGAGACAGCAAATCGATGTTTCTCTGTCTCTCTCTGCCTCTCCCTTCCTTTCTCTCTAAAATCAATAAAAATATATTTTTAAAAAGAACTACTATAACAGAATAATAATGTGAGCCACACATACAATTTTAAATTTTCTGATAGCCACATTTTTTAAAAGTGAAAGAACAACAACAAACAGGTAAAATTAACTTTAATAATATATGTTATTTAATTCAATCTATCCAAAATACTATCATTTCAACATGTCATCGTTATAAAAAGTATGAATGAGTAGGTATGCTATTATTTTTCATAGTGAATCTGCAAAACCAGGCATGTATTTTACACTTACAGGGCATCTCGGTGTGGCTAGTGGCTCCCATACTGGACAGCACAGATGCCCAGGATGGAGGAAGGGCTCACCCACATTTATGAGCCACGAAGACGGGGGAGCAAAAGGCAACACTGAACCGTGGTCAGAAGGTGTCAGACAACTTCTGGGGCTGCTGGCAGTTGAAGCGTTTCCTTTCCCCTCTGAAAACTGCCCCTCCCTACCGGTAAAGAAAGGCATCTGGTAAGGAGGGTGGAGGGGAAACCAGAGAGAGAGAGCAGGGCAGGGGCCCTGGGCAGCCCACCCACGCAGGCAGTGGGGAGTTACAGGGGCTTTCAGGAAAGCAGCTGCCGGGCTCTGGCAAGGGAGGCGCAGAGGGGAGAGCCCCACAGATACAGACAGCACATCCACAATGAGGAAACACCCAGTCACTCCGACCAGCAGCTGCTGACGCAGGGCTGATCGCAGGCCCGGTAACCGCTGAAACAAAGCCCGCGGAACCACAGTGTCTGAGTCAATCTCGAGACATTTCCAGAAAAATCAAGGCCCCTGCCTGGGACCACTCAGCAGCAATCTACACATCTCTGGATAGTTGAAATGGAAGGGCTGGGGTCTAGCCGCTGCCTGGACTTCATTTATTCACTCATCCGACCCTGCGAGGAGCATTACTGTCCGCAGATGGAGACACAGAACCACATCGCTAGGCAGGGTTAGGGCCAGGATGCATTACTCCTTCTTAAAAAAACAAACAAACAAACAAAAAAACTTACTGCAAAAATCAAACGTAGAGATGGTGCCCCCTTTGATATGAAATCAGTTAACTAATCAATTAATTAATCAATGTTTATCTAAAGAACAAGGAACAGAAAACCCTTTACAGCTCTACAGGATTAAGAGGAAGAAGATACAGGGAAAACAACAGGGCCGGAAGAGGAGGCAATGGAGACAGAGGAGCGGGGCTCCGGCCTCGCGGAAGGCAGGGAAGTGCTGTCCACCTTGCTCTCCGAGCCTGGCTCAGTGCTCTCTCAGATCCTCAGAGATGAAACACTGCTCCCCACTCAGAGGTCCACCGGATGAGAACCAGGGGCCGCCATATGGCCTGGAGGACCAGGCTTAGAGGGCAGCCTGGGGGCACAGCTCACCTGCCCATGGCCTTGAGGCCTCATCTCTCTGGCTTGGTCCAGGAAGAGGCAAGTCCCACCCTCCAAGCCGAGCTGGCAGCTCCGGGAGGGAACCTCCCTTAAGCTGATGTTAAGGGTTCCCATCACCTGTGCTGGGCCCCCCTGAACTGCCCACTGCTCAGAGGCAGTCAGCTCCCACTACCACACTCCCACTGGGCACCTGAGCGGGAGAGAGGTGCATGCCCTTGCAGCATTTCCGCTGAAAGGAGCTGTCATCCTCCAGTGGGTAAACTGAGGCCCAGAGACTGAAAGCCAACCTGTGTTCTTCCCTAGAGAGGAAGGAATAGGCGAAGCAAGAGGGGAGTGTGTGTGCGGTGTGTGTAATATAATAACCCTAAAGGGGGAGGTTACCCACAGTATTTATACACACACACACACACACACACACACACACAATGCAGGTGACAGGGGCTTTCTAAATCATAAAGCCTTTTTACAAATGATAGTTGCTATTATTAGATTTACTCTTACTGCAGTCTCAGAGTACACTGTCCTCCAGACAAGCTTATGGACCTACTTTCAAAGGGACTAAGGCTCACTTACCGAGTTCCTGTAGTTTGTTAATCAACTAAGTCCCCCCCCCGCAAAAGCCATGAGTAACCTCTGCTTCATCCCTGCCAGGCAAGGTCTTGTTTGTTTTTCAAAACCCTCTTTTAAACCCTCTTTTTAAGGCTGGAGAGCTCTCTGCTTCTTTGCACAGTTTCCAGTTAACCTGCCCCACGCACTCCCAGGAAGAAAGACTCCTCCACAGCTTCCACTTCCCACACCAAGTGGGGACCGGGAGCCCCAGCCAGCGCCAGGAACTGGGCCCCTGTCAGGGCAACTGGACCCACTCCCAGCTCCAGTACTCCTCTGCTAAGCACCTACTATGTGCCTGGGAGGTGTTCCCTATATGCTGAAGAAGGTATAGGATTTCAAAGGCCCTGGCAGGATTTTGGAAATATGATTGCAGACAGTGGGTGGGGTTCAATTTGAGGCAGTTTAGAGGAAGCATGGCAGGGTATAGGGGTGTCACCCGGTCTCCTCCTGGCCTCGGAGACCTTAGAGCTTTTCCTTTTTCACACCCTATACATGGGCCTGGCCATCCTTCCTGCCTGCCCTGGGAGAGCTGTGCAGTGCAGTCAGGCCTAGCCTCCCCCAGCCTCAGTTTGCTCATCCGTGGAATGTACATGGATGAGCAGTAATATCTACACACATCAGATTGCTGCCAGGAGGCTCTGACCCCAGCCCCCGCAACATAGCAGGGACCAGTCAGAGCTGTCCTCTGGAAGGAACAGGGGAAGCTTAGAACAGAGCGGGAGGATGCGGGCAAGGCAGGTCTTCTGGGTGGGGAAGTGCTTGGAACTGGTAAAGTGTGAACAGTTCTTCACTATTCCCTCCGGCACTAACAACAGCCATGGGTTTTATTCTAGCAGCCACCCATTACCGAGTGCTTGCTGCTTTATCGCCAGCATCTGGAACACTAGGACACGGCCATCATGACTATGCGTGAGTGCATGCATGTGTGTGTAGTGGATGCATGAGTGTGCGCACGTGTGCATTTGATGAAAGTGAGTCAGTGCTCTAAGCCCTTTACCAAGAACACGTCATATAAGCAGGAGGACTCGAGGGAGGCAGGTGAGGAGCCCTCCTTTGGCCTTCAGCCTTTAGATAACTCTCTGGGCCACAGGACGTCTGCCTTCCTCTCTTCCTGCCATGTGAAGGCCTAGGGCAGAGAGATTTGGGGGGCCCACCTACCTGGGAGGCTGAGAGATGGGAATAACCGCATCAACCCTGAAAAGACCCCGGGGCCCAGTGTGGGCAAGCTACCAATGTTATCAACGCCCAAGTTAAACTCCACCCAGCGCCCCTCCCCCGGCACACGGAAGTGGGGGGTTCCTAAATTCATTCCCCCACCAAGCTCATTCTTGTGTCAGGACAAATACGGAAGGCCCAGGAGTGGGCTTGGTTTAATACAATGTCTGGAATGTATTTGTGAAACTTCTCAGAGAGCCCAGACATTTCATCACAAAATCCAAATGTCAGACATTCTCTGGGACAGACGACAGGGCAGGACACCAGGAGCTAGGTATCCCGAAGACAGACGGAGACCAGCCCTTACCCCAGGCAACCTCTCCCGGCTGGAACCTGAGAGAAGCAGCCGAGCACCAAGGCTGCAGCCTTGGTGGGCAGGTATGCCCGGTGGCTCGGGCCTGCCGGGAGCCCTCCCCTGGGACGCAGATCCCGTACTTAATCCCTAGAGGGGAAGGCTAGCAAGGAGCAGCTCATGGGGCAGGAGACAGGCAAGGGATAAAGAGCCACCCTTCAGATTCTGTTTCCCCTGACAAACGGTAATAATGACCCACGTGTGTCAGGCACTGTTCTCAGTGCTTTACAATATTAATTTATTCAGGTCTCACACTCACCTAATTAGTTGGGCATCATTATCTTCCCCATTTTACAACTGAGGGAATTGAGGCACAGAAAGGTTAAGTAACATTCCAAAGGTCACACAGCATTAAGTGAGATGCAAACCCAGGGTGGTCTGACTTCAAAGACTATGCTCTCAGGCACTGCCCCACATCCACACCATCGCCCACTTCTTGGCATGAAAAAGTGAGAGCCTTAAGGGCAGTCTATCTCAGTGGAACCTGTGGAACATCTAACTCTCCTTTATTCTGGGGCAAGAGGGTCCCTCTCACCTCAACTGCTCCCTGCCAGCATCCTACCAGTGGTGTTGAAAACACAAGACATGCCATCAAACCCTCTTGGCTCATCTCAGTCTGAGAAACATTTGCTTCCTCCCACTCCATTCCTGCGCAGGCCTGTGCAGAGCAGAGGGGAGGTCCGCGCTGGGCTCGGAGCTAGAGTGGAGGATCTATGTCAGGACTGCGACAGGGTGGAGGACATGCTGAGTATGAACAACGGTCCTCCCCTGCTATCCTCCAAACGGATGCCCACGGGGTGAGCCGCTAGCTCTCATTTTAACAAATAGTGCAGCCATCAGTCGAACATACCATATGTGTTCACCTATTCTGAGAATTGAGTTGGGATAGAATATGGTTCCAAGGACAGTTAAACAATGAAAAACAAAACTACAATATATGTCATCTGAACCCAGTGACCACAAAGCCCTTTTGATTCACAGCTTAATTAAGAAAAACAATAAAGGAGCAGGATATGGTTTCATGATGGCATCCAGCCACGTCCCCCCTACTCCTCACTTCCTGTACAAGAAGCCTGCCGTCACTTTAGCACCTTCCCACCAAGACAATAGGCTCCATGTTTCCATCCAAGAACAGTCTGCTTGAAACAACAGATGGAGAAGCAGCGAGAGTGGGTGCCGGCCTGCAGGGCACTGAGGACGTGATGAATGGGTTTCCCAGGTCTGCTATCAGCTGCTCCAGACGCTCAGGGTAGGGACTGTTCTTAGAACATGTTCCACCACAGACCCTCTCACCGGCACTTTGGGGAGCAGGAGATGGGCCTACGCATTCCTAACCCGTGAGCTCAGCCTGGAGGTGAGCCAGGGAAAGCCGCGGTGGACAGTGAAGGCCAGAGGGTCTGAGCCCCTGGTTCTCACTGCTGCTCCAGGGAGGGGCCCTGGCAGTCCCAGGGGCATTAAATACCAGCTCGGACCGGAACAATGGACTGTCAGATTTGGCCTTAATTAAATGAGAGACACAGATACAACACAGACGACAGACGTCAGAGAGGCCATGACTAAAACCTCTCATGTCACACCAGAGCAGGGAGGAAGGGAGAGCGGAATTCACGCTTTTGAGGACTTCCTGTGAGACAGGAATGATTCTTTGGGTGTTAAAGCTGAAAGGTATGCTGTAACATTGCTGCATTACCGCTGAGGAAATGGGGCTCGAGCCACTGAAGTGATTGGCCCGGAGTTACAAACTAGGAAGTGCAGGAGCAGAGATTTGACCCAGGTCCTTCTCAGGCTCTTCCCAGCATGCCCCACGGCCACACACAGGCAGACCTCCGACGGCTCCTGGCCCTTAGCTCCCAACCATTTCGTCAGACCAGGGATCCTTGACCCTTTCTATGTCATGGTCACTTTGAAAACCAGGTGAAGCCTATGGATGCCTTCTCAGAATAATATATTTAAATGCATAAAACAAAATGGTAAAACATTTAACGTATCTAAGAATATATTAGATAATAGGTCTAACTGCAGGTTTAATACCTTATATAATTTCCAAATAGTAATGAGTGTATACCAGAGCTATATCTCTAACAACTGTCCGGATAAATGAAAATATCGTTGACTCCCATTGGTGACAAACCACAGGCACTCTTCATGTAGGTTTGCTGCTTACATTCATGATTGGGGGAAATGCTACATGTCAGTTAGAGTCTAGTGAGAGTAAAGATTCCCTGCTCCCCCACCTGAGTTCATAGACTCCTGAAAATTAATAAAAACAAACACCAAAACCAAACAAAAACCCCTGTAACAATGAGATACAGCTACAGAATGGCCAACTACAGATTTGGGGGGATTCTGAAGTCAATGTACGTTCATCAGTTGTAATCAATGTACTTCTCTGGTGTGGGATGTTGAGAATGGGGGAGGCTATGCATGTGTGGGGGCAGTAGCATATGGGAAATCTCTGTACCTTCCCCTCAATTTTGCTGTGAATCTAAAACTGCTCTAAAGAAAATGCAATCACCAAAAAAAAAAAACACCCAAAAAACAAAAAACAAAACAAAACAAAACAAAAAACCCTCAAAACATACCAGACCAACATTGCCCTGAATTCCCAACAAGGAGAATTTACTTAAACCTTTAGGAAAGTGGGTACCCTCAATTTGCAGATCTGAACATTTTGGTTTCAAAGTTGAATCTTAAAGCAAGTTAGACACATCTACCTAGCACATATTTGAGTTTCTGGATTATTGTAATTGGAGAGATGGCAAAACAAGCTGTTAACTATTTTATTTGAAACTCCCTATTTTAAATCTGTGTAAACAAAACAAAATAAATGAGATGCTGACACTGATATAAGGCTGAAAATGCCATGCTTCACCCCAAATTTCAAACTGCTACATCCATCAAGAGCTTCAGGGCACCAGGACATTAACTGAGAACCTCTCATTGGCAAATACTGAAATATGAAGTTCTAAAATCATAAATACGAAGTAATGCTGTTGTCCACCTTAAATATTTCAGGCATCGTTTCTTTTGAAAATAAAGGTAGGAATAATGTCTGAGCCTCCCTGTATCCTTAACACCCAATACTAAGTATTGAAAACATCGTGTGGTTGGAGGTACAATGGATTTCAAATCTTTCTGAGAGCTGCTGTCTACACCGAGGTCCTCAAACAAAAGTCAAACACCTGGGCACTAAAACCTCAGACCCCTGGTTTTAAACATTCTTGCATTCTTCCCTTTATGTCGTGGAATTCCTGAGTTTATTGCCAGACGTTCCAGGCAAGTCCTGATATTTATTGAAACTTCTGAAATTATTGCCTTGAAATTCCAGGCAAGTCCTTTATCCCAGTTAAGCCTCAGTTTCCTCATCCGTGAAGTGGGGATGATAATGCCAGCCCTTTCACCTCACAGTTATGGTGAGAAGCAAATGAGATGCTGAATGCAAAACTGCTTTGTGAGCAGAAAAGCTTTCTACCATTGTGATGCGGACTCCAGTGAACCATAAAGCCATCCAGTGTGATCTGGAGCTCCAGAGTCAATCTGACAGGAAAAATACCAGAGGCTCCTGCAGCACGAGCAGGGATCATAACTCCACGCCACCCACACCTGTCGCCCAGCTCAGCAGCATCAGCAGAGAGGCCATGACCTGCTCTTCACGGAAAACCTTCCTGCCAAGAAAATGTGAAAACATTTCCACATTTCACTGGGAGAGGTCAGACCTGTGAAGCCTCAGGTTTACAATTCCTTGCAAAGGAGCATAACCCACATGCTCCCCTCCTGCAAGGACCAGGGCTCATGCCGACCCCCAGGAGCCTCTCTAGGGAGAATGATTTCAAGGAGATGGTGATTCTCCATGTCCAGTGTCTGAAAACGACCACGTGGACAAGGATGCAAAGGTAGACATGGGCTGGGTTCACGCCACGGCCCCAGGGACCCCCAAGAAAGCATTTCTGCTGGCACCGTGAGAATGAAGCCAGGTTACAGCGGTTGGGAACAAGAGGAGAGGAAGCCATGGGAGAGCAAGGAGGATAGAGATGATCATCCCCGAGAATTTGGTAGAGAAGGAAAAGAAGAAACAGTGGTGATGATATTGGTTTTCGTGAGAAGTAGGGTGGCTCCTTAAAGGAACAGGCTGAAGGGCAGGGAAGCAGACAAAGGATGGCAACAACGTAAGACAGAAAACAGGCTGGGCTTTCTAAAGAGGCTGTTCTGGTAGCACTAAGAGGCGCAGACGGCTTTTAAAAATGGGTCAAAAACCTTATGTCACAAATCTAAGAGGACTGTTTCAAGAAGGAGAAAGGGGTCATTAACAGCTGCCAGGACTTTAAGTGCTTTATGGGCATTTCACATATAACCTTCACCCCAGCCCTATGAGATAATAACTGTTAGTATTATTCCCATTTCATAGATGAATAAACAGAGGCTCCAAGAGGCCAGGTCACACTACTTAGTAAACAGTGATGCTGCTAATCAAGGAGAGTTCTTAAAATAAAGCCTAAGCTTGTTACAGCGAACCCCATGAAAGGCCCTTCGATGCTCTGCCTCCTGTCCCGCCACCGCCCCCACCTCCTCCTGGACCGCTTTCCCCTTTGCTCACTTCACTCCAGCTTCCTCTGGGCTGCCTGGCTGCTTCTCCCAACTAACTGAGAGCTTTCCCACCCCAGGCCCTTTGCACTTGCTGTCCTCTCTGAACAACCAGCTGTTTGCTGTCTGGCTGCTTCTCATCTGTAGATCTCAGTGTAAATGTCAGCTCCTTGACACCCTGTCTGGAGCCAACGCCCCTCCTCCAGGTCCCGGTATCACCACATCTACAACACAATGTCTCTCTTGGGATCATAACAAAATTATCTCTGTGTGTTTCTGTTCTGTCCCGACTAGAGAGGAAGAAAGCTCCATGATTATAGGTGTCTTCACTGCTGCCTCATCCTTCTCTCTCGTGCCCAGCGAACTGACACTCAGCAGTCACTAAATGAGTGGGTGAATGAGTAAACTAGTAAACAATACTCCTTGGGTAGTGTTAAGGGCTACGGACATTCTGGAGGATTTTTCCTTCCAGATCAGAATGCCCAGGTCTGCCCTAACCTGGGCAGCAGGGCTGGTCTCTGGGGAAAGAGTGGGCAGCTCGTCTAAGCCGTGACAAGCACAGGATGCAATAAATTCCTTTGGCCTGAGAAGGCTGTTATTCAGAGAAGGGAGAGACTCCGGTCTACCTTGACTTTTTTCACCTCTGAGGTTGCACAATTCTTTCCATGAGGAAGTCCTATCACGAGGCTCTCCACTCAAAAGCCTCCTGGGACTTGACATCTCATTCAGAGTAACAGTCCTTCCAGGGCCCTCAAGGCCCCCAGACCTGCCCCTCCCCACCACTCCCTTCCTAGACCCTTCTCTTCCCACCACACCTGGCTCCTGCCCGTCCCATCGGACTCCTTGCTGTTTCAAGAACATGCTGAGCACACTTGCTTGTCAGCATCTCCGAGTCTGTGTTGTTGCCTTTGTTTAGGCTCTTCTTCCCTCAGAGCCACACGCTCACATCCTCACTTCCTTTAGGCCTCTGCTCACATGTCACCACCTTTCCAGCACGTGCAACATAAAACAGCAACTACCTCTGCTCAGGGCACCCACATCTCCCCCACCTTGCGTTATCTTCTCCCTAGCACTTTCCACTACACACACACACACACACACACACCTGTGCGCACCTGCATGCTCACACATACTCATGCCACACATCTTCGTTTATGCTGTCTCTCACTGAGAGAAACATGAACTCCAAGAAGGCAGAATTTTTGTCCGTTTTTTTAATTTTCTTTTTACTGATATATCCCCAGTGCCCAGCATGTAGTAGATACTCAATGATTTAGAGATGGCAATTTAAAAGAGTGAGTGGACCCATCAATTCCACTTCTGGAAATATACCCAAAGAAACCTGAAACACTAATTCGTAAGAATATATGTACCCTTATGTTCATTGCAGCGCTATTTACAATAGCCAAGATTTGGAGGCAGCCCAAGGGCCCATCAGTGGACAACAGCTGTGGTACATTTACATGATGGAATACTACTTGGCCATAAAAAGGAAAGAAATCTTACCTTTTGTGACAGCATGGATGGACCTGGAGAGTATTATACTAAATGAAATAAGCCAGTCAGAGAAAGACAAATACCTTATAATTTCACTTATATGTGGAATCTAACAAACAAAATAAACTAACAAACATAATAGAAATGGACTCATAGATACAAAACAGACTGACAGCTGTCAGAGGGAGTGGGGTTTGGGGGCTGGATGAAAAAGGTGAAGGGATTAAGTAAAAAAGCAAACAAACTCATAGACACATACAACAGTATGGTGATTACCACAGGGAAAGGGGGCTGGGGGAGGGAGAATAGGGTAAAGAGATAAATGGTGATGGAAGGAGACTTGACTTGGGGTGGTGAACACACAATACAACATACAGATGATGTATTATAGAATTGTATACCTGAAACCTATATAATTTTATTAATCAATGCCACCACCATAAATTCAATAAAATAAAAAATAAGAGTAAGTGGAAACAGCATGGTGGTTCCTCAAAAAGTTACACACAGAATTACCGTATGACTCAACAATTCTACTCCTAGGTATATACCCAAAATAACTGAAAACAGGAACCCAAACTGATATCTATTCGACAGTGGTCATTGGAGCATTACTCATAATAATCAAGAGATGGAAACAACCCATACCCAACAAATGAATGGATAAACAAAATGTGAAACATACATAATTATTATTCAGCCTTAAAAAGGAAGGGAATACTGACACATGCTACAACGTGGATGAACTTTGAAGACATTATGCTAAGTGATAAGCCAATCACAAAAGGACAAATACATCTGATTCCACTTATAGAAGCCACATACACTAGTCAAATTCCAGACGCAGAAAGTAGAACAGTAATTGCCAGGCACTGGGGAGAGAGGAGAGTGGGGGATTATTGTTTAATGGATACAGTTTGGGATGATGACAACTGTTTGAGAGATGGATGGGGTGAAAGTTGCACAACAATGTGGATGTATTTGATGCCACTGAACTATGCACTTAAAAATCATTAAAATAATAAATTTTATGGTATGTATATTTTACCATAATTTAAAAAACCTATATTCAATTGGTTATTGGAAAACTTTTAAGTATGATTGGAATAACTTGGATATGTGAATCTACTTTTTCAACTGTAAATTTTATGAAATATAAATGCACATTAAGTATTTTTGTAAAATTTAGCATCCAAATTAAGATGTGCTAATAGAGTAAAATACACACCACATTTCAAAGGCCTAGTACAAATATGTAAAATATCCTATTGATAATTTTAGTGATTACATGTTGAAATGATGATATTTTTATGTATTTTTAAATAATCAAAAATATAATTAAAACTTTTTTAAAGAAAGGAATGAGGTTCTGATACATGCTGCCACATGGGTGAATCTTGAAAACATCTTACTAAGTGATTCCGCTTATATGAAATATCTGCAATAGGAAAATTTATAAAAACAGAAAGTAGATTAGAGGTCACAGGTGCTGGGGAGAGGAAAGAATGGAAAAGTATTGCTTATGGGTACAGAGGTTTGGTTTGGGGGAATGAAATATTTTAGAAATAGAAAATGGTGATGGTTGCACAACACTGTGAATGTAATTAATGTCCCTGAATTATACAATAAAAATGGAAAATTTTTGACTTGGGGAAGTAAGCACACAATGTAATATAGAGGTGATGTATTATAGAATTGTACACTTGAAAACTATATGACTATAAACTGGTGTCACCCCAATAAATTTAATTAAAAAATAATTTTTAAATGGCAAAGTTTATGTTATACAAAAAACATATCAGGAATGCAATATATATATATATATATATACATATATATATATATATATATATGCCCACATTCTTAAAACCAGAGAAAGCAATAACTTGCTGTAGTAAACATTGGTGTGCCAGCTCCCTGGGTACTTTCTCCATGAAACTTTCCTGACTTGTTCTTCAGATTTGAACACAAAGGAATTATCCCAGGTGTGTTCCTCAGATGTAGACAGCTCTCCCTGGAGAAAGTACCTGAGAGTAAAAACCTTCCCACTGCGAATTCCCATGGACAAACCCTTGGTGATAGCCTGCTACCCTGTATTTGTATCTCTTCTGTCTCTCGTAATACATGAGAGGAGGTGTGGGTATGCCAGGTGGCCATAGGACATGTCACATACAGGGGAAGTTCGGAGTAGGCTCTGAAATTAGAACATACTTGGTTTGTCTTTCCAAGAAGCTGCAAAGAAGCTTAAGGTGAAAAGCTTTTTATGTAATATAATTTCCTATGTGATACATCAGAGAATACATGTAAATACTATATTTACAACTTCCCTTAAACATACACTTCTATAACTACATATGTTGTAGAGTACAATATATGTATTGGTGTATATGGTAGTAAATACACCAATTCTGTGGAGAGCTCAGAGAGGACCATCCTATGTTACCTGAAGTTTATGAGGCCTCCCACCCTTGTCTCTTAAAAAAATGTATTGCTGAAAGACCAAGGAGCAAAACACCCAATTACATGAACCCGCAGGCATTTGGCTGTCTCTGTATACAGCTTGACTTCTTCTGTCCAGTCCTGCTTCTCCCCCGCCCCATTCCTTTCACGGCTATTGATTGCTAGTGAATATCTTCCACTGCAAACACTTTCTAAGCAACTGCTTTGGAAGAACTCAACCTGCAGACAAATACCTACTCTGCATCAGACATTCTCCCAGGTGCTGGGGAATCAGCAAAGAATATACAGACAAAAAGCCCTGCTCCCATGGAAGTCCTGCTTCAGGGGGGTTCCTGGGGACGCAGCATCGTCTTCCTGCCTCACAGGCAGGTGTGATGGCTGTTTCAAAAGCAGGAAGAAGGATGTCATCCTGTGATGACAAAGTGACAAGCAAGAGGGAAAGCCTAGAGCTGCACTTTGCAATTCGAAAGCCACTAGTCACGGTGGCTTTTTGAGCATTTGAAATGTGGCTGGTCTGAAGTGGATGAGCTGTTAAAACACAGAATTTCAGAGACTTGATAATAATAATTTTTAAAAAAATGAACGGAAAATATCTCAACCATTTTTATATTGACTACATGTTGAAATTATAGAATTGTGGATATATTAGGTTAAATAAAATATATTATCCTCCTCGCTCATAGGTTGACACTTAACCACTGAGCCATGCTGGCCAAGCTACTATTAAAATAAATTTCACCATTTCTTTGTACTTACTTTTTTAATGTAACTGCTAAAAATTTTAAAATTACACATGTGGCTTGCATTCTATTTCTATTGGACAGCACTGGCCTAGAGAATTACAAATAACATAGCCACGGAACCTCCAGCCACCATCTCTGGCCAGATGTCTGGTTAAAAAAAATAAGCCCCCATTAACTGAAGTCTCTGCAGTCAGCTATCAGCTACTTACAGCGGAGTTACCTCTGTTACTTCCCTCAGAGAGGAGAGCGAACCAAGGGCTGGGCCCAGTGACCAGCCCCGGACCTGCCCTGTGGTGGGGGCTGAACTTAGCCTGGCGCCCCATCCACCTGAGCAGGAGGGAGGCAGATATATGAACCCTACGTGGAAAAATTCCTGGCCATGGAATACACTGATCATCAAGATAGTTTTTATTGTAAAAAAAGCAAAACAGAGCCAGAATCTCTGATGACCAGGAAAGAGGGCAGCCAGGGGATTCCTCCCAGTCTGGGAACCAAGCACAAAGCCTTCATGGTTTCCTTTTGCCCTGCCTCATGGTGCACATTTATTTGGATAATTTTAGCCAGAGATTCCCAAAGGCCCTGTGCAACCCTGGGTGGGCCAGGAACTACAAGAGGGTTTTCTTTTTTTCTCCAAGAAAAAGAAGGCCCAGCCCTTCAGCCCCCCAGGCCTACTGGCTGGTTTCCCCGTCCCCCTTGTAAATACCACAGTAGCCAGATGCAAGTCAAGACCCAGACAAGGCTGTGGTCATCATCCCACCACAGGAAAAGGAAGCTCAGATGCAAATTTGGAGAGAGGCTTAAATACAGAAACAAAGGGATTGGCCAGTACTGGCTCACCCAGTACAGCTCCAGAACGAACTACAGATGTTATATAGGACACACTTTGTACAGCTCTTGAGCTGCAGAGGTCATTCACCCAGTCCCTGAACAGCTTCTCCCTGAACAGCTTCCCTGTGCTGGGTGCTCAAGACCAAGGGATGAGCCAGAAGCCAGACATGGTCCCTGTCTTCAGGTTGCTTACAGTGAATGTAAAAGAGACACCCCCCCGCCGCCCAAAGCAATCAATGAAGGACACTGATCAATGACATCTGGTAGGACCAGACTCTGGGAACCCAGACTAGGAATGGCATAAAGAAGGGGGAAGTAGAGAGGAGGCCAGGAAGGGCTTCTTGGAGGAGGTGGGGATGTTTACTAAACTCACTCATAAAGAGAACAAGTTAGCTAAGCCAGAAACAACACAGATTCCCCCTGGGCCTGGGCTCTAAGCTCCCATTCTTTGATAAAATTTTGAAGAGCAAAGTATACACTTGTATTTGTTCCTCTTTTAAAGAACATTCATCTTCACCGATAAAGTAAATGTCTTTTGCTGTTGTTGTTGTTCCTCACCCAAGGGTATTTTTCCATTGATTCTTTTTAGAGCTAGTGGAAGGGAGGGAGAAACATCAATGTGAGACACATCAAATGGTTGCCTCCCTCTTGTGCCTCAACCAGGGCCAGGGTTTGAACCCATAACCCAGGTACATGCCCTTGATGCAGAATCACACCCAGGACCCTTCGGTCCATGGGCCAACACTCTAACCACTGAGCTACCAGCCAAGTTTACATTAAGTAAACTTCTTAATGAAACCATGTGTATGCAACTATTTTTTCAACTACAAAGCACTGTGCAAATGTTGGGTAGTAACACTAATGAAATTGCTGTGACTGTGATCATAGGCTGGCAGATCCCTACCATATTCCTGCTGAATTGCTCTTCACGCAGTGGCTCTGTTCAAGGCCACCAGCCAGACTCCAGGACTCAGAGGGTGTCCATCCCAATGCCTCCTTGGCAAGGCCAAGGAAATCCAAGTAGCCAACATCCCACACTGGTAGCTCCCTTTTACAGAAGGACTCTTCGTAGCCTTCTCCGCCACTATTGGTGGGCGTGTCCACAGGAAGAGCCTCTGGGGGCAGAGCTTGACCATGCCTAGAATACTGTCAGTATCATACTGTCAAAGGTATGACATACCTTTGACATCGATATTCTCACAAGCTATCTCATAGCTATGGTCTCATGTCCATACAGAGCACATATGAGGAAGTATACCGCAGCTCTGTTTAAAGTGGCAATAGACTGGAAGCAAGCTAAGCAGTTAAATAAATTCTGATCTAGCCATAAAATGGGAAGCCTTAAAAATAATAAAAGGATGCCCTAACCGGTTTGGCTCAGTGGATAGAGCGTCGGCCTGCGGACTGAAAGGTTCCAGGTTTGATTCCGGTCAAGGGCATGTACCTTGGTTGCGGGCACATCCCCAGTAGGAGGTGTGCAGGAGGCAGCTGATCAATGTTTCTCTGTCATCGATGTTTCTAACTCTCTATCCCTCTCCCTTCCTCTCTGTAAAAAATCAATAAAATATATATATTTTTAAAAATAATAAAAGGATTGATTAGTGGCCCATGAACCTGATACAAAACAATCTCTAACATATAATTTTGAGTGACAAAAAGCAAGATACACAACAAATATGTGTGAAATATCCATTAAAAATAAGGGGGATGCATGCACGCGCACACACACACACACACACACACACACACACACATATACACACACACCCATGTAGAGGCTCCCAGGAAAGGCACAGGAAATGGGACCCTGGCTGCCTCCCGGGAGGGGACCTGGGGAAGACATTTCTTTCCATAGTACATTTTCTTGTCCTGCTTGAATTATTTTTCTATCATTAGCATCGTTTCTTTTTTTAATTATAAGAAACTAATTCTTTTTTTCTTAAAAGGACAAAGAAGTCTTTATTTATAAATGTATTAATAAAAGGAACTACAGAGAACCCAGATTAACCACTTCCTATGAAGACAGTAAAAAAAACGAGTTTTTTCAATTCAGTTTAATATTGTTGAGAATTGAATCTACTCAAGTTCAAATATAATATCCAACGCACACGTTCATGCACACCCACATACTCCGTGTGGAGCTGTGGTGACTGGTGTAATCATTAGCACAGCCTGACTGGTAATCTAGGCTTGCCCGTGTCTAAGGTAGCAGTGCCAGGAGTCCATTGTCAGGTAAGTGGGCAAATGCAGAGTTCATCTAAGATTCTTGTTCAACTGGAACAGAATTTCACACCCTGGAGACCATCCTCTGCTCTATTCGCAAGTGTCCATATTAGGTAAAGCCGTACTTGATATGGCCCAGCCGGTGCATGGAGCTTTGGGGGCTGTGGTGGGTGATTTCAGAGGCCTGGAATGTCAGATAGGCTTATCTAGGCCAGAAGATAGCAGACTTCCTCTCCAGCTTCACCCTCCCAACCTCCCACCCAGCTCCCTACCTCCCTCTGTAGCTCAGGAACCACATAATGAGTTGGGCTGCATGCATGACCCTGGACTACCCCCCACTGAGGAGCCACTGCAGAGGCAAAAATGGGCAAGGGTCAGGTTCAGGAGCAAAAGGTGTGGGGTGACCCTACTGGATGCTCACAAAATGCAGACATTTCCTTTTCACGAGTGAATGAAAGAGTCTCCATTATACAGGTTGGCCCCATTTCTGCTGGTGACAAAAGAGTCTATGACTCATTTCCTGCACGCGTGTTGTTATGGCGATGATATACAAATGGCTTCTCCCCTGAATCGGTTACCTATAGTTAATGAGCCATCCCAGGGAGACTTGTGGAAAGAACCCAGGACTGGGAATCGGGGCTCATCCCCGATGGTCCCCCAGGTCCCCTGTGTGATTTCAGGACCCTGTCTTCACCACATGGCCCCAGGAGGCCTTTCTCTCTGGTCTCCTCCTGCCACCCACCCATTCTGCTCTCTCCAGCTTCCCGCCTCTCACCTCTCCCCACAGGTATCTTCATTCCCTTTTCATGAGCAACACTCTACCTCGTCCTAGATTGCATCTTTGCCTTGTGTTCCCTCTAGCTCTTCCCCCAGCAATGCCAAACTCCTATTTACCTGTCAAGCCTCAAATCATACCACCTCTTCCAGGAAGCATTCTAGACTACCCCAATCACACAGACTCCTGTAGAACTGTGTGCACACCTCTCTAACAGCACTTAGGATATTAATGATAACAATGGCTAAACATGTACTGATCACTTACTAGTAGTATGTATGTACTAGGCAGCAATTCTAAAACACTTTACAAAACTAACCTTTAATTTTCACAGTCACTCCATGAAGAAAGTTCTTCATTCTACAGAGAATGCTACTGAGGTTCAGAGATTTAAGTAAGTTCTCAGGGCCACAGAGATATTAAGTGGCTGATGGGTGCCTAGACAAGTGCCTGGCACACAGTAGCTGCTCAATAATTATTCACCTCATAAATGATTAAGTGAACAAATACAAAAATAATGGCATTTCTGTCTCCTGTATAGAAAGTTCAAGTAAGAACTTCTTAGTCTTTCACACCATCTCCCCTGTTGAACGCCTACTAATGTACAGGGCAAGGGAATATATAACAAATAAATGACCTAAATAAATAAATAAGCCAGCCAGCCAATAAATGGAGCCCAAGTCCTGCCAATGCCACCCACTAGCTTCAGACAAACAGTTTTAGCTTGCTGGGCCCAGTTTGTCACATGTCAAATAGAGTGACTGTACACAGCATTCTCTCAAGTTCCTTCCCTCAAGGTACACTGCCCCGCCAGTGTGGCTCAGTGGTTGAGCATCAACCTATGAACCAGGAGGTCACAGTTTGATTCCTGGTCAGGGCACATGCCCAAGTTTCGGGCTCCAACTTCAGTAGGGGGCGTGCAGGAGGCAGCTGATCAATGTTTCTCTGTCATCATTGATTTTTCTCTCTCTCCCTCTCCCTTCCTCTCTTTGAAATCAATAAAAAACATATTGTTTTAAAAGGTACTTATAAAATAAATGACCAGACTCCATGATTTTGTGGTTATGGTAACTCCCATACTAAATTACATATTGCATTTTCTTCTGGGTATTTTCCCTGGGAACATTACACAATTGGATGTGGTATTTGATCCAGGTACTGCCCTAATACAGAGCCAATAGTAGACCTTAAAGAGTACATTTGGCCTGATCCTTGGTTCATTCCAAGGTTCATATCCAAACAGATCACACCCAGGGAAAGAATTATTAAGTGACTGGCAAAATCCTCGTAAACAATAGTTAATAACAAACAATGATCCCAAGTTAGAGTATGCAACCAGCATCTAAGCCACTTTAGTGACCTTGCAGGTCCTTCTTCCTGTCCCTGGCACCTGAGGCCTTCTTCTCTAAACAGATCCTGGTCACGGATCTCCCCCCACGATCACCACCAGCACACACCCCCACACGCATGCACACTCACACACACTGCTGGCATGAAAGGAGCAGCATAGTGCTTAGCACATAGTAGGGACTGATAAATGCTTATGAAATGCTAAAGCCCAGATCCACTCCAGAGGGGGCTGAAATGTGTCCACTTCAGCGCAAGGTCAGCGTCCTGGCTGAATTTCGTTCATTCCCACTCTACCTGTGGCTAATCAGGAGCTTGGCTGTTTGCCTGGGACCCGACACACCTGTGTCCCATGACGAGCCACATGCATGCTAATGCCAAGCATTTCTTGTTTGGCTAATTAACGCTCAGCCAAAGGGTCCCTGAAGGAGCGTGTGAGCAAGACCGTGTTCTTATCGGAAGAGCAGGAGGACCGTGTTCTGTGTTTTGCTTGACTCAGAGCGCAGAGTATAAGTGCCAGGCTCTTAGAGCTGAGCACACCAGCCATGTGAATCCATGATGGAAAGGGCCCCTACGGCAACCGGATTGCAAGTAAACAGGCACTGCAAAGGACACCTGTTGTTTATCTGTCTCTCCCCTCATGTCCTTGAGGACCTGCTCCTCCCACCTGTCAATCAAGTGATGCTTGAAAGGGCTGCCAAAGACAGTAGTCAGGTCCCCTGGCGTTGGCCACAGTAACTGGCTCAGAGGTGAGCCTACAGGGATCCTTCCCTGGGACTTTTTTCAATATTGAGCAGGAAGAGAAAGATTCTAGCCTTTTGTGTCACAGTGCTATAAAGATATGAACCAAAGCAGCAGTTCTCAACCTGTGGGCGGTCGAACAACCCTTTCACAGGGGTCGCCTAAGACCATCCTGCATATCAGATATTTACATTACGATTCATAAGAGTAGCAACATTACAGTTATGAAGTAGCAACGAAAATAATTTTATGGTTGGGTCACAACATGAGCAACTGTATTTAAAGGGCCAGAAGGTGGAGAACCACTGACCTAGAGGCTACCAATATGGGAAAAATCTGTTTGCAGGATGGAGGAATGGAGCCAAAGCAAAACAAAACATCCAAAGATAGATGGAAGGAGAGGGGGTGGGACAGACTCGGAGTGTCTGGACCTTCCTGTTTATACGAATCACGGCTTTCCCTGTGTTCTTTAGGGTAGTTTGAGGTGGCTTTCTGAAATGTGCAGCTAGAGTGGCCTCACACAGTCACACTGTACTTAGAATTCATTTTCAAATGTATTTTCTACTCTTCAGGTAGTTTTTATGAGATGGGCTATCCCACATTTGTAATGTCTTTGCTCCTCCTCCTAAGAAAGGTGTAAAAATTCCTGGGCAAGAATCACTCGTACTCAGCCTCACTCGCTGAAGATGTTAGTTCTTCCTCTTTGTATCGCAGGCACCAGTGGTGACCTGCCAACCACTGGATGTGAGGACTCTTCTGTTTCAAGCCACCAAAGCTTGTAAAATAGGGGCTGGCCAGACAGGCGAGGCAACCGGCTAGTCATTTTTAAAAGAGGGACATTTACATGGTGGTCAGCCCTCCATTCCATCCCTCTGCTGGCTGACTCCCTCTGAAGGTCTGTCTTCAGATCTCCAACAGAGTTCCCCCCAAAGCTAGAAGGGGCAAGGCATTTCCTGATAAAATAAGGTCTCTGAAAATTTTCCCAGAGAACATTGCAATCCAACCACCTGACTTCTATGGCACCTTTCTTTTTTTCCTCATCTAAGGATGATTTTTATTTATAATTTAGAGAGAGGAAGAGAGAGAAAGAGAGAAGCAACATCAATCGGTTGCCTCCCGTACGCTCCCTGACCGAGGATCAAACATGTAACCTAGATACGTGCCCTGACCAGGAATCGAACCCACAACCTTTGGTGTATGGAACGATGCTCCAACCAATCGAGCCACCTGTTTAACAGAAAGCCACCATGTGCAAGTACTGAGAACGGTAATGCGTTTGAAGCTAAAAGCTTCCCCTGCCTCTATGTCTGAGGAACTTGTCCAGTGAACTATGAACCACGAAGTTACAACAACTAGGAAGGGAGGTGCTGGGCGGGGCTGGCACCAAGGATACAGGCCCCACTCCTTTCTCCCCCTCCCTTTCTTTAACACTTCCATCTCCTCTGTATAAGGCTGAAGCTTGGCAGGTTATGGGCAGGGTGGCTAGGGTGCTCTGGGCTGAAGCGCTTGGTCTGATGCAATGCTCTTCCCATGTCCCATACAGCTTCGCGTCCCAGCCTCAGAGGAGCTTGGCAGCTGTCTCCCCAGGGGCAAGGGAAAGCAGCCGTATCCCACGGTGGACTCAAAGGCTCCTCATCACCAAAACAAACACACAACAGTCCCGATCGCCATGGAGAGTTCAATCCTCTTGTCTGAGATTGGCACCGACTAGAATTCCAAGAGCTCTGGCTGCGCTATCTCCTGTGAGGTCTAAATACAGCATGCTCACTTTTAACCTAAACATCCAGTCTGGACCAGCGCCCAGGGCGGACAGACCCCAAGGCCCGGCCAGGAAGTCTTGATTCCTGGCTGTCCATGAATCGATGGGCACTGCAGCGCTACCTGAGATGGGATGTGCTGGTCAGTCCCATTCACAGATGCTGTTATGGCCCAACAGTGGGGGAAGCAATCAGCTTGTGGAGGGTTAACCACAGTCATGATCCAGAGTAGAGAAATGCATGCTGGGGGAGAGATGGGGAGGTAAGGAGGTTGGGGAAGAAGAGAAAGAGGGAGGGAGGAAAAGGAAGTAAGGACCAAAGACCTATTTCTTAGCCAGTTAAAGTCAGGGCATCTTTCTAAAATGTTTGCTCCCGGGGGAACACAACTCTCTCATTATGCGTCTCCATGGAATTTAGGGCTTAAGCTCTAGAATCAGATCAAGGTTGCCTTCTAATTATGTGACCTTGGGCAAGATAATTGACTTTTCAGTGTCTATATCTCTAAAATGACCCAATGGACTACTGTGGGTGTTCGATGAAACCGTGTACATTAAGTGCCTAGCACACAGATGTTGCTCAATAAATAGCAGCTACTAGCAGTAGTCATAGAAGTAGAATAATACCAAGTATGCCTTTATTTTCTCATCCTTAAAGAGTTGTTAAAGCCACCATGATAAGATGGAAACTCTCAATCTGAATACATTCGGGCAAAGAAAACCTGCAACTGAGAAGGCAATAAAACACACCCACACCCACACCTGTTGAGAACCTTAGACTGTCCAAATGGCAACAGCTTCCTACCCTCTCAGCAAGTCAGCCCACACGCCCCACAAGGGTAAGAAACGCCCGCACGCCGGTCCCCTTACCTTGGTGTTCACGCACGACTTCCCTCGCTTATACTCCTTGTGGGATCCACGCTTGTCCAGTTTGTGCCACAGGGCTTTGGCCTTCCAGGAGGTCACTTTGGACTTGAGCTTGGAATAAAAGTTCCTGTGGTCCAGGGGGTCTAGGTCCAGGTGTCGCGTGAGGATGTTGAAGGCCTGGAGGGTGCCTTTGCATGTGGAAGCCTGGACAAAGTTCTCAAAAATCTGCCCGGCCTGGCTCTGCTTCTCGTCCTCGTTTTCCCCCATGTTTCAGGAGCCGCGTGGCGCAGTGGTGTGGAGAAGATGGAGGAGGACACCATGAAGGACCCGGAGGAACGTCACACCTGCAAAGGTAGGCGGAGGCAGAGGTGAGCGCCAAGGGTGGGCAGGGATGAGTGCTGGGGGAGCAAATAAAATTCCTTTAAGGTGCTAACCAGAGTACTTCATGCGAAACAGAAAAAAAATCCATAGAAAATGTACAACCGTACTGTCTACCCTGGCAATGCTGCCTGCTGGCACCCTCTCCCCACTCCTCTCACTGGCTGACAAGAACCAGATAGCTCCGAGCTATAGCTGGCTGGTGTCAACATTACCTGGTCAATTTTGCTGTGAGCCAGATGGTTCTAGAAATAGTAACTAGTCAAAGGAAAAAACAACAACAACACAAAGACAGAAAAGCACTCTAGATTTATCACCATTAAAATTCTACAATTCCTGCTGCAAATTGGTTGCCTGATACAATGTCACCTGGCCACACGACATTAGTACACAGCCCCCCCAAAACCCAAGCACATGCCTCCCGAGGTCCCATGACCACGTCACCTGTTGTTAGACATCAATCTTTAAGTCTCTTTCGTTGGTTACCAGAGGACAGCTCTTTCCCCCATACAGACAACAGCAACTTCTCTCTGTTCCTGGTGTCTGCTGGGCTCACAGCATCGACCTCCCTCGGAGAAGGACAGGGAGGCACGTGGGTCCCCTCCTGTGCAGAGAGGCGCCTGTGCTTTGTAAGCCCGAGCCGTGAGCTCTTTGGAACAAGTGCTCGGGCTGACGGGAGGAAAAATGCGATGGGTGTTCATTCGCATCACAAAAATAGCTTGCCTGGGTTTTGGCCACCGTCCTTTCTCTCTGTACCACTCTAACCTCAGGCATTTCTTGGGAAAGTCATTTAAGTTTCAAAGGAACAAAAATAAGTTAGAGCTGATTTTCCAAAGCACCAGCTATTTTTCTAGAATCCAAAGCTAGTGCATGGAGACGAGCAGGGAGGAGCTGGGGCCTGCCCCGCTGTCCGGAGGGCTGGAGGGGGCTGTACATGAGAGGATACAGCACACGGAGCTCCCCCAGACGGAGGCCTGGCAGGGGGAGGTCAGCAAACACAGCGACAAGGCCCTCAGGCTGGGCGGCTTCCCACTCTCCAGATGGGAACACTATTATGGGTGCATTCGGACTGCAGGCTGGCTTTATAATACTAAAAGCAGAGAGAGACCGGTGTTTATCCTCTCCCTTAGTCCTTTACTCACTCATTCAGCAACAATTACTAGTGTCTTAGCAAGAGCCATGCATCACCCTAGGACAGGGGTGGGGAACATCCAGCCTGTGGGTTGTATAAAGCCATTGAAATCATTTGGCCTGGCCCTGCCAAGGCGTTAGGGATGAGTTAATTAAATGTTTGACCAAATATAGCCGGCCAATTTTTAAATTGGTAATCTTGTATGGCCCGAGAATGATGTCATAAATGGCCCTTGGCAGAAAAAAGGTTCCCCACCCCTACCCTATGTGCTGGGAATACAGAGAAGAGGCCTAATGAGGGAGACAGGCACCTAAAGAGTTGATTACAAGACGATGGGCAAGCCCTTGTAGAATATGAACACAGTGCGCCCAAGCCCAGAGCAGGAGGTGGCCAACAGAGCCAGAGGAGCCCTGAGGGAAATGCCAAAATGCTTTCTAGTTTTCACTAGAAAACTGGGGGATGTACAAACGTTTAGGTCCATGCAAACACCGCACAGAGGTATGCCTTTGGAAAGAGCCAGGACAGCTGCAAGAAGGACTGCAAGTTCAACTCGCTAGGAGTTCAGGATGCGTGACCAGGGGTAGTGGGGACGCCCAGGGCAGATCATGGAGGAGGCTGGCTTCTCCAGTGAGCCCTGGGGTACAGGACATGAGCAGTGGCTGAAAGTTTTTGGGAAGATGAGTGGCCAGGGAGTGGACTGGAGAAGGAGGCAGCTAAGCGGCTGCCCAGGTGACAGTGAGGAAGGCAGGGGAGAGCAAGGAGACAGCTCACCCGTGAATCCTGTGTGGCAGCCTGGCTGAGCTCCACCTGCAGGGAGCAGCTTGCTGGGGACAGACACGCTCTCCAGACACCAGACTCCCAGATACTGACAGGTGAGGGGGCACCGGCAATAGAATAAGAGCCCGCCCTCTGTCCCCAGGAGCTCCTGCACCATGCTTGCACCGTGCTTGGCTGAAGGGAGAACAGCACGTTCCCTGACCCAGGCCTCGCCAAGTTCCACTCCTCAGCCGGCCCTCCATCCTCCCCGAGAACGTACCTGGCTGCTCTGGTCCCTGCAACTCAGCAAATTCAGCAGACTTGGAAAGCTGGCTCTGAGCATGCCTGGCACTGGTACGGCGTTTTGTTCCTCACAGATGCCCTCCCAGCTTCTTTATTGTCCGAGATGCTCACTTTGGCATCACTCACATAAACGCTGCCTCCTACTGTGTTTCAACTTTTCCCCCGTCCAACACTTGCCACCCAGAGAGCATAAACAGAGAGCAGGGCTCGTTTGCTTTACAGAGAGTATTAATATCCTCAGTCTTTATCTTTGGAACCACTTCTCTGCCCGGCACTGAACAAAAAATGCAGTCGCTGACTGGCAAATAGAGAAGGACTTGGAGCCTGCAGTCCTTTCTGAGGATGGGCGGGTGGTGCAGAGAAAGCCCCAGGCCCGAGTCCAAAGCTCAGCCTGGCCCCTCACTGCCCACATGGCCTCGCACAAGCCACAGAAGTTCTGAGCCTCGGTGGCTTCTTTTGTAAGAGACAGGTGACAGCTGCACCTTGCGGGGCTGCTGGGAAGGGCGGGATACACGAGGGACAGCAGAGCCTGGCTCCGGGAGGCACTGGGTAGGTGTGGAAATGTGTGCTATGCCCATGACATGGGGCGGGTTTGCATCAGGGAACTCACTCACCAGTTTGAAAAATCGTTCTGTAAATCAGTTCTGCACGTAGCCAACTCCGCCTCGTCTAAAATGGTGAAGTGTTTAGAGGTATCAAGCCAGACCTGACTGCCAGAGAATCATTTACAAACTGGAAGAACCTGTCTCCTCCCAACCCCCGGCTGCCTCTTCTCTCCACAAAAGAATAATGCACAGCTTAATCTGAGGCCTCCAGTAGACAGAGCCAAAGGTGGTGCTGAGGGCGCTGGGTGGGCGTGGGAGCTCGAGGAACCAGCTCTTATCTGGAGTGAGATAAGGGAGGTGGAGGGAGACAGCCAGACAGCAGAAGATAAGCGCTGCCTTGGACCGTACCCCACAGCCCACAGCCCGTACCAGGCTCAGACCTGCCTCCCTGATCTCAAGGGTCCAGCCTCAGCCTTTAAAACCAGTTAAGTCCAAGACCCTAACAATGACTAATACCCCTGCGGGTAGGTTTCTCACAGAAGAACAGCAGAATATTTAGAGTCTGGCAAACTCGGGTGTGGATCTGGTCATATGTTCCTGCTAGCCATGTGACCAGGGGCGTGTTATCTAATCTATCTCAGCCTGTGTTCTTGTGTGTACAGTAGGGGTAACACTCACTCACTCACAGGGCTGTAAGGGTTACTTTAGACCATGCAGGTGAAGTGTTCAGCACCTGCTGGCTACATGATAACCAGCACTCATTACTGAATAGAATTTCTTACAGGCCCTAACCTTATCAAACCAAAAGAAAGAGAAAAAGGAACACAACTGATAACCACTAGGACTAGCTTCCCAGATTGAGGAATTGTATACTTTAAAACTTGAGCCCTAGCTGGTTTGGCTCAGTGGATGGAGGGTCGGCCTGCAGACTGAAGAGTCCCGGGTTTGATTCCAGTCAAAGGCACATGCTGGGGTTGTGGGCTCCGTCCCCAGTAGGGGGCATGTCAGAGGCAGCTGATCAATGATTCTCTCTCATCATTGATGTTTCTCTCTCTCTCCCTCTCCCTTCCTCTCTGAAACAAATTCCTCTCTGAATTTATATCTGTATAAATTCAGGCTGTGGGCTTTCAATTCAGTTCAAATCTACTTCCTATCTGTGTCTCCTTGGACACCTAACTTAACTTCTGGGTTTTAAGTTCCCCATATATACAGCGGGGAAACACAGACGAGGACGTCTGGGTAACGACCTGAAAACATACCTGGTGCGAGGTGGTTTATTAATGAAATAGAAAGGCTGACTGAGAAGGGCTCTGGGAGTTTGTGTCCAAGCTTCAAGCCTTTTCTTCCAGAAACTGGAGTGTCATATTTTTGGAGGCTACCCCTTTCCTTCCCCAAAAGGAGAAGGTCAAGGATGAATTAAACCAGAGGATCCTGGGAAATAGCTCTTGTTTAAAGTCTTTCTTGTCAATCACCCCCCAGCTGTTGCCTTTTGGGAGTCTGATATGCAATATAAATAAAACCAGCTACCCCCCAAAATATGAAAGGTTTATGCATTTTTCTGGGAAGAAACAAGATGTGATGCTTTAGTTTCCAAGAATAGCCTTGAAGCAATTTGGTTTTTGCCAACTGAAGTCGCTTATTTGTGGTTCTGCCTATGTGACTTCATGAGTCACAGAGCAACTCCCTTTCCCTGCCTCTGGCTGCTACAAACTAAAACTCGGTGACACACTAGTGATGGGCTTGGCTCATGGCATCTGGGAGACAAGTGCAGGTTTATGCAGAGTCCCCGAGCACCTCTCAAGTTAGAGAAAGAGCCTCCTGGCTGAAGAGTTGCCAGTGCGCTCACATTTGGGACTGTCACACCTTCTCCTTGCCTGGGCCTCAGCACCTGCCAAATGACATCAAATGGTGTGACCAGGTAGGTGGTGGGTAAACAGTGGAGCCCTATAAAAACTGAAGGAGGGCTGGAGGGACCCTGGGCAGAACCTTCCCACAAAGCAGCAATTCGGCTCAGGAGAAAAGCTCAACGCTCAACCCACAACCCCACCCTCAAGGATTACAGATAAGATACGTTTCCAGGTCAATGCAATCTAAAAACTAGCCCCTCTGCTACTGACACTAACAAACTCCCCATTCCAGCATATCACCTCCCAGGTGTACCTCATCAAGAGGCCGCCGGGCAGGGCCGGTTTCCTGAGCAATGAAAGGAGGGTGCTGCCCCCCATGTGCTCACACAGTGGCTGGAAGGAGTAGGAGCGCTGGTTCTGTGCCTTGAACATGGAAGACCTTCAGTCATGGCTCCCTGGATCAACACCTAGATAAAGCAGGCGCTCATCAGAGCTCCGGCAGCGGGAAACAATGCCCACACACGCTGCGTGTCTGCAGGGCCCAGCACGGGCAGGGCACCTGGTTACAGGTGGCACCAGAAGACTCATCTCAGCTGACCCAGGGAGGCCTGGCTTTCCTTCTATGAGGGCATGTGGCAACTGGCGTGAACCGAAAGGGGTAACTCCCAGGGCTGGGAAGGGCCTGAAAGGGCCCTTGTTTTCCTTGTAATCTCCTTCCAGTCAGGGGTCCCTGCCTTTCCTTGGTCACCTACCCCAATGGAGAGCACACTGCCTCCGGGGCGGCTGCTCCACCCTTGCTGCCTGGACTAGAGGACAGCCTTGGCGACGTCACTCTGCCTCTCCAACGGCTCCTCTCTGACCACCCCAGGCAGTCAGAGCCCTTCCATGTGCACTGAACACAGACCTGCAGAATCTCCCTGCACATGCCGCTGGGGCCCCACTAGGAAGGCTGATGAAACGTCCAAGAGATGAACTGTGACAGCCCACACAGGTTCCCAGCCTGCAGCAAGGGCCTCTGCACTGCCCTCTGTCTACACTGCCCTCTGTCACTGCCCCAGGGTAGGGAACTCAGGAAAGAGGCTCCGGTACTGCTGCAGGCCTGGGCCTCTCTGCTGTTCCTCCACTGAGAGCCCACGGTCATGTGGCCCTTGCCCTTCCAGCCCCAGCCCTCTCCTCCCTCTTTCTCAATAGTGACTTGACCCCACTGGGCTGGCTTAAAGCGACCTCATACATTCTCCTCCCTCAACTCCACCCATTTCCTCATGGAATCACTCACAGTAACGGATCCCAAGACCACCTTCAGCCCCTGCAGTGAGACAGAGACCTGCATGCTGACCAGTCACAGTGCCAGGAGGGAAGCCAACACCATCAGAGGCCCACAACAGGCCAGGCTCTTTCACCTGCATATCCTAGTGCAGTGATGGCGAACCTTTTGAGCTCGGCGTGTCAGCATTTTGAAAAACCCTAACTTAACTCTGGTGCCGTGTCACATATAGAAATTTTCTGATATTTGCAACCATAGTAAAACAAAGACTTATATTTTTGATATTTATTTTATATATTTAAATGCCGTTTAACAAAGAAAAATCAACCAAAAAAATGAGTTCGTGTGTCACCTCTGACACGCGTGTCATAGGTTCGCCATCACTGTCCTAGGGAGTCCTCGCAACAAATCAGTGGAATGGGGTAGGGAGAGTCAGTCTCTCTTTCTCTCTCTCTCTCTCTCTCTCTCTCTCTCTCTCTCTCTCTCTCTCTATCTCCGCCCCCCTCTTCATTTTTGGTCTGTAAGAAAGGCACTGGGGATAAAATCATCCCAGAACTTGTCCATCTTGCCTTTCTTTAATGCAAGTATAAGTTTGTCATATATATATGCATGTGTATATATGCATGTGTGTATATTTGTATTTGGGTATATACATGTGTATATTTGTATGTGTGTCTGCAGTGTGTACAGGCACGCATGTGTGCATATATACGCATGCATGTATATAGGTGTGTGTATGCATGTGTGCACATGCATATAGTACATATATGTGTGTAGTGTATAGGTATGCATGTGTGCATATATGCATATGTGTATATAGTTATGTGTGGGTGTATAAACATGTGTATATGTACATGCATGTGTGCATGTGTATATGCATGTGTATGTGTGTCCACACATAGTTTAAACATTTTCCATAAGGATATCTAGCCAGTGCTCCACATTTCCACTTGTACCTCTAGGCCTCCCTTCAAAGAAACTTCTCAGAGAGCCAAAGCCTCTGAGGTGGCAGAAGTCTGGTCTGGGCGTAAGGAGACAGCTTGTCTCTCTCACCGCCCTCATGAGGACACTGACAGCCGCCCTGTCCCAGACCCTTTACATCCATGAGCCCCTTTAAGCACCCGTGTTTGACAGAAGAAAAGACAGGTTTACAGAGGTTAGTAACCTCCCCAATACTCCACAGGTAGCGAGGGGGGATGCTGTGAAATGAACCCGGTTCCATCTCACTCTTAGTCACGGGTCAATGTGAACCATGTGGATGGAAACGGCGCGGCCGGCCTGCTCTGCACCACTGGGCAACTTCAATGGACTCAGGCCTGTAGTCTCTGAGGTTCTTTCAGGCTCCCAGAGTCCAAAACTGTCAACGACAGGGCGTAGCTTCATGAGTTATGGTGCACCCAAACAATCCAGTACTAGGCACTCCTTTAGCAATAATATTTATAAAGACATCTGACCCAGGGAAAATGCTCATGCCCCGATGCAGAGGGAAAAGCAGGACACCATTCCAGGCTCTCGATGTGACCCAGCTCCATAAGCAATATCCACGGGAGAACGGAATGAGCTGACCGTGAGCAGCGGTTATGTGTGTGAAATGGTATTTCAGATGATTTCTATTTTTAGCTTTATGCCTTTCTGTAGTTCCCAAATTTCCTACCAGAAGCATGCAAAACTTTTATGGCCCTCTCCCCCATACACATTCCCAGGCCAGAGGTCTTCTCTCCCTGACTAAAGTGAGGGTCTCGGCACAGGAGGTGGGCTTCTGTCTTTTCCTCGGGCCTGGGAGGGGCTCGGCCAGCGTGGCCCCACCACACCAGCAATGCTACTCTTCTCCCGAAAAGAAAGGGCCACCCTGCAAGAAGCCCCGATGTGTGCTAACTCCATGGATTGGCCTACATCTTTGCAGGTCAGGGATGGGCCCCCAAGGCTGCTTTGCTCTCTGGACCACAGGCCCCCCAGTCTAGTGAGGCAGACCCCTTTCCAGGGAGCCATGCCGGTGAACTGGAAGATGACCCCTTTGACCCAATCTCAGCTGTAGGCCGGTACCCTTCGCCAGTGAACCCACAAGAAAGAAACCTGCATACCAGGTTATGGGCCAGGAAGTGACAAAATAACACATCTCAACACACACACTGAGCCCATCCTACCCACAAAACTTAGTCTATTCTGCAAGTGCCCCAAATCATCTTGATCACACAGTGGGTGCCTAGGGAAACTGTGAACTTGCAATTTACAGCTCCAGGAGGCCAGCCTATCTCAAAACGAATGGTGGGAGGTACCCAGAATAAGCAAATTCATAGGTACAGGCAGCATCCTGTACTTACCTCTACTACAAGTTCTGTGTTGAAATTACTTTTTACTTCCCTCCTCCCAGTTCCTAGCACAAGGCCCTCTGTCTGTAGTGTGTGCTAAATGAATGAATGGCTGTTCCGTCCCAGGGAACATAATCATCACTGACATTTAATGAGCATCTATGAAGTCTCAAGCAATGTTTAAAAGCTTTATACATATTAAGTGAATCCCTGTAACACACCAAGGCATTGCTGTATACTATTATCCCCCTTTTTCAAAGAATTAGAAAAATTAGCAACTCGCCCCAGGTCACATGGCTAGAAGTGGCGAACCTGTTACTTGAAGCCCCAGAGCCAGAGTTCAGAGGCCACACCCTAAACCACCATACCCATCCTGCTCCCCCGCCAAGTGGATGGCGGGATACAAGTGCTCCCTCACACACCACATCAAGGACTTGGTCTCTGCTCTAGACCCTTTAATTCATGAGACTCGCCTACCTTTCTTTCATTAAACTCAAAATGCTAGGATCTGGAGTAATGAGATTGCGATGCAGAATCAGATGAGGACGGTGGCAACTAAATACACCAATAACGCTCAGCTGAGAGGTGACATTCAAGCCTTGGTGGGTGTGGCAGAGACAGGCTAACACACTGGGCTCTTCTTTGCAGCTGTGTGATCCCCCACGACCAGGTTCTAGGTAATGGAATGTGAGCGGAAGCGACCTTATAACACTTCTAGGGCCAAACCATGAGACCCTCCCCTGGTCTCCTCTCTGCCCCTCCCACTCTGCCAGGGCACAGCAGCCTTGAAACCACAAGCTGAAGATGGCAAAGCCGTGAGCAGAAAGGAGCCAAACCCCTGGGAGGAAAGCCCTCTATGACCAGGAACACCTGAACGTCACATATGTGAGAAATACACTTAAATGTATGTGGAGTCACTGAGAATCGAGGATGTGTCTGTGAGGCAGGGAGCACCACATTAACTGACACAGTTGGTGAATCGTGGGCATGTCAATGTGGCCTATGTCGGAAAGGTCCCTCCAAGTAGAAGGTTGACCACACAGGGATTAACATCCCAAACCACCAGTTCTGTCTTATTCTCTCTTCCCTTCGCTTAGGACCTCGATATCCCAGAAAAGGTGTTGACCCTCGGAAATAAACTTGTCCAGTCCTGACCTTAAGCACCACACACACACACACACACCCCAGGCTGGGAAAGCACATCCCTTCCCTATCTGAAAATGGAATAAGACAGGAGAATAGGACGAAGAGGCTAGGGCACTTCCTGGGGTTCAGTAACTCCCTGCGGCCTCCGCTGAGTCCCTGGAAGCCTGTGTGCTGTGATGGAAAGAACGTGGACTTCTGAGTCACTGAGCACTCCCTGAGCAAGTCATAAACAACAGCGAGTCCTGTGAGGATTAAATAGAGGCGCCTCTCAGGTCAGGCTCACAGATGTGTCACTAAGTGCTCTGGGGACAAGTCCCACTGCCCCGAGATAGCACCAGCTCAGCCACGGCAGAAATTGGTGCATTTTCACATGGATGGCGAGGGTGGCTCATTCTCTCCTTGGGCTACCTTATGCTGACACGAGACGGCTAAGAGCTTACTGGTATTTCCACCAAGTCTTTGCGCAGCACACACTAAAGGCACTCCCCAAGTGAACCTTTGTATCGGGATGACGCTACAGCTCCCAACTTGCTGAAATTAGGCCTCAGGGACTCGAACTCTAGTAATTAGTCAGGAGGGTAGAGAGGGATGCTGGGGAGGAGGTATAGAAGTCATGGCAAAGTGAAGTGGAAAAGGATTTCTCAACGCTGCCACCTGCTCGCTCTGCACACAGCACCACACCCAGGAGCCGGGAGTGCTGCAGAGCAGTGGACCTGGGAACTCACAGCCCAGCTGTGTCTCATGGACTCTGTCTTCCAAAAGCACCCCCATTTTGAAGAATTGTGCCAAGTGACCACATTTCTCAAATTTAAGAAATGGGGGTCCTGGCCGGGTGACACAGTTGGTTGGTGACACAAAAGGTTGAGGGTTCGATTCCTGGGCAGGGCACATACCTAGGCTGTGATTCGATCCCTGATTTGATGCTCCCCTCTCTCTCTTTTCCTCTCACTCTAAAATCAACAAACATATCCTTGGGTGAGGATTAAATAAAAAGGGGGGGGATTCATTGCCTGATAAAGGTGTAGTTTTTTTCTGATTTGTGAATTTACCAAGTGAAATCATTCTTAAAAATTGTGCATAAATTCAACCACAGTCAGAGCCACATTCACTTTGCCTGGAGAAAACAAAACGGCGCTCTCCCGCCTTCTCTTCACAGCCTGGCTTCCCAACAGAGGAGTCTAGTCTGCCAATGTCCATTTTCTCACCTCCACTGACCCTTCAATCCACCACAATCTCGTTTCCACTCACACACATAGCCCACCCAGGCACCGTGCCCAAGGTCACGAGCAACCCTCTCTGTTGCTAAATCCAGTCATCACTTATAGGACCTTATCTTGCTCTGGTCTCTGCCTATTGTCAGCTTTTGCAAACTTGTCTCTCTCCACCTGCCCCTGAACTTTTGCTGTGTCCCAAGGTTCTGATCTTCACCCTCCTCTCGCTCTCAAGGACCTAAACACACCTGTAGTTCAACCAGCATCTATGTCCGGATGACCCCCAAGCTATCCCTTGACATATATTTCCTTGCTACATTCCAGGCCCTTATGTCAACTGCCAGTGACATATTTCCTTGACTCTCCTGTAAAACTCACACACACAGTCCATTTACCTCCCCCCCGACCTGTTCCTTAAAAATGTGCACAAATTCAACCACACCCCCACCTCAGGGAACAGCACCATCTGCATCCTGATTCTTGAGCCAAACCCGTGGAGTCACTTTCTCTGGCCCCTTTCCCGCATCTCACAGAGCCAGCCAGTCACCAGTGCTGCCTCCTCAGTAGCCCCATCCCTTACCTCCTTCTTGCTCTCACCTGGAACTCTCAAAATCTCATACATGCCTTTCCTGCTTCCAGGTCACCGCCCTCCAATCCACCAGCCTACTCCTTGACCTGCTGCCAGCGAGATCTTCATATCAAAAATGCACACTTGGTCAGGTTCCATTCCCATTTCAAATCCTTCAACAGCTCCCTGACAATCTCCAGGGTGGAGTCCAAACATCACAGTAAAGCAAACAAGACACACCATGACCGCCCCCTCCCCTGCTCTCCCGCCTGCCCTCTGCCCTCTCCCCACTGCGCCGACGCCTCCTACTCTAGACTTACCGAGCCAGCCGCAGTTCCCTGATAAACCCAACTCCTTCATGCCTCCCTCCCTGTGCCCTCTGTCTAGAATGCCCAGCCAGACTCTGTTCACTTGGTGAAATCCTAGTTGACCTTAGAGCTGAAACATCAAAGGCTTGGAGTGTCAGGGGTCCTGGTGTGGCCTCTGGAGTCAGACAGACTGGCTGCAAACCTGACCCACCACTTACTAGGTATGTGAGCCTGGATGAGTTACCTAACCTCTTTGAACCTCAGTTTCCTCATCCATAAAATGGGGATAATAATAGTTCTGACCCTGTTGGGTTATGTGGGGATGAAGTGCAATGACGCCTGGCTAGGCAGTATTCTTGGCTGCACTGTTCTTTGAAGCCTCACCTTGGCCTCCCCTCACCCCCTTTTCCCACACTGTACTCTGTGGAGCTACTAACGATGGCTTCATACATAGTATTGCATTGATCAACTTTGTGGGTCTGCCTGCTTTGCCTTACCAGCCAGTGAGCCTCCTGATGCTAGAGGTTGCATGTCCCAGGGCCTAGCACCTGTGCCTCTCTGGCAACGGTGGATGCTCATGACTGTGCTTGTGTGTAAAATCTAACCAAGACCAGCATGAAATTCAGGCTTTGTGGTGGCTTGAACTGTGACTGCCCTTTGTCTCTAACCAGCACCAGAATTGCTGCAGGAGCCCTGGCTGGTGGTGCTCAGTTGGTTGGAGTGTTATCCCGTGCACCAAAGGGTTGCAGGTTCAATGTTTCTCTCTCACATCAATGTTTCTTTCTCTCTCTCTCTCTCTCTCTCTCTCTCTCTCTCTCTCTCTCTCTCTCTCCTCATCAATGAAATAATTAAAAGCATATCCTTGGGTGAGAATTAAAAACATAAATAAACATAATTATTTTTTTTAAAAAAGTAAAAGAATTGTCGCAGGAGCCTCCTAACTAGTCTCCACTTCCCATGTCTCAGGCACCGCCTCCACCCTGCTTACAAAGCCTCGGGGCTCCCTCCATCCCACAGCAGAAGTCTGGACTCCCTTATTGGGCTCATCGGTGCTTCCCATGCAGCCCCTATTTCATTGATAGGTTCAATTCTTCAAGGTATTCGGGATCCCCTGGGGCTACCATTCAGTGCTCCACATCCAGTCTCTGTCTTCCCCCTTCCACCCCATTCAAATTTTACCCATCCTCTCAAGCAAAATCAGGCTCCATAGTAAATTGAAGACCTACTATGTGCTGGCTCCCATATGAGCATCACAGTCTATTCAAGGAATCAAATTCAAACTAACAATTTTTGGTAAGAACTGCAGTAGGGTACCAAGACGTGTGGGCACAGAGATGGGAGGTGGGGTGACTTACAACCTGGAGAGCAGCTCATAGAAGTGGCACCTGAGCTGGATCTTAAGGAATGAGCTGGAGTTCTCAGGCACAAAGCTTCCACATCCCTCCTGACCTTTTCTCTCCGTACATTCATCTACCTCCTGGAATCTATGACATAGGTCACCAAATCTGGCTCTACAGCAGATGCACCGGGAAGTGTCCAAAAAGACAAGTTCCTGAGCCCACTCCCAAACCAAATTTCTGCAGCCTGAGGGCCAAGAGAAAAATGTTTGTTTTTGTTTTAACTCCCCAGGGAATTCGTGGCCCAGCCAGGTTTGGAAGTTACTAACCACATTCAATTCCATTCCTTGCTTTTACTGAGGACCTATATTGGACCCAGGATGCTGCACGGCACAGCAGGTAGGTACCAGGTGTACAAACTCTGTCTCCGCAGCTTCTGAGAAATTACCATCTGGTAGGGAGGCAGAGTTATAACAGGGGGGTCAAACAGGACATGGATCAGACTATTTGGCACTTCATTTAGCCTTGAACCCAACTCATTTTTTTATGCATCAGTCTTGTCTGGACAACTGATATGTAAACTTAAGGAAAAGTCCGGTATCTTGTCTTTCCTATTTCCTGAATACTCAGCTCAGTTCTGGGTGAGCAGTTGGAGCTCAATCAATATTTAAGATACAAATCATTCAACTTCTTGTACTATGTCCCTGTTTTGGCCAATTCACCCATTAACAAGTTGTCTACTGATTTTTACCTTTATAAGTTCAGTACTGGTGTAGTGTGCTCCTAGGAGGTAGTTAGTATTGGTTGGTTGAATGAATGAGTGTTTACTGGTAAAAATCTGTTTCAGGAGGAATGGAACAGCTTATATTGCACCACCTCTAGAGTTCACTTAGGCGACTTCCAAGTGTATCCTTTGAATTATAGACCTTTAATTTCAGGATTAATTTCCTGATATGAAATTATACAGGCTTTGCTGTTTATAGTGTCATTAATGTTATTAGCAATGGAAATAATACCCCTGAATCTCCACAGTCCATGGGCCTCTGCGTGGGGTTGCCACTGGCAGAAGGGAGATGCTTATCCATTCCTCCCATTAAGCCGTCCACCCACCCAGCCAGCAGTCCAGCCGGCCACGCCCCTCACCCCAGCCTCTACACAAGGGCCTGTAAACTGCATCCAGCCTTTATGAGCGGCTATGTGCACCTGCATGGGCAGGTGAGCCCTGCTTTAGTGAGAAAAGCCTCATGCTCAAAGCCTTTACAAGTGTCAGCACACTTAGGAAGCCAAGACTTCTGACCTCAATGTAAAATCCCCTATTCTTCAGAGAAGCAGCACGGCAAAGCAAGAACACCCACCAGGAGGTTCCCAAGAGACATGGCCAAGGGTGGGACATTCAGCCAAGAGGGGGTGAGCAGGGCAAGCCAGGGTAGCCAGCAGAATGGACTCCACCCTTTCACTGGGGCCACATTCCCAGCGGTTTGCTGATGTGTGTGTGTGTGTGTGTGTGTGTGTTTCTTTTAAGCTCCCAAAACAAGACTCAGTCTTGAGGAGGAGACTTTCTGGATGTGCATCAAAGATAGCCTGGCCCTCCCTTCGGGCCCCCACCTAGGAGATAGGAGATCTGCAACTCCCTCTGCACCAAGGGCCCCAGGGTCTTTCCTGGGGTGCATGCAGATCCTGGACAGCACGCATGGCAGCTCAGCGTGGCACCTGTTCACTTCGTTTTGCTTCTGCTAGGAAACAGGAGGATGGCCTTGCTGGCTATTTATTTGCTCACTTACTCGTCCCCCAGATTCTGATCTCCATGTGCCAGACATGGTGCTCAATGAACACAGCTCAATGGTTCTCCGCTCCGACTTGGGAATGAGCAGGCCAGAGACCGCCAGGTGAGGTGGGCCTGAGAAATCTGCCTTCCCTTCACCAGGACCCGCCCTAGGGAATCTCTGCCCGAGTCAAGCATGTTGCTACCTGGAGGCAGTGCAGAGGGCTGAGCAGAAGAGAGAGACGGCCGTTTGAACCACTTCCTTATTGCCCAGAGGAACTAAGGTTTCCTGGAACTGTTTTCCCAAAAGCTCTATGAAGCCAATTAAGATTCCAGACAGTAAATACAGAAAGGCCTTGCTGATAAGACACCGGAGAACCAGTCCCCAAAATATTCCCCTCTGCTGAACTCAGTTCTGGAGAGATTGCTGGCTTGACAGGTTGCACTTCACATTCCAGGACTAGGCGTATGAGCCTGGGGCTGGGCCGTCCTGGACATTAGCCTGTGGGTAGTGGCTGCGAGGCTGGCACTGAGGGCCGGTGGACCTGTGTGGGAGGCAGCAGAGGTCTGAGGAGAAGCATGCCCTGCTCTTCAGGCCTCACTCAAAGGCCATGCTCCATGAGCTTAGAGATGCTTGGACAAGCACTGCACACCCGGTCACTGCCTTGGCCGTTGCCCCATTCAGGGAGTCAAAACCCCCGTCACTGACCCAAACCTCCAAAAAAAGCAGCCACGGGGTAGATGGCCACCCAAGGTGTGAGCGAGCTGGTGAATTCCCTGTAAGGTTAGGGAGACAATCTCCACTATCCATCCCTCTGCAAAACATTGTGTTGGCGAATGAAGATGCTGCCTCTCTCCCCTCTTCCAGCTTGGGCTTACGTTCTGAAAAAAATGCACTCACTACAATAAGCAGCAGCTGTCCCAGAAGGATTTTCTCTTTCCTCGAAAAGGAATGAACACCAGGGGCTGGAAGAGATGGACTGTGATGCAAGACCTAGAAGGCTCTGACTCTAAGTCACTGTCCGGCTCTTTGTCCCCTCCTTCCCATGAAGGACAGGCCCAACTCAGAGTGCAGTTTCCAAAACTGATTCCCTGGGACAGACCTCAGCAAGGAGTTCATTCAAGAAGAGGGAGAGAGAGAGAGAGAGAGAGAGAGAGAGCGAGCCCAGCTGGTGTAGCTCAGTGGTTGAGCATTGAGCCAGGAACCAAGAGGCCTCTGGTTCGATGCCCGGCATATGCCCGGTTGTGGGCTCGATCCCCTGTTGGAGGCAGCCAATTGATGATGTTTCTCTCTCATCATTGATGTTTCTATCTCTCCCTTCCTCTCTCTCTCTAAATAAAATATCAATAAAATATATTTTAGAAGAGAGAGAGAGAGAGAGAGAGAGAGAGAGAGAGAGAGAGAAGAGTTTTTTGGAGGGCTCCTCTCTTCACCATTATTACTCTTCCCACTCTAAAGAGTTGATCTTTTTAAAGATTCTGGCTCACCCTTATTGCACATAATTCACTTCCCGGATACTTTTGCCTTGTAAATATTATCCTTAAAAACAGTTATATCTTTTCATTGGTCTTTATTTTTAAGTAGCCTTCTCACCCCACACGCCCAACTCCCACAGAATTATAGCTGACCCTGTCTGGAACGCAAGCCCCTCCCTGGAGAGACAGTCTGCGCATGAACTCACAAGGGTGTCTGCTATCAGCTTATTTGGCAAGAGGAATCCGAGACATTTTAACCATGACCTGGCAGCATGGTCTGTCCCACTCCGATGCCTTAGCCTCATCAATAAACACTCCCACTGGTACGGGGGGCACGCAAGAGGAGCACAAACCATCTGAAAATGAGCCCCACCCACATTTCTCCCAGGAAAGGGACGTTAGGTGCCTGGAGAATTCTACCTGGAGAATCTGTGCTGGTCTCAATTGATGTTTCTTTCAAGGTCTGGCACATGATCAGCATTTCAGAAGGACTCTGTCAGGTTCCCAACCTCCTCCTCCTACCCCAGCTTGTCTCTCAACTGAACGTTCCACTCCTTCTACCCTTGCTGAGAGGAAAGCATGCACATAACTCCCCCTGACTCCCAAATACCGAATCCAGCCTCTTCCTACCACCATACCTTCCGCTCGGAAGACCCTCTGTCTCCTTCTCGGCTTAGCAACCTCCCATTCGTCCTTCAATACCCAAGTCCCACAGCACCTGCTCGGTGCCGTGTTCCCGTGTGACATACTCTTCTCAGTGCTTCCCGAATACTTGGTGTGTCTCTCTATGGGGACTAGATCTTTTTCACCTTTGAAGCTCCACAACCAAGCCCAGGGCCTGGCACCTGAAAGTCCATTGGTTCCTGACTCAATCAATGCCTGGCCCACTTCGCCCCAGCCCTCCCTTCTCTGTGCAATGAGAAAAGGCTTTAGAGCAGTGGTTCTCAACCTTCTGGCCCTTTAAATACAGTTCCTCATGTTGTGACCCAACCATAAAATTATTTTCGTCGCTACTTCATAACTGTAATGTTGCTACTGTTATGAATCGTAATGTACATATCTGATATGCAGGATGGTTTTAGGCGACCCCTGTGAAAGGGTCGTTCGACCGCCAAAGCGGTCATGACCCACAGGTTGAGAACCGCTGCTTTAGAGTCAGACACCCTGTATCTTGTGGGACACGGATAAGTTTTTTAACCTGTATCTGCCTCAGTTTTCTCTTCTTTACAATAAGTAGCCATGCCCAACTCTCAGAGGGCTACTGTGAGGAACAAACAAGGTAAAATATGTAAACCTAGTGCGTGCCCTTTGGAAAGAGCTCAAGACACCTTCCCTTGAGCTCAGTGGGAAATGCTGAGCCAAATGGAGTCCTATTGGAAAAAGTGTGTGACTTCTGTCTGGTTCACATGCCATCAACACAGCGAAGGGATGGCCGGCCTCTAACCCGAGAGCCCTCTCTCAGAGCAAGGGACAGTTGCGGGCGGCACACAATGCAGGCCCTCCGCATGAGAGTCTCAGCACGAGGCTTGCTTAGCAACAAAGGAGATTTTTATCTTAATGGCAAACCCACAAGAGGCCACTACTTCCGAGGCTGGGCCCTCACAGCCCTCACCTTTTTGTCTTGAATTAATCTTTCACCACAAGACGTGCCATAAAACAGAATACTGCTGACTCAACAGTGTTAAGTCACTAAGCACAAGCCAAACAGCCTCCCCATGAGAAGCCTGACCTCTCTGTGATGCTGCACCCAACTTTTATTAGGCCTCAGTGAACAACGAGGTGGGAGCAGTCGGGGCCCTGCTCACACCTAAGACAATCAAGCTCAGGGTCAAAGAGAGGCGTGGAAAGTGTGGTGGCTGAACCCACGTGAGGAGGCAACTTGTCGCCACTTCATGGGATGTTTACTGCTCCCCTGGTTGGGAATCGGGAGGTTGATTACCACCTCAGGGCCACCACTAGCCTGCTTTATGGTTTGGTTAAGTCACATCTGTGGGCCTCAGTTTTCTCACCCATAAAATAGGAGAGTTAGATTAGATGAATTCCTTCCAGCTTTAATCATAAGTCTTGGAGCCAGATCTACCTTCCCCAACTCCTTCCCTTTCTGTGTTAGTTGTGAGATACCTTTTAGCTCTCACTGAGCAGCCTCTACCAACACTGTGGCCTTCATTGCTCCAGTGTCTGGTCATCCCTGGGCACAAAGCCTGGCCAGGGAAGAAGAGGATAAACTTGGGACCATATTCTGAAGAACTTAACTAGTACCCTCTGGTCAAGTGACTCAGAGTCCAGGGACCTTGGGGCATCAAGAGCTTGGATAGATACACCAATGTGGACAAAAAAAAAGGGGGGTTCTACAGAAATTAACCTCACAGGGGTGACCTGATTATAAATTCCTAATAGGGCATATAACTTCTTTAGTAAAAGGTTTCTCTTTGACTTCAGCAAGCCCTGTCCACTGTTTCTGTGCATCCAAGTCAACACACCTTTGAAATGCCCCTTCTCAAACCCCTCCTTCTAAAGCATAACCACCCGCAAGAGAGCGCATCATCTTTCTTAACCCTCCTGTAATCCCACCCCCTCCCCCACCCGCCTTGCTTTCTCCCACCTTTGTGTAATATGGCTTCTGTTCCCTCCATGATTCCAAATGCATAAAAGAAGCTGCAATCTGTCATTTCCTGGAAGCATTTATCGCAATCTGTTGAGATCTTGCTTCCAGGCGTATCCTCTGTTTGGCTCAAATAAATTTTTATGATAATTCTCTACAGGTTTGGACATTCACACATCAATACCAACAACCCCTAATCACCTGGCTGGCTTCTTCCCACCCAAGGATTTTCCCCACTCCCCTCCTATTCCAATCCATACACCATAGGCCCCCAACACTATCCAAATCTATCCAAACATTAGACCTTCCCCCATGCTGCTGGGCGCAGACCAGGGCAGCAAAGGCAGTTCTTATCTGCACACTGGCTGATCTGAGGGGTGGGGCAGAAGTGGCAAAGCTACAAAGACCGGGAGAAAAGTGCTTATGGAAGCAAGCTCCGGCCACGTGAGGAGGAGGAGACAGGGAGGAGGAGACCACGCTAATCAAGAGGACAGACAGAGTGAGCTCAGACAACCACAGAAATCTAAGAAGCTCCTTTAAAATGTCACAACCCTCAATGCCCCCCTTATTTCCTTAATAAGAAATCTGAGGGCAGGTAAAATTCAGTGACTGGCCCAAGGTCATGCTGCGAAACTATGAACAACCAACACTAGAACATGGCTCTCTGGTTTCAGCCGACTCTTTTTTTTCCACTCCACTCCGTTGACCTCAAGAATCTATTTATGTTGGATCCCCTGCAGATTCTGCGCAACATGACCCAAGCCTCACTTAGGGAAAGAGCAGGCCCAGCTGATAGTTTGATAACGGCCTCCCCTACCCCATGCGTTCCTTCCCAACCTGGCATGGTCCACTTGTTCCTTCTCCAGCCCTCGCCAAAAAATCTTGGGGAGTTCAGAGGTCAGTGAGAAGGGAGAGAGAGGTCTTCCTGTCCCTACAAAACCCTAAATATCTGAGATAACCCACAGGATCCTCTTCCTCCAGCTGGAGGAGGCTGGTGGGGAAGACAGGCAGGAGGGGATCAAATGAACCCACTGGATGTCTGACCTGATTAGGCCAAGAGTATCCATTGTGGGCAGTTAGATGGGTCATCTGAAGGTTTATGACAACAAGCAATAGGATCTGCCTTTCAAAGATCCCTGTTGGAGGATCATCTCAGCATCAGGAGCAGAAAGCTCTGAGTAAAAGATTCAAGGCATTAATTATTTAGTGTGCATGACCCAGTTCCGGGAGGTGAGGCTGGGTGAGAAGAGAACTCACCAGTTCCTTATCGTGGCAAGAAATTCAAATACTTCACAGAGTAGTGTTCCCTTGCTGCCAAAGAGGATCCATTTATGGTTAAGTGTGGCAAAAAAAAAAAAAAAAGAAAGAAAGAAAAGAAAGAAAGAAAAGCCAAAGTTCACTCATTCAACAAATATTTACTGAGCTCCTCTATGTACGTAGCTATGGTTGGAGCATAGTAGAGTAGAAAGAGCACTGAGTTCATAAACAGGAGGCCTGGACGGTGTCCCATCTCAGCCCTTTTTCTGGGCAGGTTACAGCCTAAGTCAAATTTCTCATCTGTGAAATGGGAGTAAATCTACTTATTATGAGATGAAACATTTTTATAAATGTAAAGTGCAATGTAAACCTAAGGTATAAACAATGATGATATAACACCACACACTTTCCCTGCCCTAGAAGTTTAGATGTTTACAACCTGATCATGTTTAGGAAAATAATCCAAGGTACCTATTAGGGAAACATCACATTCTCTGTAATTTGGGCAAATTGTATGTTTCAACCTGCCTGTGGGGATGGAACCTGCAGTCAGTTCCGGACCCTCGGTCTGTATGCCCAAGAAGGGGCAGAATAAAAATGGAAAGGGTAGCCAGCACCTACCTGGTCCAGTAGCATACCTGGACTGAGCAAATGACCAGGAGAGCCCCAAGATTCAAGGAGATTGGGGGTGGGGATGGAAGACCAACTGGAAGTACGGTCAATCAGAAACAACAAAACAAAAATTCACTTAGGCACAACAGGGATAAGCCAGCCAGAAACTTATGCACTTCCCTCCCCATCCACATTTCAGACCATGACAGGATTCACTGTCTGTTGCTCCACCCTCCTCTGTAGACATACTCGACATTCTGTGTTTCTCCAGGAGACAGGAGGGATGCTCAGGTCCCTGAACAGGACCTCTTTGCTCAGATACTAAGAATCAGAATTACTAGAGCAGCTTTCCTGTTGGTCCAGTCAACCCCTCTCATTCTGCTGATCAGGATTCTCACCATGGACTCCTCAACCCCATGGATCCTCAGTGCCTACCGGGCTAGCCTCTTGAGTGGGGCCCTGAGGATTTCCCCTCGGCCCCTCCTCTCCTTCCTCTACATTCCCTCTAACTCAGGGCACTCATTAAGTTCTTCACCCTCCTGTCAATGCAGAATGATAGTCCCCAGATGGTCTCTGGTGGCTGTATACAGAGGGAGGTAGAGGCAGTGTAGGGAGAAGTGGAGAGAAGGCTGGACTAGAAGTCCAGAGCCTGCCTTCCAGTCGCCATGTGGCCCTGGTTGGTTATGTAATCTTGAGAAAGTATCTTCAGGCCAGGCCTCAGTTTCCCTATCCAGTAATGAGGGGTTTGCTCTAAATTATCTCTTGGGTGCTCTCTAATTATAAAATTTGGTATTACAGAAACTGCCCTAGCCTGGACCACAGGAGACTGGGTCCTGGTCCATATTAGGCTATCGCCTGGGGCAAGTTAGCTGACTGCGCACACCTCAGTCTCCATGTCTATAAAATAAATGAGAATGGTGTGACTACCCTTCCCAGGGGGCAAGGCTCTCATGAGACACTGAGGTAGAGCTTTGTTAGCCGTAAGCCCTGAAGAAATCTCAGGTTTTGAACTCCTTGAGCCAACTAACAGCTGTGCCCAGCCTCGTGCCCGGTACTGTACCACTGGGATGGGGCTGCCCAGCTCAGACAGGAAGGCTGCAGGACAGGTGTTTGCCCTCAAGGCTCTCACAGCTGGTGGGTGAGATGGACAAGTGAACAAACCTTACCTCAGCCAGTGATGTGCCTGAGGTCTGAACAAAGCACTATGGGAGTATAGAGGAGGAAGAGGCGCCGATTTTGCCCTGGGGAGTGAGGGAAGCTTCTCAGAGGGAACAGTGAGTCCCAGAAGCGGGGATCTATTCCAGGAGCAGGTGGACTGGAGCCAAGGCAAAGAGGGGAGGCAGAAAACAAGGCTGGACTATGAGGCTGAGGTCTGACTGGACGAGCCCTTGAAGGCCAACAGCAGAATGTTGGTCAGACAAGTCTTCAAGGAAGGAGCCCGTGAGAACAGTGGGAAGGCTCTTACAATAACAGGGCATGAGGGTGACTGTGAAAAACATGCCATTACTGATTTCTGCCTATACCTTAGCCTCCTAGGCCCAAAGCCTCCATGGACCTGCAGAAAACACACAGAAGTGTAAACAGGTTGGTTCTCCTCAGAATGAGACCCAAGCAGAGGAAGATGCTGCAATCACATTTTCAAATCTTGGACAAATGGTCTCCGGTGCCCTGAAGGCACTCCCGACAGAAGCTGCCCAGCCAGATTCTTGCCTTGGCACCGATCGGAGCCAGAAAGAGACGGAAGCATCGACAGCTGGGGCTGGAGTTGGGACAGCTGGGCTGCTGGTCTTCCTCAGGGAAAGGGGGCAGAGACCCCACCCACCCAAAGACCACTGAGTTAGACAGGTCCGTCAGGTCCTCACACACATCTCAGTCTCTATCCTGCCTCCCTCCCTCCTCTGACCACGTGGGAGGTTGCACTTGTACACTGTGTACCAAGTACACAGGTTGTAGGCAAAGATGAGAGCTTTCACTAGCCATTGTTTTCTTCAAACGGACTCACATTCACTTGGGCCTGTAGAAAGAGTGCAAGCACCCCTACACATTCCAAAGCCTGAAGCCAGCCCTGCAAGAGCTACTCAGTGGTGCAGTGAAGGAGACCCGCCACTGTGGCTTACTCACCTGATCCTTAGGCATCGCAGTGACTCAAGTGGCTCCCTTCCAGGATGAGCCCCGCACAGATTGCCATGTCCCTTTAAAAACAAGAGCCCAACAGTGAACGTTACTTTATCATACGTTACAGCCTCCTATCTTCTCCCCGCCAAGAGGGCCCCGAATGCTTGTGCACTTTGCCCCTTAGTAACACATTACCCAACAGGAGGAAATGGACAGAGAGCTCCTCTCTGTGCTCCCAATCTTGCATGTGAAGAAAGGAATTGTGAGATGCTCACACAAATGCTATTGTCTGCCACTGTCTGGGCACCCCACCGGCTTATCACATCTCCACACAAAGGCTTGCAGAGAAAGGGAGGTGCGTCTGGGGAAAAACGCTTTATTAGGCACTTCCGTAAAAACAAAAAATGCCAGGATTCCTAAGCTTAGGACATGACAAAAGTAAATTAAGCTGATATAAACACCTCATCACAAGTCACCAAAGTGAAATATGTTACATTTCCTAAGATGGAAAGGACCAAAATGCTAAATACACTAGGGAGTTATAAAAGTGGGCCACCTGACCGTGGTTGGGCTTCCTAACCAAATTATTACTATGGCTTCCGATGGCCACCCAAATGATTTGATTACATCTACTGCTTCTGCAGAACATGCCTCTGCACCTGTCTGGAAAACGGAACCCAGAGTCGCAGGCATTTCTGAAGATGGACTTTCACCATTCTAAATTGTGCACAAGAGGCAGCCTCTCGCAGACAGAAGCGAATGCCGGTGTGCATGTTGAGATCTCCAAGAGCCAATCCCCATCCTCCCTGGACGCACACACGTGTTCAGCAGGGCAGTAGGCCTACGTGTCCACATAAACACACAGGTGTTCTCTCTAATACACACAGGTCTGCGCTGAGAGCCGGGGGTTGGGACTTACTGTTCAGAATTCTCAGACTATTCATGGGAGAGAAGCTACTACTGACTGAGCACCGGCCAAGCATGGCACGAGCACTGTTAGGGACTAGACCTACTTTGTCTCGGTGGCTCCTCACAGACAGGGACAGGGGCTCGGAGAGCAGAAGGCCCTGGCATGGCCGCACTGGGACCGAGCGCTCATGGTCGATCCCGCCACCAGGTGAGAGGTGTGCTAGTAGCTGCGTGCTGGTAGGCTTCGAGAGCAGCCACCTGGGCATCATCTCTGTCATCATCATCATTATGAAGCCACACCTCCCCTGCCTGTGGCGGCAGCTGACAAACAGGCTCGCCCGCCTTGGCCACATTCTATCAGCATGAGCTGTGGGCCCTGTGGAGTCATCTGGAGCCAGAAGTCAGAGAGGCTGGAGTCTCCATTTATCTGCTTCTCAAGGAAAGCTTCTGGGTACAGTGGGTGGGGAAGCTGGACATCCTGGCAGAGATTTCTACCATTGGTCTTCCCAGGTTTGAAACTTCCCATGCTCCCCAGATCTCAGGAACAGAAGGCCCTGCCCACCCAGGGACGCTGCTGAGACCAGAAGCAGGGAAGCAGGGTTGTCTGAGGTTCTTCTTGTGTTGTCTGGATGGCGGGTGCAGGTGGGCACTTCCGGACCAGCCTACAAAGGCTGACCACCAGTCAGATTCCCACACAGGCCTGGGCACACTGTGATCTAGCCACTCCGAGTACCAACTCATACCCTCTCTCTGACCATCAGCCAAACATGCTTTGAGCTGCCTTTATTTCCACTAAGTCAGAAGGCCTGGAGCCCAGCATCATTCCTCCCTTACATGAGCCTCAGCTCCCTTGTCTGTAAAATGAGAAGCTTGACCTAATGGGTGATTTCCTCGCCAAGGATGCCTTCTAGCTGACTCCTCCATGGGCCCTGACTTTTAGAGACATCTGTAAAAATTAGTTAGTCCTTTAAAGGAAGGAGAGGGATTCATCCATGGGTAGTTATCATTTGCTATCTCAGACAATTGTCCCAGCAACCCAATGAGTCAGGTAGTAAAGTCATGTCATAGAGGGGGAAACGGAAGCAAGGTACAGCCAAGTGCCGCCTTACCTGGAGACTCACTCAGCACTGCCCACAGCAGTCTGGGACTCACAGGTGAGCTGGCCTGGCTCCATGCCCACGCTCACTCCTGACACAAAGACTTTAATCAGAATGAAAAAACAAGTCTCCTCTTGGACCTGCCATCACGCCAGTCCCAAGCAAAGGAGCATGAGGTCTCCAGGCCCCTGTGGGCCTGACTTGGGTGGTGCAGGAAAGGTCTCCTGTGAGCTTGAGTGGCCTCATGGATCTCGAGGAGCCTAAGAACAATTCGGGAACCTTCCCCTCTGCTGTTCTCCAAGCCTACCTCCATAGAGGCCAGGTCTTCACTGAGGGACCCCAAGCACTTGGAACAGGGCCTCCACACTGGGCACTCCATCAATATTTGATGAATGGAGGAATGAAGAAATCCAGAGCTTAGATGCACTGAAGACTTACTTAGGACCCTCTGGTATGAGTTAGTGTGAAACACACCCAGCTTGGAGCCACAAAGCCTCAGCAACGTGCACCGAGCGGAGGTCTCCACACTCCACGCTCCAGACAGAGAATGGAGGTGCAGATGCTGAGCCAGGTCTGCCCTTCATCCCAGTCACCAGGGGAGCTTCTGACAGAACAAGGTAAGTGTCTGCCATAAAGGCTACTGAAGTGGTCCTGAGCTCAGGCCCTGGAATCGGGAAAATCAGGCTTCCTATCCCAGCGCTGTCACATTGAATGAGTCAGGTGACCCCTGGGCAAGCCACATAATCTACGTGAGCCTCAAGTCCTTATCTGAAAGCAGGGATAATGTTAGTGCCTACTCCATGAGGCTGTTCTGAAGATGGACTAAGAGAATGCTGTAAAGGACATAGCCCCGTGTGTCGCTCAGAGTAAGTGCCTGCAGCTGACAGCTGTTGTTATTGTCTGCATCAGAGTGGGTGGTTACAAGCACATCTGGAGTCCTTTGCATGGGTTCAATTCCAGCTCTCCTATGAGCTATGTGGCCCTGGGAAAATTGCTTAACCTCTCTGTGCCTCATCTTCCTGGTATGTAAATGGTGTTGATTTGAAGATTAATGAGTATATAGGTAAAGAGAAAGAGCTTAGAATGTCTGGCACAAAATAAGCACTCAATAAAAGTTAGTATTATTCTTATTTATTGGTAGTACTAGTATCCTTCTCCCTTTGTCTGGGC
>NW_005871109.1:2492985-2499250 GCF_000147115.1 Myotis lucifugus
AGCTGGGAAAATATCCAACCTGAAAAATCATAGTGGAGGCCTAGTCCTCTTGGGGAGGGTGGAGGGCTGTGAGGGGACAGCTGGGAGCTGTCTGAAGCCACAGGCCACTAAGCAGGGAGGGTACTGTTTTGGGGATGTTGAGGTCACCTGTTCTCTGCCCCCTCATCTACAATGGGCCCTCCACCCCACCTAGAGACAGCCTTCAGGAAAGGGACTGCCTTAAGGCCCTGACGGGACAGGCAGCCGGTGGATACCCACAGTGCATCTGTGGGCATGTTTCCTTCTCTGGACATTGGCTATTTTAAGCTCCAAGAGCATCAGTGCAATGCTAATGAGATGGCATTTACCCATGGGTTTTAACTGGATATGCCCGTCAGAATCCTATGAAGAGATTTTTTTTGGGGGGGGGGCTTTTGTTTGTTTTTATTTCTTTGTTTTTATTTCTCCACAGCTTTACTAAAAGATTCTGACTTAACAAGTACAACTACAATGGCTGACACATAGCTAAACTGTTATCTTTGCTTTGTCTCATTTTCTCCCCACCTCTGGGCCACCACCCAAAGATGGTCTATTCCCATACCTTCAGGTATTCTAACAGCCCCTTGCCATTCCCTCTAGGAAAAGGAGCTCTACCTTCAGATGTGTTTTAAAGGGTTTTAGAGAAACAGAAACAAAAACAAACCCCTGGCTGGCAACAAAAACAAAGAACCAAACCTCCCCATCTCCTGCAGCATTAGCCATACGTGAATGGGAGAATGAGCCCACGCATTATTCCACTCATCCCCAGGGGGGGCAGGGGGGAGGGGGGCTGCACCCAGGTCAGCACAGGCCTAAACTCAACAACCCATGCGGCGAGGACCCTGCAGATGCAAACCTCAGCTCGTACAAAAAGAGACTCAGCGGGAGAAGAAAATGGCAGCTTCCAACATTTGCTGGAGAAAAGTTGGAAACAGTGACCTGAAACGCTGTGAAAACCATCCTGACCACAGTAATGTCAAGAGCAGCCACCCTTGGCAGGGTGTGGGCTGTACCTGTGGGGGCGGGGGCGCGCAGGAAGCCATTCCAAAGAGGCCTCACCCACCAACCCCGCAGGACAGACACAGGGCCACACACTGTCCTGAGCCCGAGGGCCAGCTAGTGGCTTTTCTCTTTGTCTCCCAGCAACGGAGTTCAGGCCGAGGCCGCCCGGTCGTGGGGGATTATCCAGACAGGTATTTCCCTTGCTTCTCTTTGTCTTTGTATAACTGTATGCTCTGCTACTTAACTATACATAAAGACATGAAAAGGAACTGGCTGGCTTCCCCTGGGGGAAGGATTTGGGACCACACTCCCTGGCTGGGGTGCAGCTGGTGCCATGCTGCCCAGCACTGCCTGGTGTGGCAGTGGTGTGCACCGCACTGGCAGGGATCCGTGGGCAAGCTGATTGGTCTGAAATCTGAAAGGGATGGAATGCTCAGGGGTCCTATTTCCTGCCCCACCAACATGGTTCTCCGTAAACCAGCCAGCAAAGACCATTCACTAAGCATTTGCCAAGTGTCCTGACCGGGACTGTGAAGAATTCCTGGGGAGCAGGAGCCTGGACTTGGGATGCAGAGGCGGTGGAGAGAAGAGTGGTGAGACCTTGGACAGGTCGAGGCTCCGAGGCACCCCTGCTCCCCTTTGGGGGACGCCGTCTCCCTTATAAAGCCAGGGTGTGGATTCAATAGATAGTACATGTCCAAACATGGCTGGCATGTTAGTGTTGCTATGAGCTAGGAACTGCGTGCTAAGTGCACTGCGTGGAGTATTTCGCCAGGTCCTCACAACCTCCCTGTGAGGGAGGGAAGGGCAGGGGTCCTCCAGTTCAAATGAGGGCGCTGAGAGTCAGAGAAATCAAAGCACCTCCCCAAAGTCACACAGCTCGTGCGAATCAGAGCTAGAAAGTTCCCCCAGGCCCGTCGACTCCACACTTCTAGTCTCTGCTCGACTGCCTGCTGTCTGGTAGGTGCTCAAAACACGTTACATGACATGTAAATGCAGAACTCATATCCCTCCACCCTCCCCAAGAGGACTAGGCCTCCACTATGATTTTTCAGATTGGATATTTTCCCAGCTTGGAGCACGGGCTCACCCTTTGTACCCACATGCCTCCCAGGAGGCATATAGAGAAGGGGGGACATTTGGCTGAGAGAGTTTAGGAAGCCTTTCTGAAGCAGGAAGGGCTGGTTCTCGGTCTTGCGGGGTAAGGATGGATAAAGGCAAAAGAGAAGGAAAGCACTGCATGCTGGGAAAAACAAAGAAAGAACTGGAGGCAGGGGTGACCAGGCAGGTGGGCAGAGAACAGCAGTGGAGACTGGCCAGGCTGGCGGGAGGAAGAAGGGAGACTGGCTTGAGTGAGGAATGGGTCCCCTGAGCCATTACCGTGGGGGCCATTCCACCTGGGATTGTTCTCACCCACACCCCGGAGACGCTACTGTGTCTGCTCCTTTGGTCACAGAATAGCTGTGGAGGGCAATTGAGACCCATGACTGGAAAGGCCCGGTACCCCCTCTCTCCCCACAGCAGGCTTAGAACCCAACTCGATGAGCAGGGTGTGGCCAGCTCCCAGCCCGCAGATTCTAGCCCAAGCTCCAGGACGCCAGGAAGCTGCTTGCTGCCCTAGGCACACACCATTACCCTGGCATGCAAGGTTTCCAGGAGAGGGGAAAAAAAGTAAAAATGAGGCCTTAGGACATGAGCTCCTCATAGCCAGGTCCCTATCTCACCTGAGGTCTCATTCCTCACACCTGCCGGGACACATTTTCTAAATGACCTCTTGTTGAGCTGAACTACACAGAAGATTCTTCCGCTTAAGGAACTAGTTTGATAAGCCCTGGAGCCTATGGTTTAGTCCCACCTTAGCTGGAAGGATCATTTGCCTGCTTGCTTCCTGGAGAGAAAGTGCTCCACCACCCCACCCTGCTATGCCCCCCACCCCCACCCCCCAGCCACTCCTTGCACCCTAGACATGGTCTGGGCTCCTCCTGGGTGATGGCGTGGATGCCAGCCTCCTCCACCTCCGACTGCAGGTTCCCCAGGGCACCGCTGGGGCCAGGCACTGCTCCAAATGCTAGAGCTCCCCTGCCTCAGCTCCCCACCAAGCCCCGAGTGCAGATCCCAGGCTAGGCCTCAGACCCACAGAGAAGGGAAAACTGAGTGGTGAGGATTTAAGCAACTAGGATCATTGGCTCAGTTCAAGCCCACCGTTGTGTGCTCTCTTGGAAGTAACAGGACCTGGAGGAGGGAGGAGGATAGAAGCAGAACTGGTGGTGACATGGGCTCCTCCCAACCCTCGGCAGGAGAGGGACAAGGGGAAATGATGAAAAGGCTTTGGCAGATGGCCAATCTGAGCCTCCAGACCACTGCTTCCTGGGATGGATGATGGGGGGTGGGGGGGTACCTGTTTCCTTACCTTCCACCTGTGAGTCTGTGAGCAAATTACTTAATTCTACAGAGCCTCAGCCTCCTTAGCTATTGAATGGGGATAATAACCAATGCCCACACCAACGATTGTGAAGACAGAGCAAAATGTGGATGAGGACATGCTTTGCAAACTGTCAAGCTCCCTTAGAAACAGCAGGCATTTTCCACAATCCTAGGGGGTGGGGAACACAGGTCAGAAAATGTGGCTTGAAGGGAAAAGGAGAACTAGGAATCCATTCCATGCCTCCAACGTCTTTCTACACCTTCTAGGACAAGGCACAAGTCTCCAGGGACTTAAAAAGCGCCTGATGGAGACCTATTTATTCCCTGGTCTCAAACACTTGGTCTGGTAAGGGGAGAAGAGCTCCACCCACATTTCCATAATAAGGCAAAACCACATGTGTTACGGGAGGAATTATGCAGAGGATGAGACATTTTATTCTGGTCTCCCAGGTCAGGGGAGGCTTTTATAATAATATTATGCGTAATGACTGTTAGCATAATAATAACTCTGAGTGCTTGCTATGGGCTAGGCAGTTCTAAGTATTTACCTGGTGCATCTCATTTAATTCTCATGAAGCCCAATGAATGGGTTCACAGATGACAAAACTGAGGCACAAAGAAATTCACTCCTGTGTTGGCCTTACACACCTGGGAAGTGGTAGAGCTGGGATTTGAACCCATCAGGCTCTGCTCCCCCAGCACTTCAGGGGCTGGGTCAACCAAGATAGGTCTCTGACCGACTCTGTCTGGCTGAAAGGCTCTGATAAGGCCTGCAGGATGAGTCACTGAGGGAAGGCACTGACTCACGCGGGGCCTCTTCCTCCCATGGGCTGCAGACTCCTGGCCCTGCCACTCCCTGACACTGCCCCTGGTCCACCCTGAAGGCTGGCCATGCCTCTAACTCTCAAGGCTCCATGTGGGCACCAATACCCAGGGAGACTGACGTAAGAACCTAAACGTGGATGTACATTTACATAACAGAACATCCATGGAATAATTGTTCTTACTATAAAAGGTAGTTCAGTGTTAAGGGGGGGGAAAAAAGCCCTCAAATCCCTGCTCTGCTACTCATGGGCTCTGTGACCTCGGACAAATCTTAGCCTCTCTGAGCCTCAGCTTCCTCATCTGTGAGATGTGGTTAACGGCTTATCTCGGGCAATTGTTGCAAAGATGAAAGGAAATAACATGTGCAGCACCTGGCACACCATCGGCTCGATAAATAATGAATGAATCCGATGACCTTACAGAGCATTTCCACTCTTCAATCATTTTCTTCATGAGAATATCTGGTGGTAATAATAATACTTTTAACTAGTATTCATCTGCCACTAAGCCAAATCCATTACCTCATTTCATCCTTAAAAGCATCATTCTCTTCCTTTGACTTAGCTTCGGGACAACAGACAGGATATGTCCAACACATTAATTTTATTCACACACACACACATATATATGGAGAGAGAGCAGACGGTCAAACAAGCTAATACTCAACAGGCACTTACTACATTCAGTATTCTACATTCAGCAACCTATTTCACCCTCTCAAATACATGCCTGTAAGGTCAGTATTATTCTACCACCCATTTTACAGATGCAGAGCTTGAGGCACAGAGGTTCAGTAACTTGCCCAAGGTCACTTAGGCAGGATTCAAACCCAGAGCCCACATTCTTAAGCACTACACTACACTAAACCAATGAGAGAAAACTCACGGCAACTATGTGTAAACCACCCCCAAGTGCCAAATTCTAAGAACTCCAGTGTGCTGTCACCCGTCCAGCCTAAGCCCTGCCTCCATTCCCTTTCTGCCCCTACCTGCTCTCACCCTCACCCTGTCCCACTGCTTTTGCTCCCTTGCCCTGCCCCACCATGCCCAGGCAGGAAGTGCCAAACCAGTGGACTTTTCAAAGCCCTGGTCATCTCCTCCGGGGACCTTAGCCTCATCCCCTAAGTTCTATCCTCCACAGAGTTACTAGGGACATCTTCCCAGACATGGTGCTCCTCTGCTCAAGAACACTCAAAGGCTCCCTGCTGCCTCGAGCTGAGACCCAGTGGGTCGAAGCGGATCCCCTGGGGACTCGAGGTCCCTGCACTGCCTGGCCTGGCCCCCTTTCTTATGGCCCCAGACTTGCTGGCTTACCAGTCCCAGCAACAGGGTGAGTCAGGGAGGCCTTGCTTGACCAGCCTATTGAAAATTACAGCCTTCCCCCCAACTGCCACCCTCCGCCCCACCCAGCACAGCCTGTCTTCCCCGCAGCAGTGCTCTTCACCCACTCTTATCGCCTGGCCTCATACGCTTCACTTACCCGTTTACTGTCTCCCCTCCATGTGGCAAGGGATTTCACCCTGGGTTTTTTCCCCTGCTGTAACCACAGGTTCTGACACCCAGTAAGAATCATAAACATCTGCAGAATGAATGAATGAATGAATAGGCATTTAAAATGCCCAAGAAGAAAATGTCCAAACAGTACAATGATGGGGGAAGGGCTAGCATGCCTCTGGCCTTCCTCTCTGCTCCTGAGGACATCTCTGGAGGACAAGCTGAGATGCCCAGATTAAAATGTCTGGAGGCCAAACCCCTTCTTGCCCACCTCCCTAGGATTTACAAGAGTTCCCTATGAGACCCTGGGCCCTTATCCTCCCACCTCTGTTCTGAACTTACACACACACACACACACACACACACACACACAATCTCCGGCTCTCTGTCATATTGAAAGCTGTCTGCATCAGTCCTAAATTCATCTGCCCAACCTCAGCTCCCTCCACCCACCTTCAAACCAGGCCATTTCCCATTCCTCCTGACCTTGACGCCCACTAGAA
>NW_005871109.1:2500598-2501965 GCF_000147115.1 Myotis lucifugus
TTCTGGAGAACATGTGTGTGAAGAGAGAACTGAGGCGCAAAGGTCAAGCCACCATGGACACCACTGGCCTGCTGCTGACCCAGATGCCAGGCCAACCAGAGAAGAGCTCTGGTGGTTGGGGGCGGGGGCTGGGGGGATCACCCACCCTGACAGCGGTGGAAGCCCCGCGGGCTGAAAGCTCCGACTGGCCTCGCTGAGCATTTCATCTTCCAGAAGACAGAGGACGCGTCCCTAGAAACGGAACAACTAACCTAATTCCCATGGCTATGGGTTATGGCCAATGAGTAGTGACCAGGAGACACAGGAACTGTGGAGGACAAGCAATCATTTCCTCTGAAGTTTGTGAGATCAAAGAAGGGGAAGTGGGTGCCTGAGGCTCTAAGAAAACAGACTCAGATGGCTGGGGGAATAGAAGGGCTCTGGGACCTGAGACTGAGAAAATAAATGATTCAGACTCTGAAATGCAATTCTAGTTATACACTTGGGAGGGGGAGGGGGGAGTGAGGAGCAGGGGGATGGGATGGAGAGGCAGGAGGAGGAGGAAGAGGAGAAGGGGACGGAGAGGGAAGTTCAGGAAGTGGGCAACTGACCATAATGATTCAGAGTTGGACTCAGGGGCAAACTGACTAGATTCTAATTCACCCCTTTCTCCTTCCCAGCTATAAAATTTTGAGCAAGTCAATTAAACCCTCTGAGCCTTAATTCCCTCCATTGGTAAGTGGGAATAATGACAATATCTACCTCATGGGGTTAGCACAAGGATTGAATGAGTTCATGTTTACAAAGCCCTTACCCCAGTCCTGGCTCACGTAACTGCTCTGTAGGTGGCACAGAATAGGAGCCACGTGGTTGCACAGGAAAGCCTTGTTAGAGAGCAGTCTCATCCCCAGGAGAAGGATGCATAGCCAAGGAAGCCCGAGACAGTGATGCAGGGCCCGCCCCAGAGTGTCCACCGGAGGAGGCAAGCCCTGGGTGCTGAGGCTGCACCCCAGGCCCCAGGGGGAAGGAAGGTTTGGGGTGGGGGGTTGTCTTGATCCAAGTGGTCTTGAGGCATAAAGGGCCCTGGGAAGTTGGGCCTTGGCTCCCACTCTGGGTGCATCATGGCCTTTGTCAAAAAGAGCTATATTTTTTTTAAAAATGTTAAATTTATTGGGGTGACATTGGTTTAAAAAAAGAGCTATTCTTAGACTGACAAGTAAAGATCCAACATGGAGAGGAGACCGGAAGCTGAGGTGGGGGAGGGGCTTGGTTTTTAAAAAGGAGATTTAGATATTTCAGTGACCAGGTGTCCTGGTCCAGGGCGTGGAAATCTGCAGGTGTGACTGAAGTGTCTACCGAATCCCTGCGGGCAGCAGGGGCGCCTGAAA
>NW_005871109.1:2502618-2539849 GCF_000147115.1 Myotis lucifugus
GTGACCAGGTGTCCTGGTCCAGGGCGTGGAAACCTGCAGGTGTGACTGAAGTGTCTACCGAATCCCTGCGGGGCAGGCAGGGGCGCCTGAAAGCAGCTGCAGACCTCTGGGAACAGAGCATGTGGGGTCAAGGACATCACCTCGTTCTGTGATAGTACGCTTGGTGGTCCATGGGAACTGGCACACCTGGATATAAGAAGGCGTCCGGTCACAGGTCAGAAAAGCAAAAGGGCCGAGACTTAGGCAAGGGGACTACCTTTCCCAAAGTAAGCCGATCAAAGATCATGTCACCTGAGGGGAGGACTCGAGCAGTGTGCCAGAGGCCTCGCTCCTGATAAGCATTCTATCAGTGAAGTGGGTGATGCTATGGAAGGCACACAAATAGGATCCTGAAGGAGCTCAACAGAACAGGGCTGCACTGAAGTGAACAACTTGACATTCAACAGGCATGGCTGTTCTGAGTCAGGTGTGAACAAAACAGAGGCTCTGCCTTTAAATTCTAAAGCCACACACATTCTAGGCCAGGGGAGAAGCAGCTTCCCAACAACACCACGTGTTAAATAGATCTGGTCAGCAATAATGTCAGCAAAAATGGGGTGGTGTGGCTGCCAGAAAAGCTGATGCAATCTTGGGCTGCATTAAGAGGAGTAGAATGACCTAAACTAGGGAGGTGACAGCTCCCTTCCTCTGCTGTGGTCACACCACAAATACCATATATGGTCTGGGTATTGCCCTCGCTGTATTAGAATATGAACAAACTGGATTTTGTTCAGAGGAGAACCAAGGAAAGGTCAAAAGACCCAAGCGAGCCTACATCATAGGTTGTTAATCTGAAAGAAGACTCAAGAGAGAACAAAAGGGCTGTCTTTAAATATTATATTTCACTAATTAGAAGATGCAACTTTTTTCAGTGATAAAATGTCTGAAAGCAGACTGTATCGCACAATCCCCCCGACCTCTAACAATCCCTCGGGGCCCGGATGCAGCTGTGGCGCAGTTGTCATTGCCTCATTTCCATTGTCGTGTGGAAATTTGACTGTTGACAAATCTAGACAACTGCCGCCTTCCACACTTCAGGAGGCCAAGCATTTAAGGACCATGTCAGGAAGGAATGTGAGTCCTGGCTGCTGACTATAAAACCCTCCTTGGATACCTTCTGATAAAAGTAAAGAAAGCAACACCATCGAAACTTACAGAATGAGCACCAGAAGTTAGAAAAAAATCCAGAGACAATAGAGATTAAGACAGACATCACTACTTCACCAGAACATAAGAATGTACAAAACACACATGGGTGACTCTGGGTCAAAAAGTGATTTGGAAGATTTGGGTTCTGAAAGTGAAAAAGTTTTAAGAAATGCCGTAACCAGTTTATTTTCCTTTTTATGTACATGCAAGAGTGATATAGAATGAAGACGTAGGTCAGTGGTTCTCAATCTTCTGGCCCTTTAAATACAGTTCCTCATGTTGTGACCCAACCATAAAATTATTTTCGTTGCTACTTCATAACTGTAATGTTGCTACTGTTATGAATCGTAATGTAAATATCTGATATGCAGGATGGTCTTAGGTGACCCCTGTGAAAGGGTCGTTCGACCGCCAAAGGGGTCGCGACCCACAGGTTGAGAACCACTGACGTAGGTCTAAGCTCTAAAAGAACGCTTTCGGTAAATACAAAATAAACATGTTAAGTGATAACAAGGCATGGTTGCACAACTGAATTGGAAGCACTTTTTCTTTCTTACAAATAAAATAATGGTACAGCTTCTAACTGATGGTATCAGAGATTTGATTTTTAAAAACAGTGTCCAAAGAGCTGTCATGTGGAGGAGAAATTAGACTCAGTCTCGGTGGCTTAAGGAGGAAACACTGGAACCAAATGCCAGAAGCCATGGGGAGCCATCAGGGAGGTGACAGGAGGAGCAGTCCAGCCCGGGTCCACCAGTAAGCTCAAGTTCCTCCTGCTGGGGACATGAACTCCAAGTGTGCACCAGAGACCCAGGGCAGGACCCCCTGCAGGAGATACTCAGGTACTTAAGAGACCACAGACGGGAGAATCCATCATTTCAGATCATGGCCCACAACACTTGGAGCATCTGGTGCCTGCAGAACCCATTCTGACAAAGGAAGAGGGAGGCCCCTGGATTCCTGTCCCGTCCTAGCTTTGGTGGGTGTCTCATCCACATGCAGGCAGGTAACTCCTGCTCTTGATCCATGGGTACTCACCCCCACTGGGGCTCAGCACCTAACTCCCTGTTCCAGTGATGGCGAACCTATGACACACGTGTCAGAGGTGACACACAAACTCATTTTTTTGGTTGATTTTTCTTTGTTAAATGGCATTTAAATATATAAAATAAATATCAAAAATATAAGTCTTTGTTTTACTATGGTTGCAAATATCAAAAAATTTCTATATGTGACACGGCACCAGAGTTAAGTTAGGGTTTTTCAAAATGCTGACATGCCGAGCTCAAAAGGTTCGCCATCACTGGTCTATTCATTCCCCTCAAACTGACCTTGAGGAAGGGGAATGATCATCGAGGAAGGCTCAGCCTGTAGCAAGATGATGAAGGGCAGGGCAGTAACCATTTTCTACAGAGGACGGAGTTGCCAGAGCTCAGAGTAGGCACCCTTGGTGGCACAGAAAGGGACAGACGTCCCATCTTCTAAGACCCTAACTGAGGAGTTCCAAGTGGTCTGTCCTCCTTCTAAAGAGAAATATAGGACTGCTCATTCTGACCCTCCTCACACAGAGGGCTGCAGGCAAAACCAGCACACTGATGAGGCCTTACTGGGACCCAACCTTACCTGACCCCCATGCCCCAGCCCCCATCCCCCACTCCCTCCTTGGTCCTGATCAACAGCTGCTGTCTGGTCGATGGACACATCCAAAGCATGGAGGGCAGTGCGGACCTCCTGACAGATCCCTCACCCTGACTCCCCCCACAAGCTGATCTGCCTGAAGGACAGCTCTGACCATCCATCTCCAATGACTTCCCACTGCCTGTGGGTTAGGGCCATGTCCCCACCCAGCACTCAGGGCTGGCCTGATTCCAGCCTCAGCTCCCACGGGTTCCCTAGGCAGACCCATGTTTTCACCATGTGGCACCCTGAACCTACCTCACTTTCCCACATCTCTTTGTGCTGTACCTCTGCCCATCTCTGCCTATGGAAGTCCTTCCATCCTCTAGGCCAGGGGTGGGCAAACTTTTTGACTCGAGGGCCACAGTGGGTTCTTAAACTGGACCGGAGGGCCGGAACAAAAGCATGGATGGAGTGTTTGTGTGGACTAATATAAATTCAAAGTAAACATCATTACATAAAAGGGTATGGTCTTTTTTTTTTTTTTAGTTTTATTCATTTCAAACGGGCCGGATACGGCCCGCGGGCCGTAGTTTGCCCACGGCTGCTCTAGGCCCATTTCAATGACCAAGTGCCACCTCCTGCAGGAAGTCTCCCCTGATTCCCCACACTATGCAACTCTCCAACGCACATTGCATACTCTGCCTTGAAGTGCAGGCATCAGTGAGCTCGTCCAATGCACCTCCCTCTGTGCGTTAGATTAACTCTGTTCCTGCCATTCATCGCAGGCCCCCAGCATGGACATTGTGCATTGTGAGCTCAGGAGCCTTGGCCATGGTACTCCATGCCTGCCCTGACAGCACCCTATTTACAAGTTTTCCTCATGCCCTCCTCCACCTATTCCCAGAGAACTCATCCCCCATTCTCTCAAGGTTCAGCTCTCAGCTGACAGACAATCAGAGATACACTATTATCTGTTGTCCTTCCTAGTTAAAGTATATATATTTTAAAAGGCCCTCTGGAAACAATGGCTAAAAACAAAGATAGGAATTTCAGACCCCAAGGCTCTGGGAACGGTATTTTCGAAAAGAAAAGACCTTGCCCCAAATTGTTGTACAAACCAAGTGCTACAAGTGTATACACCCTAAATTCAAAGAATGGGAGAGCAGTTAGAAAGGGGTTTAGGGGGTGGGCTCTGTCCTTCAGAACTGCAGGCAGAGCAGCTGGAGACAGATCACAGGGTCCTGGCAGGGCAGAAATGGTAGATGGAGAAAAGACCTGACTGAGACCTGGCTGGGTGACCTTGAACAAGGCACTGCACCTCCCAGGCCTCTGCTCAGTATCAAGAACACCCTGAGCCTCAGTTTCCCTGTAGGTACCACAAGGTGCAGGAGTGAGATCTGGAGGACCCCGGAGGCCCCTTCCAATCTGACATCAAGATTCTGTGGCTCACGGCCTCACCTCTCCCTCACTCCCCGGAGGTCAGCACGTTTGCAACTACCCTTGTTCCACTCCCTCCTTACCTTGAGCCTCCCTGAGTCCAAAGGGAAAGGAACCGCTAAAGATCTCCCAGCCAATCAGCAGGCAGCATGCAGGGTGGAGGGAAGGGGCAGACGTGGGGGAAGGTGTTGGTTTCTATGGACACAGAAATGCTACTCTCATTCACACCATCTGTCCCAGCCCAGAAAAAGACAAGTCAGCTGGTTGCGTTTGCTTCTCTGACCTACCTTTTAAAGAGATTACAACTGCCTGCCAAATTTAAGTGCTGCCCTAAAATCAGGACATATAAGGTCTCTCTGCCGGATCTGAAGGGCTTCAGAATGGGTAGAGAGCAAGAATGATGAAGAATGAAACCCGGGGAGGCAGTCTAGGCTGTATTGTGTGGCCATGCCAAAGAAAGGTTTTGAGAAACAGCTCCTCTCTTCTTTCATGCTGAAGATAAAGATGAAGTTGCAGCAATAAACAGACATCTGCTAGGAGCTTCCGAAGAGATTACAACATAAACACCCCAGAGATGGCTATAAACAGCCCGGAGTCCTCCCCAAGTGGCCACAGCATCCTGCTCACTAATGCGGCTGGGGGATGGGAGGACAGAGGGATAGAGAAGGAGGTGGTATTGAGAGGCTGGGGAGGATGGAGGCTGGGCTCCCCACAAGCAGGAGAAGGTGATGGGAAAGAGTTAAACTTGGTAGAAAATGGAGGACTGGCTGCCTTCCGCAAGGGAATAAAGCTCAGGGACCCCCTGTGAGGACTTCCGGGAAGTCACCCAGAGGATTCCATGCCAATGTCATTCATTCTGAAAATGGGTCACTCTTTAGACGCAGGGAAAGACAAAACAAAAAACACTGATGTTTTGCAGTGCCTATGTAAACCGGGCACTTCACAGATATTTTAATTTCATCTCTGCACTTGAGATCGGTATAAATACCTCCTTTTTACAGACTACAATACTAGGGTTCACTGACTTGCCCAAGGCAACTCGGCTTGGATGTGAAGCCAGGTCTCTCTCAGCACATTGGTTTGTTTGCTTCTGCCTCTGTCACATGCATCCAGAACATTCCTCTGAGGTTTTCCTCAGACCCAGACTCTCTATCCCCACAAATCTAACGCAAGGATATTCCTAAAGGGGAGCGGTGACAAAGCAGGGTGATGATTGAGCTTTGGCTAATTCAAGCAAATGCTGAGTCTCAGCAGCCCTGTGGGCCCTGTTGTTTCACATCCTGATTGCTCCCCAGGAGGCCTGAAGAGGCACAAAGGGGAACACAGGTATAAAGATATGTCTCAACTCATTCTGGAAGCATCCACAGGAGAATGGGACACCAGATGCCACTTGAGGAAGAGGACTGAGGGCTGGAAGACATGGGAAGAAAAAAGACTTACTTTTCATTGAATTCCCTTTGTATTTAGTGACTTTTTTACATGCATCAGTGTATTGTGTGTGTGGGTGAGTAATATGCATCTATGCAGCTGTGTGTGGGTGAGTACCATGCATCTATGCAGCTGTGTGTGGGTGAGTACCATGCATCTATGCAGGTATGTGGGGTGAGTATTATGCATCTATGCAGGTGTGTGGGGTGAGTACCATGCATCTATGCAGCTGTGTATGGTTGAGTAATATGCATTTATGCAGGTGAGGTAGGTGAGTCATTTTTTAAGAGAGTCCAAATGTCAGATATAAGTAAACAGACCCACCCAAGCTGGAGGTGAAAACCTGGACCAAGCAGGAACGTTTGGGTCTCCTGGCTGCAGCAAGCCTGGAATCAAGAGGAAGTCTGAGACTGCATCCAGAGCCTCTTCCTTCCTTCACAACAGGAATGTGCTGCAACTCCAGGCAGATGGCTGAGCTCTCTCAGCATGGACCCCACAGTCCCCGAGGCCCCATCTGGTTGCAGGAGCCCCCCAGGACATTTTCTGAGGAAAGAGAATGACTCCTCTCTCGGAGGGTCTGGAAAGAGGCCCTCCAGACCCCCTGCTTATTCCTCTATTCAGTTTTCCCTTTCATCCGGCTGTCAGATTCCTCCCTCCTCCAAGCAGGGAGCTCCTGACTCTTATCACCTTCAAGTTGTGCAAAAGCCCTGCTGTCCTGATAGTGGGTGTCAGCACCCCGACTTCATAGCAACCATGAACCCTACATAACATACCTCAGCCCCTCATTCTGCTTCTCTGGGGACAACAGCTGTCCAACAGAGTGCTCCCGGCAGACCCTGTGCCTACTCTGCTCCAGGGAGCAACTCTCCTTAGTGACCAAAAGTCCCAACTACATTTTTTCCAGGCACTTCTTCATCTGCCACTACACCTCATCTTCCTGGTCCCAAGCACAGGCTAAACCCTGAAATCCTGCAAATCTTTATCAGATACAATCAGAACTCAAATAAGTAGCCAAGGCCAGACATTCAGAGTCATGAGAGCAAAACAGTCGTTGTCATATCTTAACACATTGACACCACATGGCAAGGCCAGAACGGGATGTCCCTGGACTCCCACTCCTGTCTCCTGGGCCTCTGGACTGGGTGTGTCAGGAGCTCAGGCCTGCAAATGTTCCCGAGGCCTGCTGTTCTGGCAGCTCAGGGACCAGGAGCTGTCGTCCAGCTCCTTGCCACGCTCCTCCTGCAGCCAGCAGAACGGGCATCTGCACTGGGCATCCCTGACTGCCCAGGAAGGAGCAAAACCTAAGTCCCAAACCAGCAGGAAACAAGGCCCTGATCTTGGGCCTGCCTTTACCTCTGGATTCCCCAGAGACAATTTTGACCAAGCCTTGGAAGAAATGCAAATGCTACAGAGCCCTTGGGAGGAGGGGGTTAGGGTGGGGAATTACCCCGACTCTCAGAGAAGAGAAACATAAGTGCAAATAAAGAACACACTAAAAGCCCTGGCCAGGAAGCCGAGTTGGCTAGAGCATCGTCCCGATATGTCAAGGTTGCAGGTTCCATCCCTGGTCAGGGCACATACAAGAATCAACCAATGAATGCATAAATAAGTGGTACAACAAATTGATTTCTCTCTCTCTCTCTCTCTCTCTCTCTCTCTCTCTCAAATCAATCAATCAATAAAATTTTTTTAAAGGAACACACTAAAAATTCCAACCCTAAGAACATCAGCAGCATCTACCCGCACCACTCCCTGTGAGCTGCCATGGAGATGGGCAGGTTTTTCTGAGATGAACTGTAGGAATATTTAGATGCATGGATGGGTACAGAGCAGCTGCAATTAAGAAATGATACCACACCTGATATCTACGAAAGGCTCTTCATTTGGGACACAGGGATAGACGCTTGCTCAGTAGCTGACAGAGAAAGGAAACATCTCAAACGCCAGACTCCATGGTGATGCAATGAGGTTTGGTTGTGACCAGAGGGCCCACGTCCCCTATCAACCCCGCCAGCTCTGAGTTCCCGAGACCAGATGGTCCTCGCTTTAGAAAGGAGGAGCCTTATCAGCCCAGCACAGCCATGTTTTCTACCTCTGGGGAGGACGCAGGGAAGAAAACAAAACATGGTGGAGGGAGGGGTCAGAGCCCCCCAAAGTGAGGTGACCAGGCTGGTTGGCTCTCGGGCACTTGCCCAAAGGGAGAGGGTGGGCCCTCAGAGCCGGAAGCTTGGTCCTGCCAGCCTTGTCTTAACACAGCATGTCATACTGTCTTCCTCTGAATCTCAGCCTCCCTGAATAAAAAAAGAAATCAGAATCAGGAGCCTAACATTAGAGCAATTTCATGTTGGGGAAATAACATGAAATTCTCGGGAAGAAAAGGGAGGAAGTCGAATGGGAGAGAGGGTGAGGCCACACGGGTATCATAGCTTCCCATCTCCTATGCCGCAGCTTTGTTTACTTCCTAACGTTTAGGAAGGCCAGTGATGTTCTTTAAAATAATATCACACGCCCTGACCGGTTTGGCTCAGTGGATAGAGCATCGGCCTGCGGACTCAAGGGTCCCGGGTTCGATTCCAGTCAAGGGCATGTGCCTTGGTTGCAGGCACATCCCCAGTGGGGAGTGTGCAGGAGGCAGCTGATCGATGTTTCTTTCTCATCGATGTTTCTAACTCCTATCCCTCTCCCTTCCTCTCTGTAAAAAAATCAATAAAATATATTTTAAAAAATAAAAATAAAATAATATCACACAATAAAGTAAGTAAATATCAAAATTCCAATGGCTCTGTGACCTCATCCACACTATAAGTTGTGCCAAATGCATGTATAATTTTGTCTACCATCCAAATCAGTTGAAGGAAGGTCTGTTTTTTAAAAGAGAAAAACACACACAAGTATTTGGGTTTTCCATTAGAAAAATAAAATATTTTTATTATAAAAATTTTGGAAAAGTTCTGGAGAAGTAAAAGATAAAGGGGCGGGGGGGGGGGAGGGGGGATCAACTCTAGCCTTGCCATCCGGAGAGAAAGACAAAACATTTTATTCTACTTCTGCCTAGTGGGAAAGACTGTTTACTGTTGAGAAAAATGATGAAGAGGAGAAGGAGGAGGAGGAGGACGAGGAGGAGAGGGAAGAGAAAAAGAACCTCCTCATTTGAGGGCTGCCTGCAGACACAGGTCCTGGTGGGTGGGTCAAAAGCACCTTGAGGGCTGGAACCCAGGGAATGAGGTGTGAAGCTCATTACCAAGGGGAGGAAGCACACCTTTCCCTCCCGTCTTGAGCCTCTGGTCCCCTTCATTAGGACTCCCACAAGGAGGTACTATCTCTTCGCCCCAAATTCTGACGACACACTGAAAGCTCAGGCGTTCATTTTCTGTCATGACCTGCCGGCTGCAGGTGCGGAATGATTTGAGAAAGGCTGCACAACTCGCCCAGGTGTGAGGCAGGTTAGAGACGGCTCCTGAAGGCACCAGGGAAGGAGTGCCGTCCAGAGAGAGGACAAAGAGAGAAGTGGACAGCCTTCTCCCCGAAGCCCAAATGCCAAGGGCCTGGGTCAGATCGCGGTAATCCCTGTGGCTGAGTAAGTCAGGATTCATAGCTCGGGCGGAAATGACCTCATTGCTGATCAGGGCACAAATGTGGCTGCCTGGGCTCCCCACCACAAACCAGAAGGGCTCGGGTGAGCACAGCAAATCATTTTATTGTTTCAGGATGTTTACAGACTGATGTATGCTGAGGAAAGTCCACATGCAAGCAAGTCATCTTTTTTTTTTTTAACCGCTTATCTAAACACAGGCAGCCACACAAAACCATGACGGGGTTCATTCATTCGAAACGCACTTCCTGAGTAGCTCGGACACAACTGGGCAGATAGATGCTCAGGCGGCCTCTGCCCCATTCAGACAGGGTGCTGGGGATCCGCATGGCAGAGAAGCCAACTCCACTCGCAAGAAGTTCACTGCCCAGTGGAGGAGATGGGCACTTAAAACAAAGACTAATGGCTGACTAAAGGGGTGGTGGGGGCTGCTCCAGGTTAAAATAGGCATAAAGGGACTAACAACCAAATGCAGCACAGACTTTGTCTGGATCCTGATTCAAACAACCAAGGAAATCTGAGTATGGACAGGTGAGACCAAAGAATTACCGCTAATTCTATTACATGCAATAATGGCAATGTGGTATAAAAGAGGTTGTTCTTTCTAAAATAGATATACACTAGATTATTTAGGGGCAAAATGACATGATATCAAAGATTTGTTGTAAAATACCTCAGGAAGAAAGAACAGGGGAAGAAAAAAAAGAAGAGGAAAGGGAAGGAGAGAAAGGGAGAGGAGATGGGGTGAGGGGGGGCGCCAGCTTGGCATAATCTTGAAATCTTGATGACTGTTGAAGCTGGGTAATGTTCATATGGGGCTCACTGTACTATTCTCTCCATTTTTCTGTTTGAAAATATTCATAACATCTTTAAATAGAGGACTGCAATACCTTATGGTGGATATCCTAATAAAGACACGCATAAACACTGAGGGAATACAGAGCAAAGAGGATTAGTGAGAACCAGAAAATAAACCTGCCAAGTTTATGAGTATCTTTAATGACACATTCACAAATAATTGCAGCAGGTCCTTGAATAATGTCGTTTCATTAAAAGTTGGCTCATTATAACGTTGATGGGATGACGGAGAAACCTAACTGTCGCTTATATCAATTAGCCTATGGTAAGTTGGCTTCATTATATATCATTTCACGTAAAGTCGCAGAACTCATCAACAATGTGAAGTGCGGACTGACAATATAAGGTGGGAAACAGTGAGCACAGCAGGGGAGCTGCACTCACCAAACCTCCAAGTTCAGAGGATGGCCCCAGAGGATGGCCACAGAGGATGGCCCCAGAGGATGGCCCCAGAGGATGGCACAGAGGATGGCCCCAGAGGATGGACTCAGAGGATGGCCACAGAGGATGGCCCCAGAGGATGCCACAAAGTGTTCCTGCTTCCCTTAGTGTTTAATTCACCGCACAGGCCTCTCTCAGACAGACCAGGCCAGAATCCTAGCTTGGTTGCTCACTAGCTTGTGTGATAGGAGCAAGTTTTAACCTTTCTGAGTCTCAGTTTCCTCATCTGCAAAATGGGAATAACCCTACTTACTTCTTCCAAGGGTTAATGTGAGGATCTAATGACATAAAGGATAAAAAGTCCCAGCACAATGAACAGTATTCCATTTCTTGACTCTCTAAACACCAGTGGCCCTTAGCTTGGGGAGGACTTCAAAGATTAGCAATGTTCAGTCCAAACCTCCTTGCACCCATATCCCACCCCTCTCTCCAGGGTCAAGTCTCTCCACCAAGATGGCAGAACCTCTACCCTTCAGTGGCAGGGGGTAAAAGGGCCAGGCCCATGACTGGGAGGCACACCCAGATGGGGGTGTAGACATGGTGGAGAGAATAGAGACACAAGCCAATCCTAGGCAGAGAGGGATTGCCTGGACCTGTTCCTCTGCTCCTTACAGCTGCAGGGAATGGGCTTCCAATGACCAGAGCTACAACCAGCCTTAGTCCCTAAGCTGATGTATGCTAAAGTGTAACTGTTTGGGTTATTAAAATAGCCACATTATTTAAAAAGTACAGCAAAGGGAATATAGTCAATAATATTGCAATAACTATGTATGGTGTCAGGTAGGTACTAGACTCATTGGAGTGATCACTCTATAAGGTATATTAATGTCTAATCGCTATGTTGTACACCTGAAACTAATATAACATTGTATGTCAACTGTAATTAAAATTTTTAAAAAGCCTTTCATGCCCTAGCCGGTTTGGCTCAGTGGATAGAGCGTTGGCCTGCAGACTGAAGGGTCCCAGGTTTCATTCTGACCAAGGTCACATGCTTGGGTTGTGGGTTCAATCCCCAGTAGGGGTGTGCAGGAGGCAGTCAATCAGTGATTCTCTCTCATCATTGATATTTCTCTCTCTCTCTCCCTCTCCCTCTCTAAAAACAATACAAATATATTTTAAAAAAGAAAAAGCCTTTCACAAGGTCGCCACCCCTAACACATACATACACACACATACACACACACACACTCTCTTAGTTTCAGGCCCCTCCCTGGAGATATAAAATAAATAAATAAATAAATAAAGTGTAACTGGTTGGTAGTAAGCTAATCATGACTTTCTTTAAAAGAGAGATAAGCAGAAAGCCAGAGCCCTAGCCCTAAAGAAGGAAGGAGATAGAAATAAAAAGTGATGTCATTTTTTATGAAGGTATGTTCAGATTGTAACTCTCAATCACCTTATAATCATAACTGGTATACTCCAACACCTGCCCTCCCCCTCCAAAAAAAATAAATAAAAACAAAACTAGAATCAGTCCTAAGGTAGAGGTTATTTCAGCTAACAATTCTCTTAGACCATCCCAGAAGCCAACTCTCAGAGGTGAGACCCGTCCATGGCATAGGCAAGCTTTGCCCCCAGATAGCTCCGAACACCAGTCAATCCCTTCCCATCACAGCATGACAAACACCAGCCCTCACCCTTGACTGGAGGACAGGGTGGGCAAAGGCATCTGCAGGCTGAACCATCTGGGCTAACCCGAGTCAGTTCAAGTGCTTCACCAAAGAAGCATCCCCTGAATCGCTGGCAGAACCTTTTCAGAGGCCAGGAGCCTCCAGTCAGCACACAGTAGGGCCATGCAGCAGGGCGCCCACCTTCCACAGACACAGGGCAACAGCAAGAACACTAGTCTTCGCTCTGGCAAAGCTAAGCTGGGTTTGAATCCTGGCTCGGCCGCTTTCTGTGTGACCATGAGCAGTCACCCTACTTGAGACTGTTTCCCCATCTCTAAGATGAGGAGGGTAAAACTCTGAGTGTTTGGAGAGTAATCACGAAATTGACTGCACCAAGCACCACAGGGCAGGACCTGTCTCCCAGCCAGGACTTAATAAATCTTTCTTCTCTCTGCCTAAAGGTCCATTTTTGCTGCAATTAGTCTCCGGAGCATCAGGTGAGCTGCCCTGGAGGATTGAGGTCCACTTGTTGGGCTCACTTCCCCGGGGAAAGGGACGGGAGCAGAGCTGGTGCAGGTGCCAGGGCGCCCCCCCCCCCCCCCCCCCGGCCCCCCACATGCAAACATTCGAGGGCCAACCCGCCTCTGGCTTCGTTCCCGAGGGACCTCCCCAGAAGGGGGCCGATTAGTGACTTCGCCCTTCACCTGAACCACTGAGGACTGCAGTGGGCAGGCAAGACTGACAGACAGCAAGAGGGGCCGCGTGCAGCCGAAGGGCCCCCGTGGAGCCGAACACACCTCGGAATGGAAGCTTTTTGGCTTTCAGAACCCAGGCTTCAGAATAAACAATGTGGAGGGAGGCACACGTTTACTCTGGTTTCAACACGCCTCTTCCCCGTCCAGCAAAAGCCCTTCCCAGCTTGGCCACGGCCATGAGGCGAGCCCAGGATAAAGTTAACCCCGCGGACTCCAGCCTGGAAACCAGGTCAGCGGCGGCTGAGGCTGCGGGCAAGACCCTGCATCTCTCCAAGGGCAGGCCAGGCGGGCGCCGCGGACGCGCGGCGGGGGTCCTCCTGGGCCTGGGGTGAGCGCCGGCTGCTGGGGACGACAGCGGCGCGGCCCCTTGGGCCACGCCATGGCCCCAGACCCGGTCCTAGCCCGCAGGCGGCGGGGCCACTGACATTTGGCCCAACTTAACTTCCTGTTGTTAAGGAGGGAGGGGAACCTTGTGGGGGGAGGGGGGAATGGGGGAGACAGTGAAAAGCCAGGAGAGAGCGTGAAAGGCGCGGAGCCCAAATCGTGGGAAGCTGAGTTTGCGGATAATCTCCCGCCCGCCCTGGTGGCAGTCAGCACCGCCGGCGCATTGCGCCCACTCAGTGTTGACGGCTGGGGTTTTGCTAGGCTTAGAATGGCCGGGTTTGGGTGTTGGCGAGCAGAGTAAGAGGTAGTTCCGGGCACGATGGGAGGCTTTTATTTCGTCCTAAGCCGTTCAGAGAGGGGTCGGTGCAGCCCCGGCCTCCTGGGCAGCGCCACCTGCTCGCCGGCTGCCCAGTAGGTCTGAGGCAGGAGATGCTGCGGCCGCACCTGACCCTCCCGGACGCCGGCGAGGACTCGGAGTCCAGGCTCGGCTGGCACGGTCCCCCGCGCCGTGCCTGTCCGCCCGCCCACCTCGGAGCCGTTCGCCGTCCGCCTTACCGACAGCCTTGCTGGCCACGGAGCCAAGGGCCAGCTCCTGCCTTCACCTCGGCCTCCGGCGCAGCGGTCAGGACTCGCAGGCCGCCTGCGGAGCTGGGAGCGAGCAAGACGCCCAGCGCAGGCTTAGCCCGGCGAGCGCCCGCAGTTCAGCGCCTCGCGGCGGACAGGGCTGGGAGCCGCCCCATCGGCGCTGCGGCCTATGACAAGGCAGCCGGGGGCGCGGCCCGAGGGCTGCGACCAATAGCAGGGCGGCGCGGAGCCCAGCCCCGCCCCCCACTCCCCACCCCGCTCCCGGCCGTCTCCGCCCCTGTGGGGCCAGCTGTCACCGCGGCAGCTGTGGGCGCACGTGGGCTGCAGCTGGGCCGGTGCTCAGGGAGCGGCCGACCGGCGCTCCCACCCGGACCTGCACAGGTTTGAGACCAGTGGAGAGTCCGATGTGGGCGGGGTGTAGAGATGCTGCGAAATGAAAGCACAGGTGCTGGTGTTCTACTGTCAAGGGAGAGGCAAGGGCTGGCCTCATGCTCCTTAGCCTAGGCGGCTGGAAAGCAAGCAACATCGTCCCCTTTTGGACTTGGGGAATGGCTGTGGGCCTCCTCCTTGCTTTCCTTCTTGACCACTGTGGGCTTCAGGGAACGCCCTGCTTGCTAGCTGATAGGTTCTTCCCCTCACTTGACTGCCTTTGCTTAGAATAACGCTGGTGGGAAGCAGGGCGGGGCGGGGGGGGGGGGGGCAGGGGGGGGGCGGTTCAAACCCCCTATGCTACTTAAGAACCCTCTTCTCTTGGCCATCAAGTGGCTACCTTAATCTCTGCTCTGCCCCTTCCGGGGTTGCCCATACTCCCACAGCTCCAGGAGCATCATTCACAGGAAGGACAGTGCAGATGGTGTGGGGCCTATGAGGGGTGTAAAGCAGCTTTGCACACTGTGAATACAGCAAACACCTTGCAGTGATTCATGAAGCAAGGCTCCCATGGGCAGAAGTCATGTCTTACTCACCTCTGGGAGTAGGGCTCATCACAGGCTTGGCCCAGTATAGGCATCAATAAATGTTCTTGGAACTGAGCTGATGCCGTGGGAAGAAGAACAGGCAGACTTTGGGCAGGAGAAGGTACTGTGACTCCAGGCTGCTGGAATTTTCATAGCACCAGACCACCCTGTGGAAAGACTATGTGCCCTTGCAGGGCAAGTACACACAGAGCAGTTTGCCTTTATCAAACCTGGGGCGGATATTTTTTTCGATTCTTTACCAAGTGATTCTACTCCAGGCCTTTGGGGCTCACTTAATCCTGACAATGGGTTTGTAAGGCATGCATTCTTATCATCCCCTTTTACCGATGTGGAAACTGAGACGGGGTAAAGTACAGTAACTTGTCAAGGGCACAAGTTAATAAGTATCAGGTTCTGGATTTGAGCCAGGAGCTATCTGACTCCACCATTTGTATGTCTCACCGTGGTGCCATTGGGCCCTCTACAGCCCGGCCCATACCTCTAGAGTGCTGGGCAGGCCAGGTCTATTTCTGAAGGAAACACTCTGGGGCCTGAGCTGCCCAAACAACTATTGAGCTCAGGGCTGGGCACTGTCAGAGACAGGAGTTGAGATGGGCATGGCCCTGCCTTATTTACAGAGTGATAGAGGAAAGCTGAGACAGAGAGGAGCTTTAGGAAAGTGTTACCTCTGCCCCCAGCACAAGGCCTCACTGGATACAAAGCCTCTTGCTTCTGGCCTGGGCCTGAGATAAGCATGTTGGCGATGGAAACGCAGACAGGTTATTCATTCGTTGCACAAATGCTACTGTGAGCTGGATGTGGTTCCTGTGTTCCTATAACTTATAATGCAGCTGATAAATAATCAGAAGTACATGGTGCTATGGAGCTAGCTGTATTTTTTTATATTACTTTTAGTTTTTATAACCCCCACCACCTTGTCTATAGCACAATGTTCTCCAAATTAAACGAATTTAAGACTACTCTAGGAACACTGTGACCCAACCAAGTTTTGTAGAGATAGCATTGCTCAGCACAGAAGTTCTAAGAGCTCAAAAACTCATATGTATCAGTGGGTTCCTAGAACCTCTGCCTCTTCCCGTCATTCCACTCCCAATATTTTTAACTCAGGGGTCTCAGGTCAGAAAGACCCTTGCTGGGTGGGTCTCAGGGCTGAGAGGTGAGCTTTTCTTTAGATGTAGGGCAAGCTGGGAGGTGATGGGGACATAACTGCATAGAGGGAGATACGCCTTGGGACCTTGGAGCCAGTTGTCAGAACCTGTCGCCACCACACACAAGCCACCTTCCTGGCCATTTCCCTGTGGGTGGAGAGGCCTGGAGACAGGAGGTCCCAAAGGCCCCTCCTCTGGACAAAGCAATAACCCTGGGATATCCTGCTGGGCTCTGACTGTGGGAGTTTATACAACTGAGATCATGCAATGTGAGAGCAGACCTTAGAGAAAATACCTAGGCCCCTCACTTAATAGATTAAAGAAATAACAATAAATGGAGCCCCAGAAACGGGAAGGCACTTGCGAGGACCACAGAGTACAGGAATGGGCTCCAGGTTCCCAGTGCCTCTGCCCCACTCCTAGCATGCCAGGCAAACTCCGAGTCCTTATGCCATGACTCGGGAGTCTATACTTAATAACAACCTCTTCCCCAGCCCACTCTTCTAGGATGGTGAATGTGTGCCTGTGAAGGTTGTCTGGGAGGTGCAGATGGCCGCATTCGCATCAGCGGGAGAGAGGGAGAGAAGGAAGGCACAGATTCATCCCTAAAAATATCTCCATCTCAGGCTGGAAGCAACGGGCTTCGGGCTTCGACGCCACTCTGTGCTCCTCCCCAGGAAAAGAGCTCCGGGTGGGGGTGGGGGTGGGTGTGGGGGATGAAATCTTTATCATCGCTGGTTACCCACCTCACCATGTTCCAGGAGGGACACATGGGGTGTTGGGCTTGGCTTCCTTTTATCTGCAGCCCAGCACTTTGCTTAAAGAAAGGTAAACGTTGAACTAAGTGGATTCTTGATGCGAAGATGTTCTGTAGAGAAGCCAGGGTGCTTCTCACAGTGTTTGGTTGGCAGGGAAAAGAGTTGCCACCTGTGCCTCACTCCCTCCCTTCCTCATGTGCAGATGTTCCACCAGGAAGGGGAAAAACAGTGAGCGGTTCCCACCAGCTTCCTCCTCAAGCTGCTGTCCAAGGGCTCTGGGCTCTCAGAAAGAAGAGAGAGGCTGGTATCCACGGAGTCCAGTGACCTCGCTGACTGGCCCCAGGCCACCTTGGGAATTATCTTCGGAGAAGGACTTTCTAAGCCAGGAAGTAGGAACAGTGGTACCTCCCCAAAACACTCAGGAATGTGTGAGAAGCGGGATCCCCGGGGCCTCGTTCCAGTCTGATAGCCGGATAGGCCCAGAATGCACTGTTTTTTGTGAATAAGACAGAAAAGGTCTCTAGGAACTTTCCAGGCCTATCACACTTACAGTGGGCTTTCAAGGGGCAGTTGGGGGAAGAAAGGGCACCTGTCGAAATCAGTAATACCCTCAGAGGCACCACAGCACTGTGGGGAAAGGTGGGCGTGTTTGCCAGCAGTGATGGGAAAGTCAGTGCTGGAGAGCTGAGGTTACAGGCAGGAGGTGATGTGCCAACCAGAGCAAAGAGAGAGACGCAGAGAGTGGGTGTGCAGAAGCGGAGAGGAGGAGACACAGGGTCATGAAGGAACTCTAGCCCCCGCTTCAAATAGCCTGGTGAGATGCACAGACACACACACACATACACACACACTCAAAGCTAACTGTCAAATCCCAGGGCATAATTCTAGATGCAAGAGACTAAATGATGCCACAAAAAACAGTGCACCCTCATGGCATACTGAGCCATACCTGCAACCTAGGCAGACTCTTGCTTATGCAAACCTGAAGCCCATTCCAGAACCCATTGCAGTAACTGAATGGAGCTAGGGAACCAGCTCCTGAACCCTCCACAGAACAGCTGTCTAGGGGCAAGGCCAGGGGTACTCTTCTCTGTGATAGCCAGTGGAGGGGACTCACTCAAGCTCATCTGCCTGTCTATCCATCATGTATCCACCCTACAAATATGTACAGTGCAGTTATTCTAAGAGACATCATGACCAAGTAATTAGTAGCACAGATTCTGAAGTCAAGATGCCTGAGTTTGAATCCCAGCTCTGCCAGTTACTGGGTCACCTTGGGCAAGTGACTTAACCTCTCTGTGCAGAAGGTTCCTCACCTGTGATACCGGCGTAGCAAGAGGGAGATATATGCATAGAACAGTGACTGGGACATAGTAAATGATATAGAAGAGTTTTTGAATTAAAAAAAATAGGGGTCTGAGCCCTATCTGGTATTGTTCAATGGTTAGAGTGTCAGCCCATGCACCGAAGGGTCACAGGTTCAATTCCCAGTCAAGGGCAAGTATCTGGGTTGAAGGTTCCATTCCCAGTCCTGGAAGAGGTGCATGCAGGAGACAAACAATCTCTCTCTCTCTCTCTCTCTCTCTCTCTCTCTCATTCCCTCCCTTCCTTCCACTCTCTCTCTAAAAATCAATGGGGAAAAATATCCTTGGTTGAGGATTTAAGAAAAAAAATAAAAACAAACTAGAGTTCATAAGAGGCATCATTTGAACAACTCCAGGTTAGGGACATGGCCACTTCCACTACTAACCTTGTGTGTATATCTCTCAACCACACTTTGAGGTGCATAGTATCATCACCCACCCCTTAATGATGAGAAAATGGAGTCTTGGAGAAGTGAAGTCACTGGCCCAAAGTCTCCAGGAGCCAGCATATGGCGGGCGGGGGGGGGGGGGGCGGTGAATCTAACTGGCTGACTCCAAATGTGATCTTTACACCCTCCTCACTTATGACTGGGCATTGCTCCAGGGCCGGCCAACCAACCATATCACCCAGAGGTGATGGGTCAAACAGATATGCATATGGTCCAAGCAGATTCCTTCTTCGGGATCAGCGTGTAGCTACACCTGTGAGAGAAGCTCTCTCTTTCCACAGGAGTCGGGGCTTCCAGGTAACGTGCTCCATGCACAATGGAGGAGACCAGACTGTAACAGAAGAGAAAGAGTCTAGATAAGTAGAAGCCCCAGTTCTCTTTCTCTGCGATGCCCTTGGCTCCGCCCTCCTCTGTGTTGGCTTTGTCTTCGGGCTGGTTTTCCTCGCTGTAGCCACTGCTAAGAGCTCTTGCTGCCACAAGCTACCTGACCCAAAAGAGAACGTATCTGATCAAGCATTCCAAGCAGGAGTCTCAAGATCCACTCTGAATGGGTTGGCTCAATGCCTGCCTGAACCCCCGCCACAGCCAGAGGACCGGAATGTGCTGATTGGCCATGCCTGTCAGGGCCCCTGCCTGGACCCGGGATGGGCTCAGCTTCTTCTGAGACTCACAGGCTGCAGGGCAGAGAGGTGCACACCTGAATGAAAGTTGAGAGCGGTTAGGACGGGAGGAGGAGGGAGAGATGACTATATGTTGGGGAGGAATAGCAGATGCCCTGGTGTCCATACGTGCCCCTGGCTCTCTATTGCAGGCACCTGTGACTCTCTGCCTGCGGGTTTTCTCTAGCTCCAGCAGCTCAGACAATGCACAGGGCCGGCCAGAGTATCGGAGATACTGGAGCAACCTTCAAACAAGGGTGGGCAAGAGTTGGTGGATTCATGGCCCCAATGTCTCGCCATGCAGGAGGGTATCTTGGAGGTGTGTGCCATCTCTCTGTCTGTCCCAAAGATCCCCAGCAGGATTGAGCCCCAGGTGCCCCCAGCAGTAACCTGCTCATCAACCTACCCTCTATTGCAGTGATGGCGAACCTTTTGAGCTCAGCGTGTCAGCATTTTGAAAAACCCTAACTTAACTCTGGTGCCGTGTCACATATAGAAATTTTTTGATCTTTGCAACCATAGTAAAACAAAGATTTATATTTTTGATATTTATTTTATATATTTAAATGCCATTTAACAAAGAAAAATCAACCAAAAAAATGAGTTCGCGTGTCACCTCTGACACGCGTGTCATAGGTTCGCCATCACTGCTCTATTGGGTCCCTCGGTCACTTCTCTGTCACACGTCTCCAGTCCCAGGCTGCGCTTCGTGAGATTTCTTCCCAAATAAACTGCTTGCACCCAAATTCTTATCTCAGAGTCTACTTCTGGGGGGACCCATCCTAAGACCATAGGGTCAGCTCACCTGAGCCCCTGACCTTCATCATCAATGTGCATTGCTTGCATAGTCCCCAGCATATAGGAGAGTTCAGTAAATGTTTGTTGGAGGAAAAAGAGAGGAACCTGCTTAAAAACAAACAATCTGCTAAGCAAGGAGTTTGTGCCGCTGTCAACGTAAGAAACGTTCAAACCTGTAGAGAAATTTTATGCGTTTAAGCCAAACTGACGACAAATTGCTGGGAAGCAAAACCTCAATGGATAAAATGCTCCAGAAAATGGCAGCTTTGCATCATATTTTATACATTACAATCAAAAGAGGAAGCATAATTGGGTTACATGAAATTCATTGGTGATAGATTAGGGAAACAGGAGAAGGCAAAGTGGGGAAACCTTTGAGGTTAGATAAAAAGTAAAATGATAGACATATACTTCTTTTTCTTAGGCGGGTGCAGGATAGTTAACAGTCAACTGTTCACTCAATAACAATGAGAGGATTTGTGGTTTCAGCTCTGGGCCTGATTTTGTTTTGAGTGGTGGGGGGAGGGGGGAACCTTTGCTAATGCAAAGGCATGTTTATCAGGTATGTTATCCTAGACGCAAACACTGCCCTAGGCAATGCCTACCCACCAGGAACTGCTTTTAGTTAAGAAGTTTTCATTTTAGATCATACTACGTGGTGACTCTAGGTCTCTGAGTTTGTAAGACTGCCATGTAGGCCCCCCCACCCCCGAGCTTGTCAGGGTTAGTAAATGGCTCCTTCACATCCACACACACCCCTCCCCCCACCCACTGTTCTCCAAGGAGCCTGGACCAGAGCTGCAGATGCGGGCCCATGGGAACTCAAAGAAGGAATGTATGCTTTCCCCTCTCAGAAAGTTATCCTGACCTCCTCTTCTATTGTTGACTTCCCACTCCCCCTACCCCTACCCCATTAAGCTTTTCTCTAAGTGCCATGCATTTTGTAGCAGATAAATACTTTTTAATTAAAATTAAATTCCTGTCCAACTGCTTTTCTATTCAAATCTTTGCCCTAGAGGCAGCTTAGGTGTCAAGAGACCACCCAGTGCCCAATCTCTAATCCATTCAGAAGGCATCCTTCTCCCCCAGTCAGGTGAATGGGGTCTGCAGGAGTGTTGACTTTTGCGGGGATGGAGCTGGAGGCCCTGCAGAGGAGCCCACATCGCCTTCACGGGTCAAGTTCCTGTACAACCTGGGTTTCAGCCTCTGCTCTCCCTAACGGGGTGATTTTGCGCAAGCCAGCCGAGGGAGATAATAACCCTACTTTGTGAGAAGAGAGCATAAGATCAGACGAGGGAACATACGAGAAGGCATATTATTGGCCCCGATTACATGTTAGTTGCTTTCCCCCCTACCTGTGAGTGCAGTGGTTCTGTATTGTAGCAACTTACTGAGCTAGAACTGGGTTTCCCAGAACCCCCTTTCCTGGATGCTGCCACGTTAGTGCTGGCCACAAGGAACATTTGCGTGGGATTAGAAAGGTGGCAGTGACCGTGGGCTGTGCACTTGGAAGGTCAGTGCAGGGCTCTGGCACCGCTGTTGTGCACGCATGTTGCTGGTGTGAGGCAAGTGCCAGGCACCTAGACCCAGCCTCCCCCAGCTCACACGGGTGCTCCTCCTTCCACTCCTGTGAGCCCCAGGCCCAGGGAAGGAAATCAATGTTCACTGAAGCAGGCAGGCGGAGAGAGTGAATTCTCTCTTCTTCTGCCTTTTTGACCTATTTAACCACTCAAAGGATTGGGTGACTTCCAACCGCCTGGGGAGGGCCATCTGCTTGACTTGGTCTACAGATTCAAACACTAATCTCATCCACAAACACCGTCACAGACACACCCAGAAATCATGTTTAACTAAATACCTGGGCATCCTGTGGCCTGGTCAAGTTGACATAAGATTAACCACCACACTTGCAGAAACCAAAGATCTGGGAGGTTAAATACCACGTCTTAGTAACTGGCAGAACTAAAACTCAAAGCCTGCTGTGTCTCCCTCTTGTGTCTAAGCCAGGGGTGGGCAAACTTTTTGACTCGAGGGCCACAATGGGTTCTTAAACTGGACTGGAGGGCCGGAACAAAAGCATGGATGGAGTGTTTGTGTGAACTAATATAAATTCAAAGTGAACATCATTACATAAAAGGATACGGTCTTTTTTTTTTTTTTTTTTTTTTTTTTTTAGTTTTATTCATTTCAAACGGGCGGATCCGGCCCGCGGGCCATAGTTTGCCCACGGCTGGTCTAAGCTCTTGTCACTTTGTCAGTCTGAAACCTATCAGAGACACATATCTCATCAACTATAAAAGTACTGAACGTGTAGTAAATACTTATTAGGAATAGGAAAGACTCTGAGACACATCGGTTTAAAATGTTTAAGATGCCAGGGACGTGGCAAAAAAAGAGATGGACATATCTCAAAAGATGTGAAAACACTGTCAAGAGGGAATAAATTGTCGGTCATGGGACAAGTCACCCATGAGGCAAACTGGCTTAGGCCACGTCTGCACTGAATGGGACTGATCCCTCTCTGTGCAGGCATATCTGAAAAGAAATCTGACTTCTGGCAGAAAGAAATGCAATAGTTGTAACTGCACAGTTCAGCAGTCAGCACCCTCCCACTGGCCAACACTCCCTGACAGTCCAACTGGGAGAAAAATCAAAGAAGCGATTGAGTGAGGGCTGCTCTGGGTTGGTGCCCGAGAGACACAGGATCCCAGGACAGAGCGGGAAGGCATGGCCGCAGTGGCCTTCTAAGAATGCCTGAGAGGCCAGCCCTCGAGGTTTTCTATTTCCCTGAGGACCGAGGGAAGTGTCGTAGAACAAGGCTGTGGCTGCCCCATGGACAACATGCACCAAAGCGAATTTATGTTGTGTGGTTCACTCAGGGCAGAGGAGGAAGAGAGGACCCCGGGAGAGGGGCACAGGGAGACCCAGGGAAGAGGGGCCGTGAAGCATCGCCCCACTGCATCCCGCCTGTCTCTCCCATTCCCTCCCCCATCTCTCCTGACTCCAGGGCATCATGCCTGCTGTTCCCCTCCAAAGACCCTCCCTCTTCTTTTCCATACAATGAGGACTGGCACTCCCTCTCAGACTGTGTTCTAAGTCACCACCTTAAGAAGTCTTCCTCCTGCCTTGGTCCATGCTCCTTCCACCCTCTGCGCTCACCTGTGAAGGTTCGCATCCTCTCTGGTGGTTTCTCACACACCTATAACATCTCCTCCAGAGAGGGCCATACCTCTCAAATGCTTTCCTTCTGTATATTGAAAATAGGCTTTACCCTATTTTAATCAAAGCTATGCCCAAATCAAAAAGAAGAATACAAAAATATATAGATAATTTCATCACCCTGAGATTTGTAGCACCCATAGCTTGGATATGGATCTTCTCACATTATCAATACACGCACCTATGAAACCACTAAGGCAAAATGAGAGAGGAGTTAAGAGCATGCATGAGCTTTGTAGTTAAATCAGCTTGGAATCTCAAATCTAGCTGTGTGCGCTTAGATAAATTAATTAGTCTCTCTGAACTTAAAATACACATAAAAAGTTCATTGTTTCAACCTTTTCAAGGTGTAAAACGCAGTAGCATTAAATCAATTCACACTATCATGCAACTATCAATATACCTAGTTCCAGAAAACGCAGTAGCATTAAATCAATTCACACTATCATGCAACTATCAATATACCTAGTTCCAGAATTTATTATATATATATATATATATATATATATATATTGATTTCAGAGGGGAAGGGCAAGAGGGAGAGAGATAGAAACATCAATGAAGAGAGGGAATCATTGATCAGCTGCCTCCTACACACCCCACACTGGGGATCGGGCCCATAACCCAGGCATGTGCCCTTGACCAGAATCGAACCTGGGACCCTTCAGGCCACAGGGCAATGCTCTATCCACTGAGCCAAACCAGCTAGGGCCAGAATATTTTTATCAGCTCAAAAGGAAATCCCACACCCATTAGGTCGTCACTCTCCATTCCCTCGTCCAGCTCCTGGCAACCACTAATCTGCTTTTAATCTCTGTGGAAAATCACTTTCTCTTCAGCCTTCCTCTCTTAGTTTTTTCCTGACAGCTTGGTCAACTGTCTCTCATCAAACAAACCAAGTCAAATTTTAAAAAGGAAACAAATAAAAAAACAAAAAACCCTACAAAACAAATGTATGTAAAAATGATTTGACACATGTGACTGAGGTCCCAGAAAACCTCAGTGTATTGTTGGTGGATTCCAAAGAAATAACCTGAAGGACTGGCTGTGAAAGACATGGGTTTATTAGGACTTACGTGCCCCCCAGAGTTCACCGCTGCACCAGCTGCCACTAAGTCCCCTTTGGCCTGTGGACAGGCCACACCGGGCGGTGCTATTGTTTTACCTCCACCCAGACTTTGCCAACACAAGGTTTTATAGAGTACAGAAAACAGAGAAACAGGGCATGCGGGGGGAGGCGGGCGTGCGGTGCACAAGCTGTGTAAGATCCGTACACTAGCTATTTACAATCACATCTAGAAACAGTTTCTCTTTGGCCTTTCTGAGATGGAGCTGTGGCCAGGTTCCCAAGGTCCCACAGTCTGCTCACAGGTGGCCTTCACTATATTCCCACAGGGAATATAGTGGGAAGGTGCCCGTGTTCCCATTTCCCATACCGCACATCTCCTTGAGCCACTGCCCTAACTGTCTCATTAGCAAACTTGTTGAAGAGTGGTTGGTCCATGCTTGGTCTATTTGCATCCCCCAGCTCACTGTCCATAAACACTATAGCTTGGCTTTTTAGGGTAACAGGGAACTCCCTGTTGTCAAATCCATGTTCTATTTCCAGCTTTCATCCTCCTTAATGATTTTGTACCACATGAGGCTGTGGACCACTCGCCCTGCTTGAAACCCTCTTTCCTTTGATTCCAAAGCCATCTGTCCTCCCTCTCTGGAGGCCCCACCTCAGTCTCTAGTCCTGGTAAGCGCTCCTCAAGGCTCTTCTCCCTCCACATCTCTCCTGTGGGATCCCATCCATCGCCCCTGCTTCAGCTACCACAGGAACACGGTGACTTCCAGCTCCCTCCTGAATTCCAGATTCAAATGTTCACCTGCCCATTGGACTCCTGGATGTCCTCAAGACATGGCAAATTCAACATGGCCAAGCCAAATTGTCCACAACCCATTTAATGATCTATATTCCTAACCTCTCGAGTGGCATACCAACAACCAAACTTCCCAAACTAGAAATTTCCGTTGTCCATGGTTCCTCTCTTTTTCTAAATTTTTATTTCCAACTGGATAAGAAAACTTATCAATGTAATTCAGAAACATCTCAAGTCTTCTGCTTCCTGTCCTCCTTATGGACCCTCTCTTAGTTCAGGTCCTAACATCTCTTCTCTCAACAGTTGCAATAATCATTTCTTTTTAGTCATATATGACCTTTCCATAACTGCTGGAGTTATATTCTTAAAACACAAAAGTGGCCATGTTGTTCTCCTATTTAAATATCTCCATCTCCTAGGAAACAGACTCCTCACCTTCACCCCAATTGGCCTGACTGCCCCTCACCCTCGGCCCCCAGACATACCAGGACCCTTCACAAACCCTCCTCCATTCTCCTCCACAGGCTTTTGCCTCCAATTACTGGCCCCAGAAGTGGGACACATGACCCAGCTGAGCCAATCAGATGAGCCAATCTCCATCCCTCTGGCCTCAGTAATTGGTTCAGGCCCAAGTCAGAGCCAGTGAAACACAATTCTGGGCTTTTATCTGAGCTTTGCACTGGACATGAAGAAAACCTCACCCTGATGACATCTTTTGAGACCTGGGTCAAACCCTACCCCAAATGCATTCCTTCCCACACACTTTTCCCCCCCTTAAGACAGTTTGAGTTGGGTTTGTGTTACTTGCAAACTAAACTCCCTACTCATTATCATTTAAGGCAGTGTTCCCCAAATTAAGCCAAACATTAGAATCACCTGAGGAGCTTTGCAAACTCCCAGTGCCAATTAAGTCATAACATCTGGGGGTGGGAGGTAGGCATCAGCAGTATCTAAGATCTCAGGTGATTCCAATGCAGAGTGAAGACTGGGAACCACTGCTGTAAGCAAACCAAGCAGCTTTTTCTGGGCTGCCCAGCTCCCCGCCCACCAACTTCCCAGACCTCTTTTCACACCGTATTATTGCCCTGCCTCCCTCTTGGGATTCTGAGCATTTTAATGAAGATTCATGTCTTTATCCCTCTGCCCTGCACATGATAAGCCACCAGTAGGCATTAAAGAATGAATGAATGAATGAATGAATGAATGAATGAGACAGGCTATGCCATCTTCTTGTACATTTTTTCCTTCCAGGCACCTTGTACAAAGTATGAGCTAGAGACTGCCTCTGCCCAAATCCTGGTTCAGTGTGACTCAGGCAGCACTCAGCTGCTCAGTGCCTCCTTTCCCCACCTGTAACTTGCAAATAACAAGCACTTACATCACACTGATGTCTGGATTTCATAAGTTAACAGGTGTACAATTCTTAAAACATTTCTTGGTACATAATAAGCACAAAAAATATTAGCCTCTTCCTACCTTCCTTTCTTCCTTCCTTCCCAGATGAATATTAAGCATAGAACCCCCAGGTTGGCTAAGAGATGAATGGGAGGTGAGGCAGGGCAGACGATGAATACCAACCACTCCTTGCAAAATCTCATGTGACTGGAAGAGGAAGAGGCAGGCTGGAGGGTAGTCTCTGGTGTTGTCATCTTTAGGCTGAAAGCCTTGCTTACCTGCTGACAGAAGAGCCACTGAAGCGTCAAGCGGGGCAGATTCAACACCTGCTAGAGATGGAGGCAGGAGAGGGAGCCATGGACCAGAGGGGACGGTCTCCCTGGGACAGGGAATCCCAGAGAGGATGGGTACAGAGCTTGTTTTGCTTTACGTGCGGTCTGCTGATTTAGGTGAATTTTGTTCAGGTGGCTGGAAGTTTACTATGTAGGGGTGGAGAGCCCATTACTGCATGGTGGCAGAACAAAAGTCCTCAGGCTGGGCTGGCCCTGCCCACAGTGCCAACAGCACACAAGAGCCACCTGAATAGGGCCTGTTACTTGGACTGAGGCCCAGTGAAGGGCTATTGTTTTGTATTATTCATCTCAGAGAATTTGGTTGTTTTAAAGGAACTCTTTCCGCCTAAGGGGAAGAGAAAGCACTTCCTTATGAAGAATGCAGCTTAACGGAACTTCACCTGGTCAGGCTTTGTCTTTAAAAACCTATGTGCTTATACATTTGTTAGCAGAGGGTTTTCAAGACTCTTTGCTGTTTGAGAGACAGTAAGCATCCAGCTAAGGACTTTCTTAAAAGTACCGCTGCCCCGTTCCAGCTCTCAGTTCTTATCTGTAAAAGGAGGGAGTGGACCTGGGCCCTGCCTGCTCCCTCCTCCCTCCCTCCCATCACCATATGTGCGTGGAGCTCCCAGTAGTACAGGGTACACCTGGAGGCTCAGTGGGTACACAGAGATCAACAAAACCTGATTAAACCATTTCCCTACACTCAGTTAATTTGCAGTTTTGCAGGGAAACTACAACCCAAATCACTGTGTTGTAGTTCAGGTTTCATCACCTCTCGTTGAAACACTTTCAATGGCTTCCCAACCAGTTTCCCTGCCTTTGTTCATTTTTTTCTACCCCTTCCGGGGGATGTTTCTGAAACATGGATCCAAACAGGGTGCTGCTCTTCATCCCCATCACACAGCAGGCGCGCATGCCGTGTTGTCTTTAGCTATGCTATACTCTCCTCATTCTCAGTGTCTTCCAAACTCCTAGGCAACCTTCCTGGCCCACCGCCTTGCTTTTTCTGTACCCACCCCCTTGGCAGAATGAATGGCTCCCTCCCACGGTGCTAGCCCACACATTTTTAGTTTTAGCGTTTATCAGAGTATGCACCTGTCTGTCTCCTCTAATAGCCTACAACACCATATCGGGGAGGGACAGGCCCTAATTATTTGGTTTCCTCAGTGCATGGCACTTAGCTGGTGCTGAAGCAATGCTTGTGAAGTCATTGAATGTCATAGATGGGATGCGTGTTAAGAGAGGCACAATACCAAGAAAAATTGCTGGATATAAATATAAGGGCAAAGCATTCTGCCCTTTGCTTTCCCAAGCCATAGCCATGCATTTGGAGGAATCCCAGCGACCAGGCACATGTTTTGTTTTTGTTTTTGTTTGTTTTTTAATTTCAAACATAAGGAAACAAAGTATTCAACATCAAACACTCATGTACCCACCATACAGTTTAAGGCATCTTGTCATTTTGCCATACTTGCTTCAGATGTTTTTCTTTTTCTTTTTTAAAGATAAGTTACAGTTAATGCATGCTCCGTTCCCCAAAGGGACCCATTCTCTTTCCTTATGAATTTGATATTTTTCAGACGGATATACGTTTTTGCACTTTGACTACATAGGCATATGTTTCGAAACAATGTTTTGTACTTTTTTCATATTTTGAAACATTAACTTGATAGAGATTCATACTATGTGTATGAAATCACAATTTGTTTTCCCCCTTAATGTGTTCTTGAGATTTACCCATGTTGGTATTTGTGATTTAATCATGAGAATATGCTAATTTGTTTTGACTGTTTTTTTTTTTATTTTTATCTTTATTTTTTTATTTCAGAGAGGAAGGGAGAGAGAAATAGAAACATCAGTGCTGAAAGAGAATCATTGATCAGCTGCCTCCTGCATGTCCCACACTGGGGATGGAGCCTGAAACCCAGGCATATGCCCTGACCAGGAATCAAACACATGATTTCCTGGTTCAAAGGTCGACCTCAACCACTGAGCCACGCCGGCTGGGCTGTTTTGACTGTTGAATAGCATTCTATTGGGTGGATATTCCACATTTTATTTGCTCATTTTCCTGTTGGCAGACATTTAAACATCCTTGTGTATGTCTCCTTGTAGACAAGTAAGAGAGTTTATCCTATAGATTTAGAATTGGTATTTCTGGGTCTTAGGGAATCTTCATTTTCGGGTTCACTAGCTAGTAAAACACATTGTCTACAAAGTGATGGTACCCATTTCCTCTCATCAGCGCTGCTAATCCAGCATGCAACACTGCCTGTCACAGTCGGTACTGTCAGACTTTGAAAGTCTTGCCAATCTGATGGAGATGAAACGATCTTCCATTGTGACTTTAATTTGCATTTCCCCAATGACTGTGGAGGTGAAGCTTCTTGGGCTTACTGGACATTCGGGTGTCATTTATTTGTGAATTTCCAATTCACACCCTTTGTTCTATATTTTACTGGTTGGCCTATTCCTTGTTGATTACAGGAGTTCTTCATATAATCTGGGTATAGTCCATGACTAGTCTTCTTTATTGGTTTATTGTGTCTTGTTTGGAACAAAAGTTTTAATCTCAACATAGGCACATTTTTGTTTCCTTTATGTCCTGTAGGTTTGCTATTATTGTTAGGAAAAAAATATTTTCCTAACCCGATTTCATAAATATAGTCTCTTACATTTACATTCTCTTCCAAAAAGTCTTCACATTTTCCTGCCATGCGTGTTCCACCTTGAATTTTAACTTTTCCACATGGACAATGAATACAAAACACTGTTTACTGAATGGTCTCTCCTTTCCTTATTAATGTCACCTCTGTCCTTTATCAGGAATTCAGATACATGTTGGTCTACTTCTGGGCCCTCTGTTGTATTCCACTGGTCTATCTGCCTGTTCCTACACTAATCCCTTCCTATCGATGGCTCCACAATAGGCCTTAATGGCTGCAAGGGTTACTCTCCCCTCCTTGTTCTTCAAAGTGATTGAAGCCATTCTTTGGCCTTCTCTTTTCCATGTAAATTTTAGAATCTGCTCGTAAAGGTCTAGAACAATTCTTATTGAGATTTTGATAGGCATTTTATTAAATTATATATTAATTTAAGCTGAATTCTCATAGTTATGGTCCTGAATCCTCCAATCCATGAATCATGTAAAGCCCTTCGTCTGTCTATTCCATTTTCCTTTTGTGTGGGACATGACAATGAACCCCAGAGCATCATTCCAAAGGAATCAATCCCTGATCAGAGAGTAAAGAGTATCTGAGAAAGCTATCAGTGGGTGTGAGCAGAGCCAAGCCAGCAGGAAATGAAGGCAGGCTGTTTAAACTGGTTGCTAAAGTTCGGCTAATCGGAGGATGGCAAACAAGCTCCCACTTCCTACTTCCACCGAGGCAGGCACTGCTAGTCCCCAAAACAGGTCCTCCAAGCCTGGGCTCTCAGCTTCCTTCCCAACCTGTGGCGTGCACAGTGAAACCAAACCAAACCTCTCCAGGCAGACAGGCATTTGCTGGGACACCATGACAGCCCAACATTGGTGGCTCCGAGGGACTTCACAGGCCTGCGTGGGGCTCCGAACTCGCTGTCTTCCATAAATGGAAGTGCAGGCACATCAGGCATGTAACCTCCTGCCATTTTAGAGATCGCTTCCCCCTGGAGAAAGGGTCAGATCACAGGCCAACCAATTAGCTGAGTAGACTGAATGGAGACATACTATGCTGCAGGATCTGGTTTTGGCTTTTCATTCCAGCCACCAAGCTTCTGTGTTTCTAAGTGTACAGAAGCCCTTGAAATCTGGTCCCTGAATGTCTGGCAGTGGAAGCTCTCTGGTTCCCCATATTTTTTGTGGAAACAAATCATTATAATATAAAAAGATTACAAGAGAGGCTTAAGGGTCTCTGCCTTGCTCCCTTCTGGACCTTTGCACCTGCACATGGTAGGTGCTTACCTAATGCAGATTAGAGTCAGTTAACATCCATTAAGTATCTGTCATGTGTTAGGCACTGATAGAAAAATTCTTATTGAGATTTTGTCCTCACTGCAGTGACATTACCATTTGCATTTTGAGATGAGAAACCAAGGTTCAGGGAGCTTGTGACTCATCCAACCAAGGTCACACAGACAGTCAATCTATCTACCTGTGGCTGTGGAATTCAGGTCCAGTGCCAGTACCCACACTGACTGTTATGGAAGGGAGGAGGCTGGGAGGGGGGAGGCTGGGAGGAAGGAAGGAAAGGGAGAGAGGAGAAAGAGGGGCAGGGAGAAGCAATGGAAGAAAGAAGCGGAAGAAGGCTGGTGGAGTCGAAGTCTCCAGAATTTCTCTTCCCTTTCTCAGAGTCACATCTTGGGGTCCTGTGAGTCTAGAAATCCCATGACAACAGTCTTGCCAGATGCTGCTGTTTGTCCCTTGGAGGAAGGGGAGAGGGAGGTCAGACTTTCACAGATGAGGATCCTCTGAAGGGGGAGGCACAGTTCTTTGAAGTCTGGCGGGTGGAGGGGAGAACCCTGAGATAGCCCTGCCCTTTGTGATGGGGACAGGAAAGCCATAGCAACCTCATGACCTCTGTCGCCTGGGAGAGGGACTCAGCTAAAGACCATAGGGTGCACCAGAGATGGTCCGATGAGCAGAATTTGGTTAAACATTCAAACAAATCTCCAGATATAAAAATTATTTCTCTCTAGGGGTGGAACTCTGGAAATTTTATTCTGTTCAAATAGTCTATTATATGCATGTATTACAGTGGAAATAATTCCCTTTTGCTTGATTTGCCGGATGTTCAGAGATCATCCCCACCTATGGATGGATGGATGGGATGGGTGTGCATGTACTGAGGGCTTAGCTGTGGGTCTGGGAGGCCAGTGCAGGGAGGGGCTGGCACTCCTGTAAGCACAGATGCTCAGGTGAGCTACCCATGACATGTCACATTGCTAGGGCATTACCCCAGCCAGGAAAGAACCACTCGGGACTGGGGACTTGGGACTTCACTTTCACCTCCCTCTTTCCAACTCCCAGCTCCCCAGAACTCCTCCCGTTTCTGATGGCGGCTGAAGGAGTTGCTTCCTCCAGGCTCTCTGGGGTATGGGCTGAATTACAAACCAGTCCGGTTTCCCCCCAATAGGAAACAGGGCAGACAGGATGCTGATGCCAAAGCAAGCCAAAACCCAAGTCAGTGTGGGAGGCATCCACCAGCTTCCTGTCCTGACCCGCCTAGGCTCCGCTGCAAGGCCTGCTGGGACAGGAGTAGCTGGGGCCAGGTTCTCCGGGGATTTGGCTGGCTTTGGACCTGGTAGGGGCTCCTGGGCATGTGGGTGGGGCTCTGAGAGGAAGAGTCTCTGGCATTTGCCAAGATTACTTGTCCTCAGGTGGGCAGCAGCATCTTGCTGCTGGAGGGACTTTCTGTTTGAAACTTCCTGTTTGAAACAGGAAGTCATTTTAGATTCAGGAACAGGATCTGGCTTACAGGAGAAAAGATGGGAGAGTTAGCAATACCTTAGAATCCCAGCCAAATGGGGCCCAGGAGACTCCCTGTTCCCTGGGGGACCTGTGAGAACTGGAGCAGAAGCTCACCACTCAGATTGGTCTGGGGAAAGGCGGGAGCTGAGAAGATAGGCAGGAGCCCAAGGAGATCTAAATCCTCCCTCTCCCACTGCACGGATGAGGTTCCCACTATGGTCAGGCCTGGCTTCCCTCTGCTGGGTCATGGGCCTGGGCAGAGCTACACAGGATGGTTTAAGACCTGACCTGCAGGTAGGCCTGCTGGGGTGAGCAGAGACTGACACCGGCACCATCACTGTATGCATAATGAAGTGGTAAACTCAACTTGAACCTGTTATTCATCTGACTTTACCCTCCACGGCAGCTGGTATTGACAAAGCACTTGACTGGAGTTGACTCTGTTTACTTCTGAAATTAGACAATTGCATTTCCTCATTCCCACACTGAAGAACCCTTAGAAAAATGAAAAAGAGGAATCTGAGTACCAGCTAATCCATACCAGGTGGGCCACTTCCTCCCCTGCTGGCCCTTGGCAGGCAGTGATCACACTTCGGTCACTGCAGTCTTTCCCACTGAGCCCAGAGGAGCTGACAGGCCCAGCAGGGCCCTGCAGGGCCTCCTCTCCAATTGCTTGGCTTTTACCAATCCCTGTGTGATAACAAGAGGAGCCAGAGAGGACAGACCAAAAGCAGGGCTGCAGGGAAGGAGGGGTCATGGGAACCAAAAGTGTGTGTCTCTGTTATCCTTTGCCACAATGATGTGTGCTGCTGTGGTAGAGTTTATTTCCCAACGATGGTCCCAGCAATATCTCCCACCCTACATTCTCTTTTGAAATGTGATCTTGCCATTTCTCCACCAAGAGATGGCATCTATTTCTTTACCCTCTTGAATCTGGGAGGATATTGTGACTATTTTGACCGATAAAATGTGGAGACAGTGATGCCATACTAGAGCTAGCATAGCCCTTCATTAGCCCTGTAGCTTCCTCTTCCTGCCTCTTGGAACCCAGAAGCTGTGTTGTGAGAAGCCATGACACACACAGAAAAGTCAACAGCCCCAGCTGAGCCTCAAGATGACAGTCAGCATCAAGCACCAGCCATCTGCACGAGCCATCTCAGACGCCTAGACTGGTTGGACCTTCATGTGTTTGCAGCTCCAGTTGACATCTGACTGTACTCATATGAAAGACTCCAAGTGGGAATTGCCCAGCTGAGACCAATCAATGCACATAACCATGGGAGATCATAATACATTAGTATATAATAAATTGTTATAAGCTACTAATTTGGGGGTGGTTGTTACTCAGCAATAGCTAGCTGGAACAGAAATAGACTACCCCAGCTAGCTATTGCTGGTAACAACCACCATATATTATTTCTCATGAGTCTAGTTGCTCGTGTGTTTTCAGTCAGTTGGCAGGTTAGTGATGGTCTGGCTGGTCTGGGGTGGCCTCAGCTGGGACAGCTCAGATCTCTCTATATGACCTCTCATTCCCCAGCAGGCTGCCCCAGGCTGTTCTCATGGCAATAGCAGGGGTTTGACAGAGTAGAAGACACAGGCTTCTGAAGACCTAAGTCTGGAAATGGCACACCATCACTTCCGCTAAGTATCATTCAAAGCAAATTTCAAGGCCAGCATGTATTCAAAGGGCAGGGAAATGGATCCTATCTCTTGGTGGGAAGAGGTACAAAGTCACATTACAGAGGGTGTGGATGCTGGGAGGGGTGGAGAAGTGTGGCTGTGTACTCAGTCTATCCCAATAACTAATGAGGATATTAGGAAATCTTCTGGGACGTGGGAGATTTAAATCCCTCTTCTTGTTCTGACTGACATCTTTAGTTAAATCTCCATCGCTCAATGTAACTTTTCATTATTTCCACTTTCTAGCCTGTACACGGAGTAAGGAGAAAAGGGACCACAAGGAGGAGCTTTGGAATGACCAGCCCACTGGAGTCTAGTGGTCTTATTGGTGCTCTGTGAAGCCCTGCCCTTGTGTGGTGGCTTCTCCGTGGCTCCCAGGAGGGAAGTGGTGTGTATAAGTGTGAGGTCCCCACCCTACCTAGGGCAGCTCTGCTCTCTCTTATGACTTCCTTTGGAGAAATGTTATGCAGCTTTGAAAAAAAAATAAAAGAAAAAGAGTTAAACTCCATTGAACTAGACCAACCTCTCCATTGTGTAGAAAAGCAGTCTTTAGTGAAGTTGCGTGTCTACTCCAAGTTACTAAGCAAAGGGGCTCTTGGCTGGTATTAGAACATCGGTCTGCTGACCCGTCATTCAATCCAAGGCTAGTTCTCCTACTTTACTTTCCCTTCCTTTCACTGTGTTCAACACAGGAAAGGATTGCTGTAGCCTGGTGGATCGGGGCGGGAGGGGGCGCGGGGGAAACTGAGGCAAGTAGCGGGATATTCTAACACTTTTTCAATTCTCTACTTCCTCCAACAAGGAGACCACTCATAGTCCTTGAGCCCTGAGTCTCAATGATCCCCAGACACACACACACACACACACACACACACACACACACACACACACCTCACATGAACCTTACAAGACTTGATCCCCAGAACCACAGACAATTCAAGGCATGATGTTAGCTGAGCTGGCTGGTCAGCCCTAGGGTGGAGCAGGGTACACATGGTAGAGTTGACTCCTACAAGGGCAGATGGCTCTCCATCAGGAAGGAACACTTGTTTCCAAGGAGAAGTGGCTGGTCTTCTTGCTTAGAGCCTGTGATCTTCTTGTTCTCCTCCCAGTGTGTTAATTCCATTTCTTTCCAAGTTCGTTTTTTTTGGGACATAGGCTATTTATAGCTCCTCCTAAGCCCTTTTCAGTCTGTTTCCTGTTCAAGTACTGCATTAGTCACCAGAAAGTGTCTCAGCAATCTCTGAGTCCCGGCCTGATCTCGGCAACAGGGAACAGGGATGCTGCTCAGACTCAGGGTGGGTCCCGGTGGGGAGGGGACAAGCAGGAGGCAGGAGGCTGGGCAGCGAGGCAGAGGGAGCATCTCATGTCCTCTGTCCTCTGGCATGAAGCCCTGAGACCTGATGGCTTCCTGGAGTTTACTTAGCCCTTGGAGACAGGCACCTCCATTTGGCTGCATATTTTTGCCATGACTTGGTGACCTATTTGCATGCAGCTCCTTGCAGAGAACTTCCTCCCAAGCCATATACGGTGATTTCATTGCACCACAAAGAGGCTTCTATTTGAAGTCAGTGATAGATGCTCCTTCTGACTTTTCCTCCTGCCCGTCCCTACATCCCTCCCTTTTACCCCACCGAGGCTGCCCAGGTCTCATCAAGAGTATTTGGTCCCAGGAATTAACCAGCTTCATCTGAAGGGAAGGCCCCTGATCTGAGCTGAGCTTCTGTATCCACAGGCCCAGAGAGCAATGACCTCTGAGGCCAAGGGGATGAAAAGGAGACCTCAGGCAATTGAGTGGGTGAGAGGGGCATTACCAAGCCCTCTATTCCCTGCACCTTTCTGTGCCTTTATTCATGGAGTTCCTGCCTGAAACTCATGCCTTGGACTGGGGTGAATGTTCATGGGCGGGATGAATGTATCCATTGCTGGAAATCTTCAGCAGTCCATCATCTCAGGGTGCGTCCCTGTGGGGAGGGGGCAAGTAGGAGGCAGAATGCTGGGCCCCTGGCCACCTTGACTGCTTTGAACAGTGTCTACGAATCCCTGGTGAAGGAGTTGAGAGCCAGGTTTCCACCTTGCTGGGGACAAAGGAGGGAAAGGTAGAGGGAAGTGTGAGCTTCTGTTTGCACAGCAAGTCATCAGGTGGCCAGCAGCCCCGGACTAAGATCTTTCCCACCGTAGCCTCATCACTCCCCAAGCCTCAGACCCAAGGATTCACGTGCTTCAAACAAAGCTCCCGAGGGCTTCAGAGACAGCTCACTCTAGGGTCATGGCCTTCTCAGTCCAGTGTCAGGCAAAGGACCACCTAATACCAGCCGGTCCCTGAGCACCTGCTTTATGCCAGGCTACCTGCCAAGTGCTGTGGAAACAAACATCCCAAACACTCAGAAACGGTCTTGGTGCGAGGGTGCCTGATCTGAACACAACCCTCCTATCTACCTCAGAGAGCTAGCATGCACACCAGTGTCCTGAGCAGAGGAGGCGGGGAGAGGGTTGGAGGAGGAGGGGGGAGAGGGTTGGAGGAGGAGGGAGCGGACCGTGAGTCATGCATGCCGGCACCAGCCTGGGCCCACACATATCAGAGCAAACCCTGAGCTGTGATGCACACCGGCAACCTGGCACACTATCTTGATTTCCATTCTGCTTCCGTCCTAGGAAATTTATTAGACTGTCTCCCCACAGAACATGCTCAATTACATCCTTGGGAGCACAAGAGCCCAGGAGATGCAATCAGGGAGGGTTGAGTCAGGCTGAGTCAAGGATAAGGTTGCTTCTGCCAGTGCTTAAGGCCTTGGGACTGACTCACAAGGGATGGGTGATCCAGGAGCCGGGCCGGGACCTGAGGACCAAGCATGGACATCTCTCCTCTGGGACCATAGGGTGGACTTCGAAGCAGAGAGCACCAGAGGGTGAGAGCCTCATCCAAGCTCCTGTTAAAATGAGGCCCCCTCCCTCTTCCCTATTTTTAAATGATGAAAATTCACACACGTGCAGAAAAGTACATAGGACATTATACCTTCTAAGAACTGACTATACAGCAAACATCCATGTACTCAGCACGTATATCAAGAAATGAAATATTGTTCACACTCTGAATCCCCTGCATGGCCCTACCTCACCATACACTCCCTCTCCTTTAGACTTTTATAGTGTCTACTTCCTTTTCTTTTAGTTTTACCACCCAAGTGTGCTTCCCTCAAGAAAATAGTTTTACTTTTTCTGTTTTGAGCTTTATCT
>NW_005871109.1:2539958-2575966 GCF_000147115.1 Myotis lucifugus
CCATGTTGCCGTGTGTAGCTGTAGTGTGTTCTTTTTTTTATAGCCGTACAGTATTCCACTGCATGGATATGCCATGTTTATGAATGCATGCTTCTGTTGATAAACATTTGGATTGGTTCCAGGTTTTGACTATTATGAGCAACACTGCAATGAGCGTTCTCGGTATGTATGTAGGCATGTGTTTCTCCAGGGTTTATTCTCGGAAGTGGAATTGCTGGGTCATAGGATATACATGTCTTCACCTTTACAAAATAATAGCCGATGGCTTCCACGTGGTTGCACTGCCCCTTGCCCTCTCTCTCCCTGGGGCACAATGGAGGAAAGGAGACCACAGGTTCAGAACTGCCGGCCCCACAGAGGGAGCCCAGGAGAAGAACTTCTGTTGAGAAATCAATCCATGTGCACCTTTGCTTTTTCCCCTGTCTCACTGCCTCACTCCCCATGGTGAGCCCAGGACTCCCCAACTCAGGCTCACTTCTCTGTGGCTCCCAGACGAATCTAGTCAGGGACATGGTGGGCAATTGTCCTCTGAAGGTTAGTTGACATCTGAAGGGTAGTGGGACCCCGCCCATTAGACAAGGAGTCAGAGGAGATTATACAGGGCAGGGGCTTGCGCAGGGCTGGTGGCAGGATGGAACTGTCATGGCTGGGACCCGAGGCATGATGGTTCCTTCTGGAATCCTGGAACCAGCAGGGAGGAGGAGATCTAAAGATCCCCACTAAGCCCAGAGACTTGGGGCAGACCCAGGACTGCCTTCAGCATAGCCTATTACTTATGAAACTACAGATACAGCAAAAACAACTTGACTACTCTTAAACAAAAAGTGGAATTTATTGGCTTGTAACAAAATAAAAGGATAGGTCTGCCTTCAGGAGAAGCTTGATCCAGAAGCTCTAATGGACTATCAATGGACTAGCTTGCCTCTGCTTTAGGAGAGTCAGTAGTTGCTGAAAAGTGGTAAGATGGTGGAGGGGACCGGATGAAAGAAAGTGAAGAGCGTAGCCAAAGAACATATATGCATAACCCATGGACACAGATAACAGTGTGGTGATGGCCAGAGAGAAGGGGGCTGGGACTGGTTGGAGGTGGACAAAGGTGTGTGTGTGGGGGGGCATGGAGATGGGGACATCTGTAATAGTGTCAGCAATAAAAATAAAGTTATATATGTGTGTGTGTGTATATATATATATATATATAATTTTTTTAAGAAGTAGTAAGATGAAGGGCCATAGAAAAGAAAATTCTGGAACAGGAATGGAAATCAGTGGCCCTGGCAGAGGCCTGGCCTCAGCAGAATCTATAACTAAGGACAACCCAGGAAGTGACCCCTGTGTCTGGATCCAGTGGGTACCCCAGAGTGTCCCTAGAGCCTAGTAAACCACTTTCCTAAGTGTATGGATTGGCAGGCTTGCACATTACTATAAAGGCATGTTTGCATCTAGGGATTCCTGAAAACAACAACAACAATGTATTACTATTCTGAGCATCTGGGAGGGTGCTCTCAGAGAGGAAAAGAAAAAGATAAATGTTCTTACTAGACATGAAAATTTTGAATATATTTTCTTTACTAGAAACTGGGGACTGGGGTCTGAATTGAGATTGGGCACTATGTCCAGGTAGATCAGGAAATTTAGGTTCCACATACAGTCAGAATTTCTGGGACATCTGCATGGTGTATGAGAGCAAAGGGACAGAGTGTCTGGGAAATCTTAGAGGTACAGTAGCTACATTGCTTTTTAACATTTATTTATTCAATAAAGAAAAGTAAAAGCCAATTGGCTTAAAATTCCACTGATGAGATCACTTCTTTGGCCTTTTTCAAAAAATAACACCCCCGCATGTTATTCATTGCAGAAAGGTATAAAGCGGGAAAAAGCTAAATCCCCTTCCTTAGCACCCCCACACGCCTCCCTTCTTCCCACAGGGACCCACTAGTCAGACTTTCTTAGGCACATCCCACAACCTTACTTCCTCAGCAGCCAGATCCAGGGTAAAGGAGGATTAGAGAATGCTGTCAGCTGCCCACCTAAATGAGGGGGGACCCAAAGCATTCCAGGCCCTCTGGCCTCCTCCCTCACTGCCCTGGCTCCAGAGGAGATACCTCAGCTACCTGGCGCCAGGTAGCCTCCCCAACAGGCTGGCTACACTGAGCCTCGTTGCCCCCATCCCCACCCTCACCATTGCCAAGGCGCTGAGGAGGCTCACAGCAGGGAATACTTACTGAGCGAGAATGCCCTAAAGGGAAAGAGTTTCCTACTGATCCCACGTCTGTGTCCTAGAACATCTTTCTCTTTTTTCCGTGGTGATTCATCCAGGGATCATCAGAGACATGCTGCTGGGGATGATGCCCTCATTCTTCCCAAGCTTTGATGAGGGTTAGACAACCCTGTGCTGATTTGTGCTTCGAAGCCTCCTCACTGTCCCCTGGCCACCTCTCTCCAAAACAGAGGGAAGAAGACTGAATTGTGCCTGGGGTTTACATTAGAATGAAATCCTTCTCCTCATCCACACACATGCCTTTGCAGAACATTGGATCTGGAAGAAAGGTGCGAGGTTCTCAAGAATCTTTTGATTCGTTCACTATATAATCACTGAGAGTTTATCCTATCCTAGACACTGGGCAGACCTCTGGTACCTTTGTCTTAGGTCAGTGGTCGGCAAACCGCGGCTCGCAAGCCACATGCGGCTCTTTGGCCTTTGAATGTGGCTCTTCCACAAAACACTACGTGTGGGCGCGCACGTACAGTGCGATTGAAACTTCCTGGCCCATGCGCAGAAGTCGGTTTTCGGCCTGGGCGAGTCTATTTTGAAGAAGTGGTGTTAGAAGAAGTGGGTGGTGTCGGTTGGTCGGGCGATGGGCGACGCCGTGCAGGCGGGCCCCGGGATATGCAGCGCGGGGGAGGTACATTGTTTTAAGGTACGTTCGCTGAGGTCGACCCCTTCCAACTCTCCCATCCACACTCGTCTATCTGAAACAAGTATACAAGACAAGTGTGGATGGGAGAGTTGGAAGGGGTCGACCTCAGCAAATGTACCTCAATCAGATTGAGGACATTTTTAGCAAAGGCCAGCTTAGGAGTACCCTAATTAACTAATAACAATGTACCTACCTATATAGTTTAAGTTTAAAAAATTTGGCTCTCAAAAGAAATTTCAATTGTTGTACTGTTGATATTTGGCTCTATTGACTAATGAGTTTGCCGACCACTATCTTAGGCCTTATAAGAGAGCCACATTTCCCTGAGGCTGAGAAAGAGGCGACTGGAGCATAAGGAACAGTGGACTCTGAGGGTAAATGACTTCTAATTTGATTCTAGAGTAAGTGAAGGCAAGAATCAGGCTGGAAAGGTACATGTGGCTAAATAATGAAGGACCTTGAACCCCGAGATCATCAATTTGGACTGTATTTTAAAGGCTGTGGGAATCCTTGAGGGTTTTGAGTAGGAGAACTGAATCATCCAGGGACCCGGCGGGAAGAGAAGGCACACTCGATGAGGATAATTTGAGGGGTGTTAAATGAAGGAGCTACTCACTAAGGCTTGAGAAGTGGGTAGTAAAATTATAAAGCATAATGTTACACCACTGGGGCTGTTCGGCAGGAGGGGTGAGGGAAAGGAGCAGTGGCTGTGAGTCATGCAAAGCTAACCCTGCAAGGAGCGGTGGCCTTTGGTTGGGATGACTCCACAGTGAGAGTGAGGGAGCCAGGGAGTGAAGATCCCACCTCACTGTTCTCTTTTGACCTCCTGCCAGAGTTCCCCATTAGCTAAAACCAACCAGAGACCAGAATCCAAGGGAGGCCATTGTCATGGTCCACACAGGTCAGCCCCCAGGGCCAAGAGCGGGGCAGAAGCAGAAGCAGATTTGCAGGGGCAAACAGAGGATGTCCTCAATGATGACCTTGTTGAGTTACCATTTCAGCCAAGCTGGAGTGTGCCCAGTCCTTGCATGTTCTGTTATGTGAGACTAGAGGCCCGGTGCACAAAAATTTGTGCACTCGGGGGTCCCTCAGCCCAGCCTGTGCCCTCTCGCAGTCTGGGACCCCTCAGGGGATGTCCACCTGCTGGCTTAGGCCTGCTCCCCGGGGGATTGTGCCTAAGCTGGCAGTGATACATCCCTTGGGGGATGTCCACTTGCTAGCGGGCCAAAGCTGCAGTTGAACATCCACAGAGCTGCTGAGGAGGCAGGAGAGGCTCCCACCATCGCCGCTGTGATGCTGTCAGCCTGGCTTGTGGCTGAGCAGAGCTCCCCCTGTGGGAGTGCACTGACTACCAGGGGGCAGCTCCTGCATTGAGCCTGCCCCTGGCGGTCAGTGTGTATCATAGTGACCAGTCATTCCCAGTCGTTCTGCTGCTAGGGTCAATTTGCACATTACCGCCCTAACCGGGTTTGGCTCAGTGGATAGAGCATCGGCCTGCGGACTGAAGGGTCCCAGCTTCGATTCTCGTCAAGGGCATGTACTCTGGTTGCGTACACATCCCCAGTAGGGGGTGTGCAGGAGGCAGCTGATCGAAGTTTCGCTCTCATCGATGTTTCTAACTCTCTATCCCTCTCCCTTCCTCTCTGTAAAAAATCAATAAAATATATTTGGGGAAAAAAATTGCATGTGCATATTACCCTTTTATTATATAGGATGATACATTTCCCCGTGGTTTAAGGCAGCAGGTCCTCCATGTGTGGATCGACGGTCACTTCTGCTCAGCACTTTCCCCGCCCACCTCCCTTGTGGTACTTGGGCCTTCAGCCTCCTCCCAACCTCTTTTCTGCATCTCAGTTCTGACTGTACTAGACTGTTTGCAAAGATGGCTGCAATAATCCCCCCCAGCCTGCACACTTTGCAATGTGACTATGCTGCTCCTCCCATCAAGATGTGGAATTTACTTCTCCATCCTATGAATCCGGACTTGGCCGTGTCACCTGCATTGGCCCATGGGAATTAGCCAGAAGCTTCAGAAGCACTTGTGAATTAGGGCTTGCTCTTTGGGCTGCAGTTGGAACCCTGAGACCATGGTGGAGATGGGCCTGAGCTAGCCTGCTACAAAAGCCCCATGCAGGAGCACTGAGGCACTCCAGCTGACAGCCAGCACTCACGGACAGGTGTGAGTAAAGCCATCCTGGACCATTCAACCTTAGTGAACTGCCCCTAACTATAGCCACATGAATGATCCGGCAGAAGATCCACTGAGCGGAGCCCAGCCTGAATTGTTGACCCACAGAACCACAAGCAAATAAAATGGCTATTGTTTTAAGCTTCTAAATGTTGGGAGTGGTTTGTTACACAGCAATAGCTACCTGATAAACTGATTGGACATCCCTAATCTGGCACAATACTCTAGGGCTCATTCACATGCCAGGCCCTGTGGCAGGCACTATGGAAGCAATCATGACAAACAACTGACCTTGTCCCTGCTCTCTCAGGAGTACTTGTGACATTACCACATGCCAGGCACTGTGCCAAAGGCTCTTTTAGATGCATTTACCCACATGAGAATATTATGGTTATCACCACTACCTTCCTGCTAAAGAAACCAAATCTAGAAAGAAGAAAGGAAGAAAGAAAGAAAGAAGAAAGAAAGAAAGAAAGAAAGAAAGAAAGAAAGAAAGAAAGAAAGAAAGAAACCATATCTCAGGGAAAGTAATGAAATCGCCAAATGCTGCAGATTGTATTTTTCAAAGATGGCTGCAACAGTATCTGCTGTCTGGTAAATCTATTAGAACCTTACCACTCCACACCAAGTGGTGGAATCTAATTCCCCTCTTGGATCTGGGTGGGCTTATGATTGATTGCAAATGAATAGAATGCAGCAGAAGAAGCACTGCCTGACTTCTGAGCTGAGCCACAAAAGAAACCAGAGGCTCTACTTTATGATCGGAGGCACTTGCCATTGAAGCCCTCAGCTTCCACATAAGGTCTCCATGCTACCTGTGGGCGTTCAGGCTGACAACTCCACCTGAGGGCCCAGCTGACAACCAGCCCACATCAAACTCAAGATGACTCTAGTCCAGGGGTGGGCAAACTTTTTGACTCGAGGGCCACAATGGGTTCTTAAACTGGACCGGAGGGCCGGAACAAAAGCATGGATGGAGTGTTTGTGTGAACTAATATAAATTCAAAGTAAACATCATTACATAAAAGGGTACGGTCTTTTTTTTTTTTAGTTTTATTCATTTCAAACGGGCCGGATCCAGCCCGCGGGCCGTAGTTTGCCCACGGCTGCCCTAGTCCCTAGCTGTTGAGTCATCCCAGCCTTCGGATATTCCATCTCAACCCAAAGCCCCAGAAATCACAGAGCAGAGATAAGTTATCTTTACTGCGTCCTGTCCAACCAACAAAATGCATGAGCATAATGCAATGGTTGTTCTACACCACTATGGGTTGGTATGGTGACAGTAATACGACACCTAAGGTTACTGAACTGGATAATAGGAAGGGAAGTGAGGTCAGACTTTGAGCCCTAGCAGTCTAACTGCTGAGCTTGAACTCCTAACTGCTAACCCTTCTACCATCCCCTTGGCGAGCCTTTCACTCTTATGCTCCTTAGCTTCGTCCCCAGAACGGAAGCTGGGCTCCCCTGACACCACCACTCCATCCCCGCCTGCTGGAGTCAATGGGTGACGAGGAAAAGAACAGGCTTGCTTCTTTTTCTGCTGCTTCTAGGCCACCATCTCCTACGGCTCCTTCTTTTTGGAAGTTCAGTCCCCTCCCTTACCTTGGCTCCATGACAATACTATCCCTACCTTTAGGAAACAGCCCACCTTCCTTGATGATTTTAGTTCCTCTTTACAGGTTTGCTTGGCTCCCCCTCAAATTCCATGTGAAAATGCACCTATTATATGAACCTATTGTGGGTCAGGCACGTAGTAGGGATACAAAGTAGAATGAGCTCTGCATTCATTTCCTCTGGTTCAGTAACAAATTCCCACAAACTTAGTGGCTTAAAGCAACACAAATTAATTATCTTACAGTCCTGGAGATTGGAAGCCTGAAACCTTTCACAGGGATAATATCTAGGTGTCTGCAAGGCTGCATTCCTTCTGGAGGGTCTGGGAGAGAATATATTCCCTTGCCTTTCCTGGCTTCTAGAAGCTGCCTGCATTTCTTGTCTCATGGTCCCTTCCCCCATTATCAAAGCCACCAGTGTAGCATCATCAAAACTCTCTGATTCTCCTGCCTCCTTCTTCTGCTTATAAGGACTCTTGTGATTAGATTGGGCCCATCCAGATTATCCAGGAAAATTACCCCAACTCAAGGGTCTCAATCACATCTGAAAAGTCCTTTTTGCATGTGAGGTGACATAATCACAGGTCCTGAGGATTAGGATGTATATCTCTGGGAGGCCATCATTCTGCCTGCCACAAGCTCTTTGAAAGAGCTCACATGTGGGTGAGGTTATTTTTTGTAGCAGAAACTACTGCTCCTTGCCCATATTCATCTTCTCTTCTTACCAGACACATGCTTATTGTCTTTGCATTCAGGTGTGACAACCATGCAACTGAGTTCTGGCCAATGAGGTGTAAGCAGAAGTGATGGGCCCCACTTGCAGGCCTGCCCCATACAAACTGCTTAGGCCTGGAAGCTCAGTTGGTCAGATGTGCCAAGGTTGCAAGTTCTATTCTTCATCAGGATTGGGTGGAAGGTGAGTCCTGAGGAGCCCCTGTTCCCTCCGGCATCAAAAGAAGTAGACGGTTCTGAGAGCCCAGTCAACAAGCAGGCCAGGCAAGACTGAGAAGTGGCCCCGCTGTGGAGGCAGGGCTGAGTAGAAGGCAGCTTCTCCTAGGCTGGGCTGGGCAGCCCACACAGCAAGGCCCCGCTGGGGGAAGAAGGACACCCTCATGACCGCACACACATCTGCACCAAGCTCTATGCTCTGCCCTTTACATAGAGTTCAGGTACATTTCCTCTCCACTTTAGAGATGGGGGTTGGGTCTTAGCAATATCGGAACATGAGCCCCAGGAGCTCCCGGCCATGCCTGTCATGGCAGAGCTGGCATTCCAGTGTGGTGCTGCCAGAGCCACAGCCCATGAGCTCAGACACCTGCTGAGAGGGCTCCGCGGCACCGGCAGGCTGTTCACAACTGCCCGTCTGTTTCCTCAGGACTCGGCTCTGACAGAAATAGACCAGGGGAGGGAGGCTCTGTTGCCCCCAGTGGCACAGTTAGAGCTATAAATGTGACCAGGGGGTGAAAAGGAGCTACAAAGCCAGGGTACACGGCGTGCGCTCACCGCAGGCACAGGGCGGCGGGCACAAGGTGCTCCCACCTTCACCGCCTTTGGGGCCTCAGATTTCACCGGCCCAGTGACACAGACCTTCCTGGAACAGCCCGGGCCCTCAGAACACCGAGTCACTCATCGTTCACGCCACAGTGGCTGCCATAAGCTGCCCAGGGTCATCACTGTGCAACTGCCCAGGGTGGACGTGGGGAGACTCAGACCCTAGTGAGAGCTGACAAGCTGGTGGGCCTGTGGTAGTGAACAATTCCTTTGCCTGTGATGGACCAGGTGAGCAGCGGGTGGATGGCAGTGAGAATGCTGGGTGTCAGGTGGGTGACGGGTGGTAGAGAGGGCCCTCATCCACTCCCCAAATCCAGTGGTTCACCTGCCAGAATAGGCCCCTCCCATACTCACCTGGCTGCCTGCACAGAATGGGGCTCCTCTTTCCTGAGATGGCAGATGCTGGAGTACGTAAGTCCCCAAGCAACCAGCCTGGTACGTGTTTGTTGTGTGTGTGTTTGTGACGCTGTGTGATTCTATGGCTCCTTTCTTTCTAAGTGACACTGATAGTTACTGGAGTCCCAGCAGCCCAACCAGGGTTCCACGAATGAAAAAAAACCAACAAAAACATTATGTTTTTTACTTTAATAAAGTTGTCACCCAAGCCCCTTTCCCCTCACCTCTTCCCTATAAAATATGTCAAGCCACAGCGATTTCCAGAATAATCCTGAAGTGCATGGACTGCACTGAGAAATGACGTGGGGGCACTTTATTAGACTGGAGATTGGTAAGAATGGGGACTTTTCTACAAAACACTAATTTGAGACTTTATAATTTTTAAATTTTTGAAAATTAAGTAGCATTTATACACAATTGCCTTTTCTGAGGCATTTATTTTTTTATTAGCGAATATTTTATTCAGAATTTCCACAAATTCCTTAGAGAAGAGGGAAGGATGGGGGAGGAACCAGCACAGGGCCTGGCTGCAGGGACCCAGAAAATGCGTTACCTGAGGGAGTGAATGGATGAATAAAAGTTCATCCCTTCTTGTCACCTGCAAAATAGAATCCAGGCCCATCTTAGGGACTGGGGGCGACCGGGGCTCTGGCCGGAGCAGTGGCTGATGTGAGCCAGAGGCCCCAAGGCAGCCACCAGCCTTGCCCACATGGGCCCTGCTGGTTCATCAAGCCCCTGCGTGTGGTTCCCCCGGGGCTCCTCAGAGCAGTCCACCAAGGAGGCAGGGCACAGGGTTATGCAAAAATAAATCAATCAAAAGGTTATGGGAGAGCACATGCCAGGGGTCTCCTCTGGATGCGTGGGAGGGGTGAATACCAAGCAGAAGCAGAATGGCCTCTTAGCAAGAAAGGTGTGAAGGGAGTATCAGGTAGGGCCTCTGAAATCCCTTCCACTCTACGATCTCACACGACACTCCTCGCCAATTTGTTCACTAACGACTGTCAGGTGACTCCTCCCCAGATGGTGGGTATGGCTGAAGACACCTTGAACCAAGCCCCCATGGGTGCATGGCTGGGGCGGGGGTCCCAGGCACAGTGGGATGGTGGCTCCCCCTGCCTCCCACCTGCCACCTCTGTGCGTCCTGCCTGCCTCACAGGCCTGATTGTATAACTGCTGGCCCTGGGTTTAGAGCCCAGCGCGGCATGGAGCTTGTAAATCTCTTCTCACATCATGAAATGCCAGCAATTTCACAGCCAGGGATTCCTGTTCTCATAAAGTCCCCACGCCAGCAGCCTTGCATCTAAAAGTGTCCTCTGACTGATGGATGGATGTCAGCGCTGCTGCTCTGGAGCCAAACCCGGGGCCAGCAGCCTCCACCACCTGCTTGGCTCCTCCAAAGCCCCCAGAACTGCAGGCAGTGACTGCCAGGCCCGGTGGCCGGGGCTCTGCCTGCAACGTGACTCTTGAACACGTCTCCCGTTGGAGTAGGGGGACACAGCAGCCCCACACTGGGACCTGAGGGCGTATTTGTGTTCGAGACCGAGGGGAAAATACACTGCTAAGTAATAGGCACAGCTGTAACCATGTGAGGAAGTGTCCACTTACATTTCTATTTGCCAGTGACTCTCCACTCTGGCTCCCGTTAGAATGACCCGTGGAGTATTTAAAAGACTTACAGAAAGACGTAGTTCCCATCCACGGAGTTTCTGACCCAGTAGCATCTAGGACAGCGGTTCTCAACCTATGGGTCGCGACCCCATTGGGGGTCGAACGACCCTTTCACAGGGGTCGCCTAAAACACATATATAATTACATATTGTTTTTGTGATTAATCACTATGCTTTAATTATGTTCAATTTGTAACAATGAAATTGGGGGTCACCACAACATGAGGAACTGTATTAAAGGGTCGCAGCATTAGGAAGTTTGAGAACCACTGATCTAGGATCTAGAAAGGGGCCCTGCATCTGTGTGGTCCACAGGTAAAGGCCCACTACCTGGTTCATAGGCAAAACAGAAAATAAGCAAGGACATTGTGGCAACCTTCTGAGCTGGTCCCCAGTGGCCCCCACCTCCTTGTGTGATCCCCTCCCCTTGAGAGCAGCTGAGCCTCACGACTCGCCTCTATGACTAGAACAGGGCAGAGAAGATGGAATGTCACTTCCACTAGATTACAAAAAGACTGTGGCTTCTGTTTGGGCACCCTCTCTCCTCCCGCTCTCAGGGAAGCCATGTTGCAAGTTGCCCCATGGAGAGGCCCAGATGACAAGAAATTGATGTCCCCAATTGACAGCCAGCAAGGACCCGAGGCTGCCAGAGGCCACAGGGTGAGCCTGGAAAGGCGTATTCTTCCCGTCCAGCCCTGAGGTGACTGCGGCCCCTCTGACACTTGGTCACAGCTTGGTGGGTGATCCTGAGACCAGGCACCCAGAAAAGTGCTTCCAGATTCCTGACCCACAGAAACTCTGAGATGATAAGTGTGTGTTGTTTAAGCCATTATGTTTTGGGGACAATTTGTTAGGCAGCAATAAATAATCAATATAGACATAAGTAACAAAGCATTAACAGTGGCTTATCTCTGGGTAGTGGGATTATGAGTGACCTGTATTTTCTTCCTTTTGCTCATCTGTATTTTCTAATCCTATATAATAAAAGGGTAATACGCAAATCGACCAAACGGCAGAACAACTGGTCACTATGACACACACTGACCACCAGGGGGCAGACGCTCAATGCAGGAGCTGCCCCCTGGTGGTCAGTGCACTCCCACAGGGGGAGCGCCGCTCAGCCACAAGCCAGGCTCATGGCTGGCGAGCGCAGTGGCAGTGGCGGGAGCCTCTCCTGCCTCCGTGGCAGCGCTAAGGATGTCCAACTGCAGCTCATGGGGAGCAGGCCTAAGCCATCAGTCGGGCATCTCCCAAGGGCTCCCGGACTGTTAAAGGTCACAGGCCAGACTGAGGGGACCTCCCTCTCGCCCTCCCCCTAACCCCGGAGGGCATGGATGTCATGCATTGGGCCTCTAGTTGTTTTATATTACCATCGATTATATTCAAAATAAAAAAACAAATAAATGTCATTTCCAAATTATTTCAAAACAACTTTTAGAGGAAAACAAAGGAGAAAATAATTATGACCTTATGTGAGGCAGAGCTTTCTTAAACAACTCACCAAAAAGAGTGATTCAAAAAAAGATAAATTAGACATTATCAAAATTCAAAACTTTTGCTCTTCAACAAACATTAAGTATTGGTGAGGATATAAAAAAAGTGTAACCTTCATACATTGCTGGTGCAAATGTAAAATGGTGCAGCCACTTTGGAAAACAGTTTGGTGGTTTCTTACAAAATTAAATATAAATTCACCATATGACCCACTCCTAGAGAAATGAAAACATGTCCACACAAAGATCTATAGGCAAATACTCATAGCAGTATTGTTCTTAATAGGCAAAAACTGAAAACAATCCAAATTTCCATGGACAGATGAATGGATAAACAAAATGTAGTATGTCCATACAATAAGATATTACTCAGCTATAAAAAGGAACAAAGTCTGATTCATGCTACAACATCACTGGACCACAAAAACAGTACCATAGTTGAAAGAAGCCACAAAGAAAAGAGTACATCCTATATAATAAAACTCTAATATGCAAATCGACCGAACGGGGGAACAATCGGTTGTTATTACGCGCACTGACCAACAGGGCACAGCCGCTCAATGCAGGAGCTGCCCCCTGATGGTCAGTGTGCTCCCACAGGGGGAGCACCGCTCAGCGAGAAGCCCGCCTCACAGCTGGCAAGCTCAGCGGCAGTGGCGGAGCCTCTCCGCCTCCGAGGCAGCGCTAAGACCCCTCGGGGGATGTCTGCCTGCTGGTTTAGGCCTGCCCTCCACAAGGGGTCCCAGACTGCGAGAGGGCACAGACCCAGCTGAGGGACCCCTGCCCAGTGCATGAATGTCGTGTACCAGGCCTATAGTAGTATATGATTCTGCTTATACCAAGTGTCCGGGAAAGGCAAATTTATGGAGACAGAAAGTAGGTCAGTAGTGTCTGGGGCTGGAGTGGGAATGAGTTTGACAACAAATAAACAAGAGGAAAATTTTGAGGTGACAAAGATGTTCTAAAACTGTGCGCGGGGATGGTTGCATGACCATATAAACTTATTAAAAATCACCGAATTATATACTTACAATGGGCAAATTTTATGTTATGTAAATTATACCTCAATAAAGCTATAAAAAGTTATATTCATAACCTTGGACCCAGTAATTTCATGCCAGGGGCATAATCAGAAATGTACACAGACTTACATCAAGTATGCTCATAATAGTGTTTTTCTAAGTTAATGAGTAAATAGAAAAAAAATGAATGCTTAGTAATAAATAACAAATGATTACTAAGTGGTGATCCACTTGATAGAATAGTATGCAGCCATTAAAAATGGCATTTACAAAGAAGTTTTAATAACCTGGGGAAATGCCTAGGATAGAGTATAAAGTTGCTCTTATGGCCAGATTTCCCCAAGAGTAAAAAGAGTCTATATATAAATATTCATTTTTAAAACTAGTTAAATTTGTTCTGTGAATGTATGTGTCTATATATATATATAACATAACCAGGTACATATATGAATATAGGGTTGTTTTTCTAATGGACGCCTATAAATAGTAAACTGCTGGTGGTTTTATAAGTAATTTCTGTTTTCTTCTTTGTCCTTCATTACCTTTTCTAATCCACTCCTCCCCCCCAAAAAAAAGCATGTATTCATTTTAAAATCTGGGGGGGAAATGTTTGCAGAAAGAAAAGCAATGGCAGGTCCCTCCTATCCGGGTCAGAGGAGAGGCTGTGGTTTCTTCAGTGAGGGGTACAGCCCTGGGACTCCCCCTCAGGGCTTTCTCTGGCCACTGGAGCCTGTTCTGGCTGCAAGTGCAGGACAGACAGGAAGTGCTGGGAAGCCACGCCCCCAGGAGCAGCCACAGCCAATGAGGGTGGGAGGTGGTGAATAAACTCCCCAGCTCCCTGGCCCTCAGGAGGGACCTGGTCTACACCATTTCCCAGCGTCCCCGGTGAAGTTAGGCTCCAGTTGCCTACAATGGTAACTTGCTGGATCAATCACCCTTTTCAGCTTTCTTTCCTTCCCTCTCTCATTCCCCTCTTTCCCCATCAGCATTTCCTGGGATCACCTTGCAAATGAACTACATGCATTCAACTTTTTTGTCTCAGGTGTTAATTTGGGGGCAACATGTTATTAAAGATTGTGTCTAAAAGGCTAGGCACATACACACACACCACATGGGCACATTCATGGCCAGTAGCACATGCTCTGAGCTCCACTCTCCCTCCTCCACCAGCACTCCCTCCCCCCTTCCTCCCCCCCCCCCCCCACACACACACAGGTGAGTCAACTATGCCAGGTTCAAAGTCTCAGGTGCCTGGGAATCAGGCATTAAAGGACATCAGGAAGCAAGATCAAAAAGGGCAGGGGGAGTACGGACGGGACAGACGCAGGTGTGCGTGCAGAATCTATGCACAGGCCAGAGTGCCACTGTGAGCGTAAGCTAAGATGGCTCTCTGGGACTTACCTGGAGTCTCAGAGTCTCTGGGCCACCCAGCGTGCTCTCACACAAATTGGTGTGCATTTACCATGTTGTAGACGATGCCCCTTCGATGTGCCTTTGGGTAGTGCACAACCTGAATTCCTGAACATGAGCTGCAAGGCATCATCCATTCAAGTCTACAAGCTGCATGACCAGTGGGAGACCCCCACCTGGTGGTGGGCTTCGGCTCCTCAGACCTGGCCCTGCTCAGTGTAAGCGGGGGGATGGAGCAGAGACTTCCGTGACTTGAGTAGGGAGGGGCCTCAGCCACCAGGTAGTTCTCTGGGCTCAGACCTGCCAATTAAAGTCCTTGTAGATGAAAGAGGATGGCTTTGTAAGCAGCCGGGCAAGATGAAAGCCAAGCCCAAGTGGTGTTTTATGGCCTCCTGATGGGAGGATTCTTGGTGCTCCTTATTATGCTCAATCAAGAGCTTGTAATTACAGAAACCCAGAGAGATTCTCCCAGAGGCGGCCACCTGGCCTTGGCTTTCACTCCTGACTGTCTCTGACAGATCACATGTTCCCATCTCCTCCCTCCTCCCCACCAGCAGGCATCTGGGGACATGCACCTTGTCCCAGTCTTCTGGCAGCAGGCCCCACCCACTCCTGGACCAGATCCTGCATCCCTGCCCCTCTCCAGCCCAGGGGCCAGGAGCCTCAGCTGTGCATCAGACCAGAGCCTGGGAGCATTGGGACAGAGCAGCCAGGAGCATGAGAAGTGGGCGTGCCCATGGCTCAGGGGGCCAGCAGACCGACAAGCTCCAGCCAGACTGTCCTGCCCCCTGCTTCATGCTACTACCTCTGTGCTCAGCACCCCATGGGAAGGAGAGGACACACCCATCCCACACACCACTATTTTATTTATTTCCTTGTTTTCTATCTCCCCCTATAAGAACATGAGCTCCATGAGGAAGAGCTACCATTAGTATTTTCTTGCAGCTACAACACATTCCCACAAACTTAGTGGCTTGAAACAACACACATGTATTATCCTACGGCTCTGAAGGTCAAAAGTTTCACTGGGCTAAAGTCAAGGGCAGGGCTGCATTCCTTCTGGAGGCTCCAGGGGAGATTTCGTTTCCTTGCGTTTTCCGGCTTCTACAGGCCGACCACATTCCTTGGCCCGCGGCTCCCTTCCATCTCCAAAGCCAGCACGCACATCACTCGGACCGCTGCTTCCCCATCACACGTCCTCTCTGACTGCTCTCCTGCCCCCTCCTCTGCTGAGCGGGACCCTCCTGATTCCACTGAGCCACCAGGTCATCCAAGATAATCTCCCTGCCTTCTGGTCAGCTGATTAACAATCTTAATTCCTCCTTGTGCCCTAACTGGTTTGGCTCAGTGGATAGAGTGTCGGCCTGCGGACTGAAGGGTCCCAGGTTCGATTCCGGTCCGGGGCATGTACCTTGGTTGCGGGCACATCCCTAGTAGGGGGTGTGCAGGAGGCAGCTGATCGATGTTTCTCTCTCAGCGATGTTTCTAACTCTCTATCCCTCTCCCTTCCTCTCTATAAAGAAAAAAAATCAATAAAATATATTAAAAAAAAACAATCTTAATTCCTCCTTGCCATGTAACATAACATATTTACTGGTTCTGCAGATTAGGTCATGGACGTCTTTGGTGGTGGAAGGGGTCCATCATTCTACCTATTGTATCTTGTTCACTGCTGTATTCCCAGTGTCTGGCACATAGTAGGCCTTCAAGAAATACTTGTTGAATAAATAAGGTAATGAATACATGAATAAATCATTAAGGATAATATTTAATATTATAGTAAACAGTAATCGTGCTTATTAAGTGCCAGGCACTGTTCAAAGTGCTTTACGTACATTATTAATTCATTTAATCCCCATCTGTTCTATGAGTTTAATTTTGTAATTATCCACATGCTACCGCTGAAGAAATGAAGGCACAGAGGAGTTGCCTGCCCAGGCTACACAGTGAATGGTGAAGCTGGGATCTGATCTCAAATTTATTGAGCACGAATTGTGTCTCCTGCCCTGGCTGGGTACGTTACATTTCTGATCTCATTTCATCCTCATGAGAGGCAGGGAGGAAGGTGGTCAGAATTCAAATGCCGATCTTAGGTACGGAATTAAGTCATGCATTTAGCTGACGATTCTGATGCAGCCGGCGGCTTGGTGACTGGGGCAACGGCCTGCATATTGCTTCTTGAATTTCCTTCGATGCCAATCGAACCAGGACTCAGTGCCCTCCAGGAGACCATGAGTGCTCATGTTCCCACCACGAGGCAGGCTCCTGCCTCAGACCCTGCTCTCTGGTTCTGCTCCTTCTCTATACAACTAGTTCCCAGGCCCCCAGCAGGCCTGTAGCGGACCGTGACCTTCACCTACCGCTGGGCTGGGCAGCTCTGCCTTCTGAAAGCCCGTCCTCCTCCTGGGGACAGGAGCCTGCTTCAGACCTCGCCCAGAGCTGAAGTTGCATTGCCCATTTCCTCGATGACAACTCTGGGGACCGTTATAGCTGGCCCCAGGCATGCCTTGCATGTGCTGGTTGTGCTTGCTCTCCGCATGCTGGTCCCTGTCACTGTTCCCATGACAGGCTGTCCTTCCACAGCCCCTCCCCAGCAGCTTGATTCCCTGCCAGCCTGTTCTTCAAGGCGTACAGGCCTGCAGGCAGCGCCCAAGCCTGGGCCTCGGCATCCCTCCTGCTCTACAGGGAAAGTGCTGCTCGGGCAGGGAGATGGCACTGTCCCTTCTTGTTTGCATCTTAACCTTTGGGATCAAAGCCAAGAAGAGTGAAGCTTGCCTGAGCCTGCCAGCACAGTGGGGCATCACACTGTCTGTGCCTGCCAGCACATTTTTCTAGGTCAATGTCAGGTCAGGGAAATCCAATACCACATGTCCCAACTTTTTATTTGAAAACAGGGATGTTGCTTTCCAAAATAAATAGTGTTTACAAGTAAAGCCTGGAGAAGCTTCCAGCAGAAACGCACTCAGGGGCCAGGCAGGACAGACGCCTCCTGGCTTGGTTGCTGTAAACCCAACCCCAGCCCCAGCTCCAGCCCTAGAAGGATAGGCTGGGTTGGGGGAGAGCATGTGTATATACGTGTGCGTGTTAATGTGTGCATGCATGTGCACTTGCACAGATGTGCATATGCATGTTTCCTGAAGGGTCTCTGGGTATGATTAGTGTTTATATGTAAATTGGGAGGGTTACATATGTGTACTGTGTGTATCTGTGTGTATACAGGCATGGGCCCTGGGGGAGGGGCGTTCTGCCTGATGATTTTGCACACCCAGTCCTCTCTGTAGACACCTTCTTCCTCTCCTCACTGCTGCCTCCAGTGTCAGCCCTCTTCCTGAGTCAGGTGCTGGGGTTCAGATTTGAGATGCTGTAAATGCATCTCCTCCATCCTGTTTCCTCTCGGTGCCCACCCACTGCCCAGTCCCATTAGACGTGGACTTGTTGTACAGACCAACTGAGGATCACTTCTGGTTACCATGTTGGGGTCCAGCCACTTGAGCTCCTGTCTTGCTAAGGCTACCTTGACTTCAGGATCAATGCTCAAGGCCCCCCATGCCCGGGAACCACCTGCTTCATCACACTCAAGCCCCTCGGCCTGCCTTCTGGGAGCTGAGTGATTTTCTTAGCAAACCCTCCTGGTTTCTCCAGGACAACCTCAGCCGGGCTGCCCCTCGCTGTGCATTAGCCAGGCCGCTCCCTCCCTCACCAGCCTCTGAGCCTGCCTTTGCTCCCGCTACTCCCCTGCACAGCACTATTCCCCACTGCTGCTTTCCTGCCATCCGCTCTGCCAGCCCACACCCTGTGCTGCCTTTCAGACCAGTTCTGTTCTCACCGCCCTCCCCCCCCCCACCATGAGGCCTTCTCAGATAAACCTCCCACTCCACAAAAACGCCTTATCTGCCTTATCCGTGGGGCCTGTATCGCTGGATGACACACTGCCCTGTGCATTACCTAAGCACTGTTTTCAGGTTGCTTCACGGCACTTATCTCGCCCTCCCACCTAGATTGCAATCTCCTTCTAGGCAAGAGTCAAGTCCTGTGCTCTCCTTGAATAAGCTGTGGAACTCAACACAGGTTGGACAGAGTACAAACAAGAGATAAGGGCCTGTGGGTGAGTGGATGCAAGAAGCCAAAGCCGGGGTGGGGGTGGTCAGGCCATAAATTGCATGCCAGGTGTGTGTGGTGACTCACCTGCCCTAACTCATTTAATCCTCGCACTAACTGTGGGAGATGAGTGATATTATCCCCATTTCATAGATGAGAAAATGGAGGCAGAGAGAGGCTAAGGGACTCCTCCTGGGCCATAGAGCTAGTAAATGGCAAGGTCAGGTTTTAATCCTCAGCCTGTCAACTGTACTTCTTTTTTTAAAAAAAAAATATTTTATTGATTTTTTACAGAGAAGAAGGGAGAGGGATAGAGAGTTAGAAACATCGATGAGAGAGAAACATCGATCAGCCACCTCCTGCACACCTCCTACTGGGGATGTGCCCGCAACCAAGGTACATGCCCCTGACCAGAACTGAACCTGGGACCCTTGAGTCTGCAGGCTGACGCTCTATCCACTGAGCCAAACTGGTTAGGGCTCAACTGTACTTCTTAATGACCTTTCCGCAGCCATATCAGTGGAAGACGGTGTGCTAGAGAGTCAGAACTTTCTGAAATTCTAAAGCACAGCCTATCCAGCAGAAGTCCAAGTCAGCACTAGGTCAGTGCTGTCCCACAGAACTTCCTGCAACGATAGGAATGTTCATTCCTGTGCTGTCCAATATGGTCACCACCAGCCACATGCGGCCAGGGGACACCGTAGCCACCTGAAATGTGGCTAGTGGAATGAATGGCCTGGGTTTTCCATTTTATTCTCATTAATTTAAATTTAAATGGCCACCTCTGGCTAGTGGCTACCGTATTGGACAGCACAGCCCTAGATAACAGCTTCCCAACCATGTCCATGCTGAACAAATACAGAAAATAATAATATACAATGAATGAGGCTGCTTGTTAGTCCGGGCACCTGGCTCAAAGAGTCCTGCCTTTCTGGCCCCACTCAGACTCTCCAGGGGTCAATCTATAATAATAAAAGCATAATATGCTAATTAGACCAGACGTCCTTCTGGACGTCTTTCTGGACAACCTTCTGGACTAAGCCGGGGCTGCAAGGGAAGCCCGGGTCCTGGGTGCCAGAGGGAAGCCGTTGCCGGCAGCCAGGGAAAGAAAGGCCTACTCTTGCATGAATTTCGTGCATTGAGCCTCTAGTATTATAATAAACTTGTAATCCATTCTAGGCACACCAGCGCTTAGTGATGACCAAGTTCCCTGCCAGCTCTAGCCCCTAAGCCCAGGACACTGAAATCATTGTGATTATGAACAATCCCAGCATAGGAAGTGTGCGGGACCTTGTCAGTCCTTACGTGGCATCCGTTCCCCACACAGTCAGGGCCGGGCCCTGGACAGGTCTGGGTGACTCAGAGCCCAGCCTCACTGAGCACAGGGCAGCAGTAATGAACAGAGCCTTCCTGGCCTTCACGGTCACGCAGCCTGCAGCCCCATACTTGGAAAGCAGGACCCTGATCACAGCAACCGAACCCAAGGCCCCCTCTGGCCCTGTGAGAGGGGAGCCCAGGTGCCCAGAGAGGAAGGGACCCAGGCTTCCGCAGGCCATTCTTCTTGGCAGCACTTTAGCGCCACCTGCTGGGCACCGTGCAGAGTGCCAGTGCATACAAACTTGCCTGGAGGAAGCAAGGCCTGGACAGTGCTGGCCATGGGGGCTCTCAGACCTCCCACGCCCCACCTGGCAGGGCAGAAGGGGAATGCCTGGCTGGTTGCCGAGGCACGACTGGGGCACAGCCGTTGGGTCAGCTCCATTTCTGCAGAACCCAGGATCTCACTCACACCTCCATCATGAAACTGCCGGGCCCTGGGTGTCCAGGCAGAAACTGATAGGGGGAGGGCATGTCATAGGAACAGGACCACAGTTATGTAATGATTATTAAACTTTGTAACTACAGCAAAGAGGTTTTATTACAGGCCCTGGGAAACTGGAGGATGTGTCACAGAAACAAAACAGGGCTGTAAAAAGACAAAATGCCTCAGAGCCAGATGGGTCCATTACTCAGAAAACAAAATACAACTTGAGAACAGACCAAGGACAGGACACGCTTTGATTTGGTTGCTGGGCCTGGACCCTGACCCCCTCTGGGAGTTTGCCTCGGGAACGCTGACCATTCTGCAGTCCCAGGAACGGGCTGAGCTGGGTTTTAACATCATAGGAAATTAACTACCTTGTTATCGGACTTCAGGATCCTGGAAAGAGACACACAGACCACGGACCCTGCAGCCCTTACTTATCCTGCCCCCCTTCCCCCTTGCACACAGCCCTTCTTACTTATCTCTATATAATCAGCCAGCTAGCAGAAGGTGTTAGAGCAAAATTTACCAGATGACCTGCTGCTCTCTCCATTCTGCCAGCATTATTGGAATAAATGCTCATATATGACTCAACCTTGTCTCTGCTTAATTTGGCTCAAGTAGTGACAGGTGGCCCAGACCCATTTTGCGTCCGGTTTCCCAATCTTGGTGGTGGCTGTTGTGAGGTGACTGTAGGAAGCAGGGCGATGCCTGGGCTGGTCTCTGAGGGTGAGAAGAGCTGGCCACACATTGACAGGGGAAAGAGAGGAGTTTTCAGAGGAGGGACCAGCTGGGAGACCACGTCCTGGAGATGAGAAAGAGGGTGGCCCACTGGGGAAGTGAAGTGGCTCAGGGCCCCAGAAAGTGAAGGATGCATGTGGGGAAGGGGCTGGAGCCGAAGCCACTGGGGTGAGGAGCGGGCAGCAAAGTCCACCTCACCCAGGGCCTTATTTTTTTGTCATCCCCACCCCACCGAGCAGACCCCCAGGGTCAGACCCCCAGGGGCTTCTGAGTTTGAGGGTTTTGCCCATGGCTACCATGACAGATCTGAGTGGGCACAGAGCCTCTGGACGGCATGGTTTGGTTCTGGGGGGCAGGGGGGTGAGGGGAGAGCCCCAGAACAGAGGTGAGAGACCCCACCACTGACCAGCTTCGTGTCCTGGCGACATTCCTCTCTGGGCCTCAGTTTCCCCATTGGTACACTGCAGGGGTTGACTGATGGTCTCCATCGACTCCCGCTTAACTGGTCTGGGTCCAAAAGTATAGGAAGGGAGTGAGGTACGGAGATGTTTTGCTCTAGGAAATGCCCCCTGCCCAGGAGGTGTGTGGGCCAGGGCTGTCCGGCCAGCCTCCAGTTACATGCGAAGGATGAATGGGCCTTAAGAGGAGTCTCCAGTTCTCTCGGTGGGAGAACCGAGGGTGTGAGGCCCACATGGAGGGTTAGATGCCGGCTGAACCAGGGGCCTATGGGGTCTGGGTCTCTTGTTCAGGCTTCAGCCTCACACAGCTTCTCCGCAGCACAGAGGGAGGCCTCTGCCGGGTGCTGGTGTGGAGGGGGAGCCTGGAGCTCTGTCTAGCTCCAAAGTCAGAGGGGCTCACCTCAGGCTCAGGCTTCTTCCCAGGGGCTTCCCAAGCCCCGAAAAGAGGGAAGAGACCCCCCGGTGAGTCGGGAAACTTTTCTGGGAGCTGCAAAATCAGCAGCATTATTAGTGCTGGAACCTTCTGGTGCACAAGTCAGGACGGCTCCTGGCAATGCTCAGGAAGCTGAGCTGATCCCCTCACCAGTCAACAAACAAGTCAAAAGCACCTCCTGGGTATCAGCGAGCTCTCAGCAAAGCCTCCTATCAACCGGGAGGGAGGGAGCCAGGGCAGGGCAGGGCAGGGCAGGGTTGGCACTCATTTTGTGGCCATAAAACTGCCCTCCAGGAAGAAACACCGGCAGTCAGCAGTCCAGCCCCAGGTTTCGTAGAAAAGGACAATGAGACCCACCTTAGGGAGTGCCGTGCACTGAGTCATGGGGAACATTGGTAACTTCGTGACAGGAGCTTCTCCAGACCTCCTCGGGGGGCGGCGTGCTGCAAGAATGAAATACACAACATCAAGGACGTGGCACAGAAAAAAAGGCTGTAAAAGATCTTATTACTGATTTTTATTTCATTTACATGTTGAAATGACAAGCTATTGGATAGATTGGGTTAAATAAAAGATATTAAAAAAGTTATTTCACCTGTTTCCTTTTACTTTAGCGTGGCTACTAGAAAATGTGAAATTAACTGAGTGGTTCGCAGCTGTGGCTCGTGTTCTATTTGCATCGAACAGCGCTGCACCTGGCTGGTTCCGACGCTGGCTGGGCCAGTGCACTGTCACCCCGATGTCTAGTCCACGGAGTGGGAGAGGGCCGGCCCGGACAGACAGGGAACCTCTGAGGACTTCCCCTGTGCCAGGCACTGGGCTAGTTCTCTTAGGTCTCGTTGTACCCTCCCAGCACCCCTGTGCGGAGGATGGGAGCACAGTGAGTGAGGTGCAGAGCAGGAGGCTTCATTCAAGGCCCTGATTGGGGTCAGGGTGAGGTCAAGGTGAGTGGGGGAGTTCTCGCATGCTTGGAGCTTCTGCGCAGGAAGATGTCTCCTCGTCCTCTCTCTCTGCCTCCTGGTCGACAGTGTTCCCACTTGGCCTCAGCCATGTCCGTTGTGCAATTTGTCCCATGTCCTTTCAGACTCTGAGCTCTTCTTCTGGATCCAGACACTGTCCCACCAGCGACAGCGAACTTCCCAACCACCGCACTCCGGCCCCGGTAGCCTTCACGGGCTTCAGCCGTGTGGCAGCTTTCAGGGAAGGCAGCTGGGCCTGCTGCCAGGCAGGGACCTGGCCTGGAACCCAAGCTGTGGTCTCAGAGAGCCCCTTTCCAGCAAAGTCAGAATCTGCAGTTCCAGGAGTGCAACCCTTGAGGGATCTAGCCTTAGCTCTGGGACCACCCAGGCCTGGCTCAGGAAAGTGACCATGGGAACCACAAGGTGGTGCTGTTTCCACCCTCCAGCGACCTCTCACACCTGCATCTCTAACTTTCCAGCATTTGGAAGTTTTCCCTGGACCAGCTGTTGAAATTCTTTCAACTTTCAGCTGCCAAAGGCTATTCAGGCTCAGGAATTCTGCTATGAAAACGGGTTATCTCCGAGTGCACATTTAAAATAAGTCAGGCAGGCTACAAACTCACGGTCCGTCCTCCTCTACAAAGGAATTCTGTGCCCAGAGGCCCTCCCGCACACCTAACGCATACAAGAGGAATGCACACGCATCAAGCAGAGAGCACACGGGTCCACGTGTGTGTGAGCGTGGCTGTCAGAGCCAGCGAGATGTTACCAATTATTTAGCATGGGGTTTTATTTTCCTTTTTTTGTTGTTTTAGCTCCAGGAATTTTTATTCAAAAGAAAATCTGACATTGAAGCCAAGTATGTAAAATAAAGGGACTTTTAAGAAAATTATGGATGCTTCCGTGGCAGATGTGAGGGTAGAAGCATCTTCCAGAGAATAGTTTCTGGAGCAAACGTTGCAAACCATCAGTCTAGTCCCACTGTCTTACCAGTACTTCGTAGTAGGGGAAACTGAGCTCAGAAAGGAGGAATGACCTATTCAAAATCACACAGGCACTTTCACATGCTTTTGTTTTCAAGCTAAGACTCAAAGGCAGGTGTTTTCACTGAAAAATAAATGCAATTCTGTTTTCTCTGACTTATATCCAGACTGTCTTCAGATGACGGTGACCACCCAGGGCAGAATGAAGGGAATGCATGACACCCCACCCAGCTGTTTGCTTCAAGCCCTTTCCGCCTCCCTGTCCCTCATAATGACCCCCAAGGGACAGGAAGGGCAAGGAGATGACCCAGGGATTGGAAGAGAAGCCAAGGCACAGAGAACTGACCTGACTTGCTTTTGAGCACAGTGGATGAGCGTCAAAAAAAATAGAGGAAATGATTTGCACCCAGGACTCTTGTGACAATTCTACACAATGGTCTGGAGTTGGATTTATTCTAGACTTGGTGGGGGGAAAATTTGTTTAAAGGAGGAGGTTGTTAGGTACTGGTTCTCAAGCGGACTAAAATATAAAAGTGAGAACAAGAGACTCTGCTCCTTAAAAATGGAACCCTGCTGCCCTAGCCCGTTTGGCTCTGTGGACAGAGCGTCGGCCTTTGGATCAAAGGGTCCCGGGTTCGATTCCAGTCAAGGGTACATACCTCGGTTGCAGGCTCCTCCCTGGCCTGGGCTCTCATCAGGGTGTGTGCAGGAGGCAACCCATCGATGTGTTTCTCTCACATTGATGTTTCTCTCTGTCTTTCCCTCTCTCTCCCACTCTCTCTAAAAGACCAATGGAAAAATATCCTCGGGTGAGGACTAACAAAAAAAGAAATAATAAACATTTAAAAATATATAGACCCTTGCTGCCCTGACTGGTGTGGCTCCATGGTTACAGTGTTGGCTCACACACCGAAGGGTCTCAGGTTCGATTCCTGGTCAAGGGCTTATACCTGGGTGGCAGGTTTGATCCCTGGTCCTGGTCAGGGTGCATGCAGGAGGCAAAGAAAGTGTCTCTCTCATGTCGATGTAGCTCTCACTCTCACACTCGCTCTCACTCTCTAAAAGTCAATGGAAAAAAACATCCTCCAGTAAGGATTAAAAATAAATACATTAAAAAAAAAAGAATAGAACCCTGCCTTCCTCATTTTTTTTTAATTTTCAAGGCCAGGCATATTAGCCAGTATATTGTAAGCCTCTAAATATCCATTGAATGATTAAATAGATGAGACATAGACACGTCAATAGATATATTTGGCTCCTGAGATGAGAAATTAAGATTCTGCACATGTTAGTGCCATTTCCATAATCCGCCAGACAGAAAGCCTTGGGAGATGTCTCGAGAGGAGGGGAGCTCACCGCACACAGGGCTGTGCTGATCTTTCTTCCTGTCTGAACAGTACCTTCCAGAAAAAGGCAGCTTCATACAGGGCTGGGCTCCTGCCACATTTTTAATGTTCAGATCATTCATTTAGCTAATATTTTCTACCCACCTACCAAGGGTCACTGTGCCTTAGGCCCTGAGGGGATAGAACAGAGAAGTCAGAGAGCATATTGAATGATACAATATTTCAGGACTTTGATTTAAAATGAGAACATTTAAAAGGAGCTGTGTGATCTTGAACAAGTACTGACTCATAGTGTAGGTGGGGACAGGAGAAGCAATCATTAGCAATTCAGTCCAGCAGCGACTCAGCCTAACCTGTTCAAGAACAAGTGTTGGGTGAGTGGGGAGGCAGGATGAGTAAGCCGGGTCTCGGAGCTCACCAGATGGATGGGACAAGACAAGCACCTAAGTACAATATGACCTTTTACTCATGGTTACGTAATCCCGCACATCCTCTTCACACTCACCAGGCATCCTTTTCCCCCTACAAAAATGGAATCCTATTGTACATATTTTCCTACAGTCTTTCCATATTAACACATTATGAGCAGTTTCATTCGTTCTAAAGACTTTGCATTCATCCTTCAAATACTTCCTGGGTGCTTACCCTGTACCAGGCACCATGCTGCCTGTTGTATAATACAGAGCTAAACATGGTTCCTGCAATCAGGTACTTAAACCATATGAAGGTACCATAATTCAGTAAATCATTTCCCTGTTGCTAGAGGTTTCTATTGTCAGATTTTTTTTCTTTGTAGGGAAGGATAATGATCGCTAAGATTTACTGAGCACCTACTATGGGCCAGGAACTAGGAGAAGCACTTCATGTGGATAATTCCACTTCATCTTGGTAAACAGCCCACTGGTGTAGGTTCTACTGTCGATGGGGAAAAGGGGGATAAGGGTTTAATAATTTGTTCATGTAGCTATCATGTGGCACAGCCAGGATTCGAACCCAGGCATTTTGACCTCCGAACCCAGACTGTTCCATCAGTCGGAACAAAGTGATAGTGAACGTGCTGATTCATACACTTTTTTTCTGAAGGCTAAGATATTAGAAACTGGAATTAGTGTGTCAAAGGGCACACGATATTTTTATGTCCCATAGAAGTAAGCTTTAAGACCTAAATGAAAAGATCGGTTATGAATTGCTGAACGATCATTTCTGTGGCCGATTATGACTGTTGTCCAACGGGCAGCCACCTGCCTCATGTGGCTGCTGAGCACTAGGAAGGTGGCAAGTTCAAACGGAGACGTGCTGAAAGCACCTCAGAATGTCAAGACTCAGTATGAAAACAAAGTACGTAAAATATCTCATTGGTGAGTTCTATACAGGGTGGGCAAAAGTAGGCTTACAGTTGTGAGTACAAGAAACAGTTTATTCTTGTGTTATTATTTATTGGTTATTGTATTATTTTCCATACAAACAACTACAAACCTACCTTTGCTCCCCCCAGTATAGGTTATATATTGCAACAGTAGTATTTTGGCTGTATTAGGTTAAATACACTATATTATTAAATTTTTTGGTACCTTTTTTTATTTAATATTTATTTTTATTTTTTTTTACTTTTGTTAATCCTCACTGGAAGATAGTTTTCCCATTGATATTAGAGAAAGTGGAAGAGAGGGAGTGAAGAGGGGAGAGGAGAGAGAGAAACGTCGATGTGAGAGAGCCACATCAATTGGTTGCCTTCCACATGCGCCCCAAAGGGACAGGGAATCTGCAACTTAGGTTTGTGCCCTTGACCAGAATCAAATCTGAGACCCTTCAATTCAAAGGCCGGCACTCTATCCATCTGGCAACACTGGCCGGGGCTGAAAATGTAAAGTCACACTTGCATTAAAGGGTGTTGGATTAAAGAATGGACCCAAGGACGGTGTGAGTGGAGGCTGGGCAGCCCTTTGAAAAGTTCATGTGCAGATAATGAGCACAGGCCTGGACTAGACATGGTGGGAGTGGGTGGAGCTGAGGGGCCGTGCCAGCCAGGGACTGAGGTTTGAGCCTGGTGCCCAGGAAAATAGTGGATGTCAGACTCCTGGTTTCCTGCCTCTGTAACACCTCCCCCTCTTCACCTCCCCCAGGCCTGCTCTTCTAAGTGGAAGCCCCTGCCCTCACCTGCGAGGCTGAGCCAGTCTCCCAGTTTCCAAGGTTACTCCTGAACCAAAGCAATGTACTCCAAAGCCTCCCAACCCCCAACAGCTTGGTATCTAGTTGTCCTCCCCACCCCTACTTTTTAAACCAGTTCAGAGATAAGAATAAATCAACATTCATTTTGCGCCTCTGCCAAAAGCGAAAAACAACATGTATGAGGAGAGACTGTTCCACCATCATATTTATAATGGTTTCTTACTCACTTAGTATAAACCAGCGGTTCTCAACCTGTGGGTCGCGACCCCTTTGGCAGTCGAACGACCCTTTCACAGGGGTCGCCTAAGACCATCCTGCATATCAGATATTTACATTATGATTCATAACAGTAGCGACATTACAGCTATGAAGTAGCAACGAAAATAATTTTATGGTTGGGTCACAACATGAGGAACTGTATTTAAAGGGCCCGAAGGTTGAGAACCACTGGATAAACAGTGGGGAAAACTTCCAACCCTAAAGCAGATCTTTCTTCAACAAATTGTTGTGACTTATCTCATTCTTTTATTTATTTATATGTATATAAAATCGATTTCAGAGAGAAAGGGAAAGGGAAAGAGAGAGAGAATCATTGCTTGGCTGCCTCCTGCACGGCCCCTACTGGGGATCAAGCCCACAACCTGGGCCTGTGCCCTGACTGGAATCGAACCATGACCTCCTGGTTCATAGGCTGAGACTCAGCCACTGAGCCACACCGGCCGAGCTCTCACTCTAATACATAAATCTTATTCTTATTCTCAATGAGGGTTAAGTGATATCTGGCCTTTCTGTGAGGATACAAATCATGGACTGGAAGTACCTGTTTAAAGGTATTACAAGGTTAAGCTTGTTTGTAAAAATGTGGCAAGGGACAATTGTTGGGAAACTTTTTCCACAAAGAAGAAAAAAAAGTGAAAGTAACTACAACTCTAGGCCCAAGAATCGATTGCAGCAGAATTTCTTATGTGAGGACCAGAGATTGGTAGTTTAAAAGCTTCCCAGAAAATTCTAATGTGCTATCCAGTATTGAGAAATACTGGCCCAAATTAATAACTACAGCTACTACACATGATCTGAATTTTTTAAAATCCTCACTGGAGGATATGTTTTTGCTGATTTTTCTTTTAAGAGAGAAGGGAAAGGGGGGAGAGAGGGAGAAACAGAGAGGCATAAGAGAAACCTTACACACCTCCACCTCCACCGGGGATGGAACCTCAGCGACGTCTCAGGGCACAGGAAGGCTCTCCAACCAACTGAGCCACACTGGCCAGGGCTCACCTGAATTTTTAGTAAAATCTCCTCTTGATTGTGGGTTCCACATGCACAAGAAAATTAGTTCCATATGGGAAAAAAGGTCACTGTTTCTGTGTTTCAGTTTAATGTACAGTGAAGATTGGCAAAACTAAATGCTTTCTCTTTTTTTCCCTATAAAAATAAAAACTATGCTTTTTCCCCTCTGAAGCCAAGCGGTCCTTATGACTTTGATTACATTTAGTTAGTCCTAGCTCTAGAAATTCATTCTCTCTTTCTCCTCTCTCTCTCTCTCTCTCTCTCTCTCTCTCTCTCTCTCTCTCCCTCTCTCCCTTGAACCATCAGCTTCCCACTTTAGGATGTATCCAGCCATCAGCTCATTAAAGCAGGCTGCTCTCCAGCACCCATTTGCCCTGTTTAGATTTGGATCTGCCCTGCTTGCCCTAACCTGTGTCAGGTACCACATCCAAACCTGTTTCTAATCTGCTCACTTTTTATCATCTCCCTGTTTCTGACCTCACCTCACCTTGGATGTCACAGTCAGCCTGGTTTTTTATTTTTTTATTTTCCAGCTCTGCTGTGTGAATATCAGTTGTATTCTACAAACACCTTTCTTTGTCCACCTGGCTTCTGGGCCCCTTTTCAATTCTCCATTTTCTTGCACAGATCTTTCACCAGTCTCTCCTCTCTTTAAAAAAAATGTTTTTATTGATTTTAGACAGAAAGGGAGGAGAGCGAGATAGAAATATCAATGATGAGAGAGAATCATTGATTGGCTGCCTCCTGCACACCCCCCACTAGCCTGCAACCCAAGTGTGTGCTCTGACCGGGAATTGAACTTTGATCTCCTGGTTCATAGGTCGACGCTCAACCCCTGAGCCATGCTGGCTGGGCCAGTCTCTCCTCTCTTGATTCTATCATTTAAACCCAATCGAGAATGTTTGGTGATAGCTGCTGGCAGAAAGTAGAATGTAAAATTTGGAAAACACTTCAATTTTATTTGGTTTTGAACGGATAGCGTTGGCATCACCTAGGAAATTGTGTGTGTGTATGTTTTCCCCTAGGAAATCGTTAGAGATGCAAAGTCTAGGAGCCTGTGTTTAACACCCAACGCCCCCTGTCCCCAGGTGACTCCAATGCTGGCTCATGTGTGAGAGCCACCGGCTGGAAAGGTGATGGGAGCTGGTTGTGCTGCCTGACAGTGGGCAGCCCAGGGCCAGCGGGGTGAATTTTCAAAGCAGCATAGCAAGCTAGCAAGGGGTGATTGTCTTGCAGAGAATACTAAGCAAATAGACCCAGTCCACGTGTCTGCTTCAGGTCGAGAAGGAAGAGCCAGAGGAATACAAATAAGACACAAGGTTAGCAGAGTCTATCCAAATTGTTCCTAAGTAGGAAGTCTTGTTACGAGGGCTTTGGACACGCCCCTCCTTTGAATCTTGCAAACATTTGACCAGAGGGCTGGATGGACTTCACATGGCAGAAAGGAATGCGCAGGCCCTGAGCGGGAAAAGAAAAGGAGCCTAAGATGTGAGAGCCTCCGCAAGGGGACCTGGGCTTGGATGGGAGCGTGTTTATGATGTGAACTTCTGACCTGGCCATCCTGGCGACACTGTGCGCCAAGACAGATAAAAGTTCTGCCCGCATAAACAGAAAAGCGCTGCCTGCCTCAAGACGCCCCATAACCCTTCGTGGTCTAAGCGAAATTACTGTGGGCTCTCCCTCACTCTGCCTTCCTTCCCTGGAGCTCCCGCTGAGCATACACAAAGGGAGCTCTGTTTCCTGCTCCCTTTTCAAGAACCTTGTTGCCCAGGCCTGGTAATGGTGCTGAGGATGATAGTATCTTAATAGCTAGCACTCACTGATGCTCACGGCAGGCCAGGCTCTTTGCTGAGGGCCTTAATGAACCATTTTTTTTTTTTTGTCAGACTTGCCATGGGTAGATGCCGTTCCTGTCCTCCTTTAGAGATGAACAAAGTGGGGCTCAAACAAGTGGAGAGACTTGTCCCAGTCACCTGGCCGGAGAGTCGCTCAGGGCGGGGGCTGCTCCAGGGCCCCTGCCCTTGACAATGACACTGCGGTTCCTCCCAAGGAGGACTTCTTTCGTAAGGTTGGCTGTTAGTGCTCTCTTTTAATAAAAAAGAAATTATTTAAAAAATGGGAAAACGATGGTTTAGAGAGATAAATGAGCTTATCCAAGAAATCTGGAAGGTAACAAAAGCAAGACTAGAAAACAGTTTTTCCCCCACACCACGGTGTCCCCACCGCTGCCTTCTTTGGCTGAAGTCCCTGGCCACAGACAGAGACCCACCTCCTTCCCCTGTGGAGCTGCCTGAGGTTGTGAGTGGCCAGATTGCAGAACAATTCAAAGTCTGGATCCAGGAGTTCAAGACACCTGCTGGAATCCCTGGCTCTGACCGTGGGCAAGCTGCATTACCTCTTTTTTTTTTACCCCATTGTCTTTGAATCTGGTTGTAATTTCCTCACATACATTAAATTCAGTACATAGTTCTGTGAGTTTTAATGAATGTATATCAACACCCTCTGTCTATCACCACAGCCAAGGCATAGAATCCCCCAAATGTTCCTGTACCCTTTACAGTCAACCCCTCCCCCACCCCAGCCTCTGGCAACCAATGGTCTGTTTGCAGTCCCTAGTGTTTTGCCTTTTCTAGAACATCATATATATATACACTAGAATATGGAATCAGCATATAGTCTTTTGAGTCTGGCTTCTTTCACTTAAAATAATGCACTAGAGATGCATCTGCTTTGTCATTTGTGTAAGTAACTCATTCCTTCCTATTGCTGAACATCGGATCTTAACATAGCAGAAGCCAACAGCAGCCACCCTGCGTCACTGGAAACACCCTGTCAGGCAGCTGGAAACACTGCTTATTGCATCTTCGTTCATTCTCACCAGGACGGCACCACTGCCTTGGCGATCATGGTAGTGAAGGTGACTGGAAACCTCAGATTCACAAACACATCCCTGCGGGACTTCCCAGGGTATCTTCCTGGCGATAGCAGGTGTGGGCTCGGGGCCCTGCGGCTCAGGCACTAACATGTCCATAAGCTAGAGAACCCTGGGCTATTCAGGCCCTGGCCGTCAGGATCAGAGCCAGAACCTAAACCGAGGACTGTGGGGCTCCATTCAGCCTTCTTTCCACTCCTCCAGCTGCTTCCAACCACATCCTGGGAAAGAAGCTCTGCGGCCTGACCACACGGGTCCACAGATGGGCAGGGAGCCTGTTGGGGTGGGAGGAGAGCCTGTAGTTGAGACCTGATGAGAACAGAATCCTCAGCAAGGACCACTCCAAAGTGTAGCCTGCGGGCCCCACCTCACACTGACTGAGTCAGCATCTTCAAAGGACACCCAGGCGTCAGCAGTGTTGACTGAGCTTCACGGGAGACTCTGTGACGGACCCGGCATGCTGACCCCCCAGCCACGGAGAGAACTGGGTAGAAACACATTTCTGCACATTCTTCCTCCACAGTTGCCTAAAATGTCAATTTTGTGCTTTCCCTCTTTTGGCACTGGATCCACCAAAATTCTCTTGCTCCTTAGTCATCCTCCTCCACTGCCGACACACATGCAGGCATATGCAGTGCAGAGCATGAATCCACCTGCTGGATTTAAAAAAAAAAAAAAGGCAAGACAGCCAGGCTCAGGGCTCATCCCTCCTGAGCCGTGTTCCCAGGGTGATGGTCAGGAATACGGTCCTCTGGGTCGCTTTTGTTCACCCACCCACGGAAACTTGGCAAAGTCCGTGTGTGTTTTGGATATTCAGTGGCTGTTACTCATGGAAACCCTGAATCCACGTGAACACTCTTTCCAAAGCCAGATGGAGTTTCCATTCAGAAAAATCTTGGCACCAGTTTCATCAGAACAATCACCCGTTCCAGGCAGGACCTGGGAAGGCTCAGTGAAATCGGGGGCTGGCACTGGGGGGTCAGGGGCCCTCGGCAGCGGGGAGGAGGGCCTTGGCTGGCATTTCCCTGTCCACGGGATCTGTGGCCCTCTGTTTCTAATCCATGGGACTCAGAGCGCGGCAGTCATCTTCTCTAAGGCAAACCTTCCTTGGAAAGGATCGCCTTGTTAAAATACAGGCGGCCCCACCCCAGACAGTTCGGTTGCCAGTAAGAGAAAGTTCATAAACCCAGCTCCGACAGAAAGGGAAGAGTCCAAAAGCATCTCCCAGAGTCTAAGGACAGACAGTGCAGCTGGGTCTCAGCTTCACAAAAGACTACAACCAAGAACCGGAATGACACCATGGAGCGAGCGAGGCAGCTGCTCCCCCACCCCCTCCCACCCCCGTCACTGCCCCATCCCTCCCCCTCTCAGGCTCCCGGAATCTCACTTCTCTGAATGTCCCACCCCCCCTCATTCCCTCTCTCTCTCTGACTTTCTCCATATTGACTTTTGTCCTCAAGCAACTGAATGGTGGCTCCAGTCTCAAAACCCAAGAAAGAATCTGATGAGTCAAGAAAGAAGCCAATCTCCAATCTAGTCCATGTAAACAGACTGAGCGGTAGGTCATCCATGTGGACACCACACGATGCCCCACTCCCCCCAGGGCTCATGGCCCCAGGGATGGACAACCCCCATGGATGCTCTGGAAAGAGTTAGCTTTTGTTACTTTATTTTATTTATGTATTTATTTTTAATTTCTTTTCAACTACAATTGACATACCATATTATATTAGTTTCGGGAGTACAACATAGTGGTTAGACATTTACATACCTTACCAGGTGATCGCCCGGGTGGGTCTAGTCACCACCTGATACCACACATAGTTGTTACTGATATATTGACTATATTCCCTGTGCTGTACTTACATCCCTGTGACTATTTTTATAACTGGCCATTTGTACTTCCTCACCCATTTGTTGTTGTTGTTGTTTTCCTTTATCGCCAGTTTCTCTCTGTCTTTTCCTCCATCTTACTGTCCTGGCATTGCCTGCTTACTTCTCTGTTTTTTCATAGACTATAGATTCCTTGTGGGCCAGGATCCCCGCCTCTGGCAGTCTCCTCATTCATTCAGCATCTCCTCATTGAACGCTAACTCTCTGCAAGCCCCGGCTGGACTGCCGATGGTCGCAGGGACAAGCACCCCGCATCCCGTGCAATCTCACATGGCTTGCACTCTGGCGGGGAACACAGATATCAAATAGCTGTGCAGGTGTGTTATCTCTCAGCCTACTCTTCACATTTTCCCAAGTTATGTTTAGTTAAGATGGAAGTCTATTTAAGATGGAAGGGAAAGAAAAAGAGAGAAATGTGTAAGCAAACCTCCCCGGTCTAATTAATTATTCTGAACGGTTAAAATGTTAAAAAAAAAAAAAATCAGTGCATACTAGTCACCTATCCTGACTGAGTGCCCAGAAGTTCTGGATTTCTGAGGTTGCCTTGTTTGTGTACTGTTCCCTCCCCTGGGAAGGGAACAGATAAGCCTTATCTGCTGCCCAGAGCCATTAACTGGCTCCAGCTTCCATCCACCCAGGAGGAAAACTCCCAACCATTCAAGCAGACAGAGGGCCTTTCATGAAGGGGAATGCCCTCCACCTGAGCCTTGTGTGGGCCCTCCCACTCCTGCCTCTCACCTCACGGCGATGGAGGCCACTGCTGGGCCTTTGGGAGGTGAGCCCTTCTGTCAAGAACAGACCTAAGAAAAGTCTGCTTGGCCATAAGAGGTTTTTTGTTTTGTTTTGTGAGTGGGGGGTGGGGAGCTTGCCTTTTGCATTTTGTTTTGTTTCAGTGTTTTCACAGACTATTTTAAATACACCGGAAACAATACAACAGACACACCCATAAACCCACATGTAACTACTCAACTGATGATTAAACAGATGTGACTATTTGGACACGTCTGCTACAGAACTCCTCCACACTCCACACACTCTCTCTTAAAGAGAAATAAAAAGTTATAAATGCAACTGAAGATGGTCCCCATCTTTTCCCCTGCTTTCCACCCAGAGGCAGCCTGCACATTTCTGGATTTTTTTTACTATATTTGTACCATCCATAAACAATATGTACTGTTGTTTTGTGTTTTCAAAATATGCACAAATAGCATTCTGTACATATCACTTTGCAAATTGCCTTTTTCCACTCCGCATTATGTTTCTTTGAGATTTATCCATGTTGTTGCCTAGAAATATTGTTCATTACTTTAACTGCTGTATTCTATTGTCTGTAGAAATCCCAGGTTATCCATTTTCCTGCTTCAGTCAGCGTCTTTACACACAACACCTCCCAGCCAGGTTTATAGCAGAGGAGTTTGACAGTGAAGGGTGAAGGCCCTGGAGCCAGATTCCTATGTTCAAATCCCAGTTCAATCACTTACCAGCTATGCGGCCTTAGGAAAGTGCCCTTATTTGCAAAAATGGGAATAGAAATAGTACTACCAACCTCAGAGGTTAAGGATTACATGAGTTATGCCTGTTCCTGGCACATAGTGAGTGCTCAGTAATGGTGTTGCTGTATTGATATATCAATAGCTGTTGTTATAAAGCCCATCCGTTTCTCAGGGACCAAGTGTGTATAATGGCTCTGGTAATGGAAAAGGGAGCAAGCTCCTGGCTCCTGGGGGGTGGGGGGTAGAGGGAGCAGGGGAAATAGGCCAGTGACCAGGTAGATCATGACAAGGCAGGGCTGCAGTGGAGAAGCACTTGGTGCTAGGGCAATGTCCAGACAGAAAGAGTAATAGGAAGGAATAGGAGGAGGGTTAGACCCATGAAAACACTTTGTTTATTAAAAAAAAATGTGTGAAGCCCTAGTCTGTTTGGCTCAGTGTATAGAGCGTTGGCCTGTGGACTCAAGGGTCCCGGGTTCGATTCCAGTCAAGGGCACATGCCCGGGTTGTGGGCTCGGTCCCCAGTACAGGAGGGCAGCCAATCAAAGATTCAATCAAAGATTCCCTCTCATCATTGATTTTTCTATCTCTCCCTTCCTCTCTGAAATCAATAAAAATATATTTTAAAAAATGTGTGAGTAATCCCTGATCTAGGCACTCATATAACTTTTAAAAAAAATAGCGATTGCCACCTATTCTAGGTCCTGGGGAGACTGCTGTGAATAAGTCAGTTCTGTTCCCATTATGACAGCCAACAAACACACAACCCACAGGGGCCGCACGATTCCCACACGCAGCATGCTTGTTAACCATGAGATACACTTACAACTATAACCTCCATCTTACATTGGCGCGCACTGGAGCGCAGACAGACCTGGTAACTTGGCCAGATAGAGGAGGTCTCAAAGAGCAGAGCTGGGATTCACGGGCAGCCTGGCTGCGGCTGACTGGCATTAACCACTCTGCCCTCCTCAACAGGCCTGCTGGCACTCTCCTGACCTATTCTGGGAGCTACAAGTGTCTTGGCTGGAGTACGGAATCAACCATGGTAGCTTGATAAAGGTCAGCCTTTGATGGGCCCTGAACGCCACACTGAGGGGCTGGGATTTCACCCTGTAGGGCTGCATGCTGAGTGGAAGATGGCTGGGAGGGGGCCA
>NW_005871109.1:2576493-2607816 GCF_000147115.1 Myotis lucifugus
GCGGTGGCCGCACTAGAGCTGCGCTTCTGGACCTGGTCAAGGAGAGGGCAGGGCTCGAGCCCGCTGAACCCAGGAGGTGGGGTGAGCTGGGGGCCGCTAGCCTAGGGGACCCGGGTTCTGGTGCTCCGGGAGGGGGCCATCTCTAGGGGCGGGGGCAGAGCTCAGCCTGTGCGTGAGAACAGAGGTGGGAATACGGCGGGGATCCGCGCTGGGGCGCTGGGCTGGATTCGGGGGTTGCGTCTGGTTCCGCGGGAGCTGCATCCCGGGGGGACTCGTTTCGTTCCAGGGGAGGGGGGGAGGCGGGGCAGAGGGGCGCCGGGGGCGGGCCGGGACTCGGTGCCGGGGCGGGGGTGCGGGGCGGTGAGGCTGGCGAGGGGGTGGGCGCACTCTGACAGCGGTTCCTGGACACAGGCGGAGGCAGCGGCGCTGGGCGCAGAGTGGCGATGGGGCGGCCCTGGGGCACCCTGCTGTGCCTGCTGCTGGCAGCGATCCCCACAGCCCCCGTGCCGGCTCCGACTCCGACTTCGGCTCCGGTCGAGCCTGGCCCGGCTCTAAGCTACCCGCAGGAGGAGGCCACCCTCAACGAGATGTTCCGCGAGGTGGAGGAACTGATGGAGGACACGCAGCACAAACTGCGCAGCGCGGTGGAGGAGGTGGGTGCGCCCGGAGGGCTCTGGGAAGCGCAGGACCCGGGGCTGGGGAGACTGGGCGGCGGGAGGAAGCAGGCTCGGAGCGCTAGCAGGGTCCTCGGTTCCGCCCAGGCGCCGGGAAGGGCCGGCGGCAGATTCGGAGTAACCTGGAGGCAGCTCGGGGTGATTCCAGCTCCCACCTCGTCCGCCTTTCTTCGGCCAGAAGACCGGGATCTGAGCCTCCGGCTGGACCCACCCACCTGTCGGCAGGCTGCCCCTCCCCCTGTTGTCACCGGGGCTTGCCAGGCCCCTGGTATTCCAACCTCGCGGTTTTGCTGAGAGGCCCAGGAAGCTGGGGCATCTCAGGTTCCAGCTGTCCATTGGGCTTTGAGCTTGTGTCATCTTCCCGAGACACAGAGAGGATGCCCTGTGGGGACCAAGAGCCTGAGCTTTGCTAGTCGTCTGTCTGGGCTTCCCCCAGTGCCATGGGGTCAGAGAAGGGACATTGGAATCCTGAGCCCAGCAGTGAGACTTACCAGAGGGTGGTGGTAGGAGGAGGAGAGGGAATGGGAAAAGTAACCCCCCTCCACCCCAAGCGTGTTTTGGAGTCAGTCCTGGGCTCTAGGTCCTCTTCTGCCTCTCACTAGCAGGGTGACATTGGACAAATCCCTTAATATTCTGTGCCTCAGTTTCCTGTGGTAATTAAATGCCAGGATCTGTGTGGGCACCTGGTATATAATATGTAGCAGTTGTATCAGCTATCAGGTACCTAGGCAAAACTGCCTGGGTTCTTTCTTCCATCACCTCCCAGGTCCAAACACTATGGTTGGCATCCTCTGTGGTGGGGACACCATACTGCCAGGGCTGCCAGGCCAGGAGGTGCAGCTGGCCCAACTCTCCTGGCACAGGTGTGGGGAGCGATCCCTGGTTCCTGGGGTGGGTGGGCACAGTCACTGTTGTCGGGCCCAGCTCTGGCTGCAGCCTGTCTTTGGAGAGAAGGAGTTAGCAACACACCAGATGTCCAGGCTGATGGGTCAGTTGTCTTCACATCAATTTGGGCAAAGCCTCCGGAGCTGGCTCTGATCCATCAGGAGAAGTTGCTTTCTCCACCCACCCTGTGTAGTTAGGGGATATATCCCCTTCCTTCCATAACAGTCAACCTGGAGTTTTCAGGGAGGGGGACACTGGATTGGGGGGCGGTTGCACGGGCATCAGTACCTGAACATTCACTGCATGGCCCAGGTTCCTAAGCCCATGGACCTTCTGTTTCCTGTGAAAGCACAAGAATCATGACATTGAACAACTAAAGCGGGAGGGGAGTCACCTAGGCCCCACTGTCTCCTAATGCTGCACCTTCAAATTAAATGGAGCTCGTGATACTTCTGGTTTCCTTCTCTGGATTCTAGAACTTTCCCTCCTGCACATGGATCCTCATTGAAACTGACTAGGTCACCAATGTCTTTATTCAATGTGAACCTGTCCATGCAGCGTGGTCCTCTGATGGTAGCTCCTGGTGAGGGAGAGGGGGAAGCAGCAGGGCCTCTGCAGGCTCTTCATTGATCAGAGCAGTTCCGGGCTCAGCGGGACCTTAATGGCAGGATCCACTCTGAGGGAATTGTTCACATTGGCTCTGCCTGCACGCCAGCCTTCCTACCTCTGGCCGTGGCTCTGTCTGACTTGTGCAGATGGGCTAGCTGAAGTTTGCCACCAGGGGAGACATTGGCTGCCACTGCTACCCGCTCAGTGGTTGTTCCCTAAAGAGTGTCCTCACTAGCAGTGGGGACAGGTTGAGAGGGAGGTTGAACACCTGGTGTCAGGAGAACAGGCTGTGGGGACCAACCTTCCTTCATTCGACTCCAGCTCTGCCACTTCCTGGTGACAGCATCCAGGCTCTGAATGGAGGAAATGTTCCCCTTAGGACAAAGGAGAGACTTAAATGAGAGGATGCAGTAAAGGAAGTTATCTGACCATATAAAATGGGTTTAAGTATAATTGGCCTGGCCAGTGTGGCTCAGTGATTGAGTATTGACCTATGAACCAGGAGGTCTGGTTAGATTCCCAGTCAAGGCATATGCCCAGGTTGTGGGCTCAATCCCCAGTAGGGGGTGTGCAGGAGGCAGCCAATCAATGATTCTCTCTCATCATTGATATTTCTATCTCTCTCTCCCACTCTCCCTTCCTCTCTGAAATCAATAAAAATATATGTTTTTAAAAGGTATAATTGGTATAATGTGTCAGTCCTGATGAGGCTGTTGTAAGGATTAAGGGAGATTGTTCATTACCAATAAATAATGGCTTTTGTTATAATCATATTAATAGTACTAGTATGAGTAAAAATAAAGAACCACCATGGCCAATATATAATAGATTCTCAATAGATTGTGGCTATTGATGTTAATTTATTTTTAAAGAGATTGCCCGAGGGCCCCTTGAATCTCATAAACACAGGACAGTTGCTGTTTACTTGTTGTCCAGGGTAAGAACCAACGGACTGGGCCAGATGTATTAACTGTTTACGTAGTTGCATCATGAATCTGCTGAGAACTTCCTGCCATTTAAAATACTCCAGCTGACTCAAGCTGTTGATTTCTCCAAGGGGGGAAGATGAAGCTAACTCTACTCATCATATCATTATTGGGGGAATCAAATCTTCAAATGCTTTAATCCAGGCCGTTCCTATTTTTCTATCTTATTATTCTATATATTACTGATACATGTATTTTGAGGATAAAACTACTCCCTACCCCCACACTCTCATTGCCTTGTCTGTAACTGGCATATTTTAGAATGTTCCTAGGAAGGACCCAATACCAAACCTGGATTTCTCTCTCCAGTTTTTCCTTCTGTACCCTTTTAACAGACACACAGATTCAACCAACCATAAATGCCATTTTAAATAACATTCACATTCCTCCTCTATGAAACAAGTCCTATTGCTTCAGGCCTAAGTTTTCCTTGCTAGTGGCAGTAATAGTTGTGGTTGAAATTTCCATTGTAAACTGTACTTTTAGTTTGTGGTGCCATTAAAGAACTGTTAGCTCATTCTGTTGAAATAACCACTGGTTGAGAGAGCAGTTTTATGAAAAGACTATCTGCTCAGCCCAAAGCAAACTCTAGACTTGGTAACTTGTCAGTTATTTGAAAACCACGCTGGAGGATTCGGATTCCCATGAGAATTTTTAAAATATGAAAACATTCCGTCTCCTTGTGGGGAATCGCCTCTGTAGCATCTGAAGTCTCCTACACTTTGCAAGCCCTATCTTTTCTATCACTAAACATGCCAGCCTCTCTCTCTCTTACAAAAAAAAAAAATTAAATTAAATTCTTTTTTTGCCCATTCTGTCTCCTATCCTTTGTTGTTGTTAATCCTCACCCGAGGATATTTTTCCCATTGATTTTTTAGAGAGAGTATAAGGGAGGAAGGGGGAGAGAGAGAGAAACATCGATGTGAGACCCATCCATTGGTTGACTCCTGCACAGGCCCTGACCGAGACTGTGTATCAATCTGCAACCCAGGTGCTTACCCTTGACTGAGAATCAAACTCAAGACCCTTCAGTGCACGGGCCGACACTCTAACCACTTAACAACACCAGCCAGGGCCTGTTTCCTGTCTTCATTCCATTTTCCTCCATTTGTTAGCAAACTCTTCAAACACATGAGAGATACCTGCTCTCTCCACTTCTACCCAAACATTCCCTGGAAAGCTTCTTAAACTGCCTTCCTAAAGGGCAGTATTGTGAAAGTAGCTATTTATTACCCCTTTGCTTGATGGCAAATACTGGACCAGGCACTTGGATTTTGTGATCCTAATTCTTCCATCTGCTCAGCATGATAGGATCATCCCTCATTTTACAGAAAAAGAGAAAGCTGCCCTAGCCGGTTTGGCTCAGTGGATAGAGCGATGGCCTGCAGACTGAAGGGTCTTCTCCTAGTGGGTACTCAGCTAAAGGCACCTATCATTATTACCATTATTTGTAATTGCAAAGAGGAAAAGAGAAGTGGTTCATTTTTCTTTAAAAAAGTTTCTTTCAATTACAGTTTACAGTCAATTCTATTTTGTATTAGTTTCAGGTGTACAGCATAGTGGTTAGACAATCATTTACTTTACAGAGTGACCCCTTGATATTTCCAGTGCCCACCTGGCACCATACATAGTTATTACAATACTAGAGACCCGGTGCACGAAAATTCATGCACTCAGGGGTGTCTCTCAGCCTAGCCTGAGCCCTCTCGCAGTCCGGGACCCCTTGGGGGATATCTGACTAATGGCTTAGGCCCAGTCCCTGGGGGATCAGGCCTAAGCTGGCAGCCAGACATTCCTCTGGCAGCCTTGGAGCCCTCGGGGGATGTCCACCTTGGAGCCATGGGGAGCGGGCCTAAGCCATTAGTCGGACATCCTTAGCACTGCCACAGAGCCAGCTTCTGGCTGATTGGCACTCCCCCAGTGGAAGCACACTGACCACCAGGGGGTAGCTCCTGCATTGAGCATCTGCCCCCTGGTGGTCAGTGCACATCATAGCAACCAGTCATTCCCCCGTTAGGGTCAATTTGCATATTATCCTTTTATTATATAGGATTATTGACTATCAGAATTCCTTTAAATTTTTAAATGTCCTGACCCTCCTTGACCACATTAATGAAATAGGAATATCAGCATGTACATGTTATTGACTGTTTCCTATGCTGTACTCTACATCTCCATGGTTCTTTTTCGACTCTGACTTGTATCAAGAGGGGGAAAAAAGTGCTCATTTAATCCATTGGTTTAATAGATGGAGGCAGAAGAAGCTGCTGCTAAAACATCGTCAGAAGTGAACCTGGCAAACTTACCTCCCAGCTATCACAATGAGACCAACACGGAAACCAAGGTTGGCAATACCACCATCCATGTGCACCGGGAAATTCACAAGGTACGGGCGTTCCTGGCCAGCGCCTTCTCCTTTCTATAGCACCCAGTCCCATCTGAGCCCTAAGGTTTTCTTTACATATTTGACACATAAGCCAAAAATACAAATAATTTTTACTTATCATTAAGTATTTAGTACTTAATTTTCTTATCACTCCTTGTCTTTTATTCATGTTTTGGTACTCAAACATGGACTTTCTTGGACTTCTACTTAATAGATTCACACGTATGTCATCTTTTTCCCTAATTTACTATAATCCTCTGTAGGGCAAGGTATATACTACTAGTTTTAAATCCTCAGGTAGTGCATCAGGATTACCTGGGAGCCTGTCACACTTCCCAACCCCAGCCCGATCCTCGGAGGTTTTATATCACGGATAGTGGGTAGTTTTTAGAGCTCTCCGGAGCTTTGATCTCATTCTCACACGTGGCTGCACATGCAATCACCTGGGAGCTTTACGAACTAGTGATGCATAAGGCCCCTCCCCAGAGACTCTAATTCAGTTGATCTGAGTGCTGCCTAATCAGGAGCGGGGCAGCTGTAGCTAAAACCTGCTTGCTTCTCATGAAAGACGTTCCATTAGACACCCAGACCTGTAGCCGTTATAAAGAAAGTCTGCCTTGAGTTTCAAGTGATGAGCCCCAAGAACGATAAACATGGCAAACACTGAATATTTGCTGGGCGACAGGCTCTGTGTTGAGTGCTTTACACAGACCACCTCATCCCTCCACGTAGGAGCCGTGTGAGGCAGACTCTGTGACACCCATGGTCACTGCTCAGAGGACAGGCTGCTCATCTGAGGGGAAGGGAAGGGGGAGGGCCAGTCTGTCCGCTTGGCTGGATGCCCCTGCTTCAGAAAACAGAAGAAAGAAAAAAAGTTGTGGAAGTTGCCCAGAGTTCCTTCTATGTCACACTCACTGCGCCTGTTCTATTGTAGATCACCAACAACCAGACTGTACAAACCATCTTCTCAGAGACAGTGATCACGTCTGTGGGAGAGGAAGGCGGCAGAAGGAACCACGTGAGTTGTCACCTCCCCTGCGCTCACACCCCAAGGCACACGCATCTTGGTGTACCTACCACAGGTGACCCAGGCTCCGGACCACGGGCAGGAGGCAGGCTCTTTCAGGCACTTTTCCTGCCTCATTTTGGCCAAGGTCATCTAATTCCTGACCAGACCTATGCATTCTGGTTACGGGCTCTACATTTCTGCACTTTGCATCAGAAATAACAGAGAAATTAAATTCAGTTGTCATTTGATGGCTCCATCTCAGCCTTGAAAGGGGAATAAGGAAGTACCGGGTGCATTGATTAGAGATCCTGTTCGTAAGACCTGGGCATCTGAGCGCTTGTGGCCTGGCCCATGCCTTGTATAACGTCAGCCCTGATCAGGCAGTTTGAGAGCAAGAAAACCTTAGGTGGAACCCAGTGGCCTAAAGGGAAAAGGGTGTCCTCCCACTCCAGGCTTCATGCTCTGGCCCCTCGTGATATGCCTGCTACTGAGGTGCCTGTTGTTTAGTCCAAAGGCATCTTCAATAGAATTACAGGGTCCTGTAGTTGGAAGGGACATCATTTCACAAAAGGAAGACCCAGTCGGAGTCACTGGTCTCCCGACTCACAGGCCAACAGTGACTCATCTGCGGTTATCTTCTCAGAGAAGTGGCTGCTTAAGATGCAGATGCCGGATGAGGCACGGACAAGGCACTGCCTTGAGGCATGGGCCACAGTGAAGTGTGCCCCCTTTGTGGAGACCGCAAGGACCAGCCTCTCTGTACCCAGGTGCCTTATGCAAACTTCCGGACTATGAGATCTTTCCCTTTTGAGGTGCGCGACGCATTCCTGGCCTTCCAGGGGGATCAAGGATTTCCCCTGCCTCTTTTGGCCTTATCCCCAGGAGAGAACTGGTGTGTTCATAATAGTTAGGGAGGTGGCGTTGACATGGTTGGTGTTGATGGGCGCTTCTTTGATTTTGGCACAGAGCTCAGACACGTACTGCAGGCTGGGGAGTGGGGGAGGGGGGTCCAGTTGGTGCCAGTGACCCACCATTCAAGGGACCTGGGGGTTGGGGTGGGGGCAAGCTGTGTGGTGAAATGAAAGGAACTCAGGCGGTGAAGCCCAGAAGCATGACTTTGTCACTTACAAGCTGGGTCACCTCGGTTCCCCCAGCTTCAAGCGAGGCAGTGATTTTCACCAGCTCTCCCGACTCGGAGAGTACAGAAGTCTTAGACACAAGAAGACGGGATGCACTAAGGTCAGGAGGGAAGAGAGTCCAGTTCTCAAAGGTGGGAAGAGAGAGAGGGAAGCCAAACAAAAAAACAAACAGCTGGAGGGTGTGGAGGGAAAAGCTTTAGGATATTCCAGATTTAAGTCTCCGTGTGGGGCCGCCTGAGGGAAGGAGGGCCTGTGCAGAAGCCATGGAATGGAAGGGGCAGGGAAACAGAACTCACCGGGCTGTGAATTAGAAAAAAAAGCATTGTCCTCAAGTTAAAAAAAAAAAAAAAGGCAAATGATTGCACAATGATAGAGGTTTGCTCCAGGGAGCTCCCCAGAGCCCAGAGGGCAGCCGCCCTGGCTATGAGCACATCAGCACCTGCTGGAGGCCCAGGTGCCCTGTGAGACGACTACGTCAGGTTTTGAGCCCTGTGAGGGGGAACCGAGGCTCTGATCATGGTGAGCCGGTGAGAGACAAGATCTCAGAGATGCCATGGCGTGCTTGGGTAGAGAGCCTGCACGTGAGTGCTGCTCCCAGTGAGTTTGTGCCGGCTTTCCCGAGTGTGCGTGGCTTTGTGCGTCCATGTGTCCTTACTTCAGGCTCAGCTGGGGGCCCAGAATCTCCACGCCTTTGTTGCCATCTCCCATGTCCACCGTGTGACGCTGGACGTTTGTGTGGCACCTTTGTGCAGTGCGTGATTGGACCCCTGTGGTCCTGAGGGTGCAGGAGGTTGGCAGGGAGAGATAGATCCCCAAAACCCAGAAGGTAGAGACTCACCAAGTTTTTCTAGATTTGGGCTCAGGCCCTTGGCATATTAACTCACTGAGTTTCTTTATGAGAATAATTCCCATTTGATCGGCAAGAAGGGAGACCTGGGCGGCTGATGCTTGACTGGCCAGTTTCTGGAGAACCCCACGGGTCTTCAGAGAATAGACTTTTCAAGCCGCCTGTGACAGGGATGTTATGTTCAGACACAGGGACATCTGTACCACAGAGCCTCATTCATTGCCAGAGTGGCTTGCTGAACGTCAGAGAAGCAAGATCTAGTTTCAGATGCCCACGGCATTCTTCCATTCAGCTGCTCTCTGGTTCCTGGGCCCCGTGGTCCTAACACAATGGAACGGGGGCTCAGCATCAACTTTGCAGAGACACGAAGATCCTGTCTCGAGGGGGAAGCTGTAAACACGAGACTCCTCAAAGGAGTGCGAAGGGTCGATATTGTCACCACTGTCCCACCCCGTAGCTTCATAACTTAATGATTTCTACAGTTGGCTCTGAAATGCATTCCACACTGAAGAAACTTCCTCTTAAATGGAAAAGGGAGATTTGCCTTTCAAAAGGACGAAAATCATACGTTGTCCCAATCTTCAGTTACTGCACACAGGGGCTAAATTTCCAGCATTTAAAATTCCCAGATGAGTTCAATTAAAAATAATCACCAAGCACCACCACCAGCCCCCACCCCCCACCCCCTACCCCCACCCCCATTTTCCTTTCTTCAAATGCTGGTATGTGTATGAATATGTATGGTAACCCGAGGAGGCCCGTGGAAAGTTACAGACAGTCATACTATATGCCTGTCTAGAAAACTTAGCACAGTATGTGCACGGTATTGGTCTGTTTTTACATTCAAACGCGAGAGGGGAAAAGGACATGCGGCTTGTTATTTCGCCCGAGTGCACTGGCGATGGCGATGTGGCCCGACATCTTTCTGTGGGGCTTTTGTGCGGGGCCCTCGCCTGTCTCCCTTCATGGGCCAGTGGGCGGCTGACTGATGTGGTGCTGCTTTCGTGCAGGGTGAGGTTAGGAGGAGAGCTGGAGCGCGGACGAGCCATTATGCATCAATGGGAAGCTTTTATTTATAGCACCGTGTCCCCAGAGATGAAGAATCCGGTCCAATTAGCCAAGGCACCATTTTGAAGGGACACATCCTCTCATTAAAATACAGCTCACAGCTAACGACCTTAGCACCTCACTCACATTTGTTGCCTTTTTTATGTTTGCGTTAGAATATGACATAGAACCGTAGGTCCACTTGTTTTTCCAGCTGAACATACCTCATTTGAACCTATGAGTTCCATTCTATTACAACAACTCTCAAGATCTTGGTCAAGACTTTCAAGGTTCCAGGGAGACAAATTTCACTACCAAAATCATGTAGATCGGAGCAATTTGAGTGACCCCCGAGACCTCCTTGTCCCACAGCATGATGGGGGTTACAGGGCCTTTTTGACTCCACCCAGTGCACAGTGGACGGTGACAGTGGAATTCTCTGCAAGTGTGAACCAAACGTCTTCTCTGCTGCGAGGATTCGGTCTGTCATTTGTGCTGAAGCTTGGGAGGAGTGGGAGGTAAACTGTGGCTGAAGGTCTCAGGACTTGTTTGTTGGTTTCCCATGAACAGTATCCTGTCCCCTCAAAGTCCAGGGAGACCCAACGGGAGTGTGGGAGGAGCAAGGGTGTTGAATGACAGCCTTCTCCCTGAGACCTCAGGTTCTTCCACGCTCCCAGCCGCCCCCAGCCAGGTGGGGTGCTGGCTTTGTTTGCTTCTATGCCTTGATTCTGAAGCTGGAGTTGTTATCAACTTAATAGAGTGGCAGAGGGCGCCATGATGACAAGTCACTGGGGGTTTAACAGAAATGCTATCGGGGAGGGCCTGGGCCTATTAGAGAAACTCAGTCAAAACCGTGCCCTGACCCTTACAAGCTCTGTCCATTATGAGTCTGCTTCTTCATTTATGAAAGGGGCTAATAATTCCCGGTTCCCAGAATTGAGTGAGAATGCAGTTAGGCAACGTTTATAAAAGCTCTTTGTGTAGGGCTCATTAGTATTGAAAAGTATTTTAAACTGGGTTCTAATTGGTTTCTCCCCTTGTTCCCAGCAACCTACTGCCAAAAGAATGAATGGGCATAGCAGCTGAGGGTATGGTTAAGGACTCCACGGGCTCCCTCCACTGATGTTCGAAGCCTTGGCTAGGCTCTCCAGAGCCCTGCCTCCCCCTCGGAGTATAGCACTTCACCTGGAGCTCCGTGTTCCTAGCCACAGGGTTGACTCGCCTGCTGTCCTTGTTTGGGTGCTAGGGACACAAACAGAAGAAAGAATGGACCATATGAATGACAAGAGAATAGGTGCTGGCAAATGCCAGGATGGGCCTCTGGTTGGCAGGGTGTATGCTGGTTTCTACAGAGAACAAAAGACTAGTGGTTCTAAGAGTGATGAGAGTGATGGTATAGTCTTAGGTTGAATGTGCATCTCCACAGTCCTATCACCAGACATTTGGGTACATCTGTGTTTATAGATTTATATTTGACTTTGTGATATCTGGCCAAGTATAAGGCCCTCATGCCTAATCCAGTAGGAAAAAATTATTGGGAAATTGAAGAGCTCTGGATCATTCTGAGAGATGAACAAACAATCTCCAAACAATAAGTAGATGTAGGCATTTCTTTTGAGCTATAACCTGGCTCTATTAAAGTGGTCTCTCCTCAACCTAAATCTCCTTCAAGAAGGAACTCATCCCCTGCCAGCATGGCTCAGTGGTTGAGCATTGACCCATGAACCAGGTCAGGGTCGGTTCCAGGGATGTGGGCTCAATCCTCAGTAGGGGGTATGCAGGGGGCAGCCCATCAATGATTCTCTCTCATCATTGATGTTTCTATCTCTCTCTCCCTCTCCCTCCCTCTCTGAAATCAATAATATATATATATATATATATATATATATATATATATAATTAAAAAGAAGGAACTCATTAAATATACATAATTCCACATCCAAATCAAAATATTGTGAAGTTAATCAATGAGTCTCATATAAGTTGGTATAATAGGATGTCTTGAAAAATGTTAAGTGAAAAAAGAGCAATTGCTAAGCAGTATCTATACTATATTAAGTAAGTAAAATATACCTTATATATACAGTATATAAAAATATTTCATTTTTAGAAAAAATTTTGCATAAAAAGTTTGGCAAAATATATACTAAATCATTCATAGCAGTATATCTGGAGGAACTGAAATTTGCTGAGGTTTTTTTCCTTGATAGTTGTCTATACTTTTTTTAATGTTTTAAAAAGAGCTTGTGAATTATTTACAGTTTTGCTATAAACATCTATCTATCTACCTATCTGTCCTTTTTGAACAATTTTGTAGGTATTTCTTTTGTGCTGATCCTGGAAATTAAATTGCTGAGTCAAAGGCTGTATATCTAAAATTTTGAGAGATGCTGCCAAATTTTCCTCTAGAAAGGTTACAGTAATTTCACTCTTTTAAAAAAATATTTTTTTACTTAATTTAGAGAGGGAGAGGAAGGGAGAGATAGAAACATCAATGATGAGAGAGAATTATCGATCAGCTGCCTCCTGCACATCCCACCCTGGGGATCTAACCCAAAACCTGGGCATGTGCCCTGACCATGAACTATGATCTCCTGGTTCATAGATCAACACTCAACCATTGAGTAATACCAGTAATTTTACGCTTAGCAACAATTTCTGAGACTATTTCACCAACCCTCCCCTACAGTGGGCGTTACAGTGGGTGATTCTTTATATCTTCTTTTTATTTCTATTTCTGTGATTATTAGTAAGGTCCAGGGGAATAGCTGTTGGAGAATCGTAAGTTGTAGCAAAGATAGAATTCTCCACAGATTCATCTCACCCCTTCCTCCCTTCCTCATGGTGAAAGGGCAGCTTGGCATTCCAGGCTGTTCCCAAGACCCAATGCCATCTGTCCCCGTGTGGGGCAGATTAGGAAGGTGTGAAGTTCCTGTGTCCATGTGAGGTGGCTGATGGGCTGTGAGTCACACCAGGAGTAGGTGACGGTGACAGGCAGGCTCCTGCCTCCACCCCTGTAAACACAAAAGACAGACTTGCTCCTTCCTTCTCCCCTGACCTCCACAAACACCCCACACACATGCTTAGGTGCCTCCTGGTCGAAGAAGCACTCAGTAGGGTGGCTAAGTTTACAGGCCGGTAAGATCAAGGTGCAGCTCAATATTCATGAGCCATGTGACTGATTAAGTTCCTTAACTGCTCTAAGACCTTCGTTTCCTCATATGTACAGTGGGGTTAAAAAAAAAAAAGGACCTTCCATATAGTGTTGTCACGAGGATAAAGTAAAATAATCCAGGTGAAAAGCACCACACAGCGCCTAGGATGCAAGAGTAAGCCGTCAGTCAGTGTCATCGTTATCATTCGATTACCCCAAACTATGGCTGTCAAAATTCCCAGGATTAATTACTCCACGCATGCATTGATTTGCACATCCATTGAGCACTTACTGCATGAATGGCAGATAAATGTAAGAGACAGTCCCTGACAGCAGAGAGCACCCAGGCTAGTGGTGCACCTAAAACCAGACCATTCCAATGTGACTCCTTAGGCAGAGGCGATACAGGGCGTGGCGGGTGCATGACCCGGTGGCCAGGGAAGACTTGTTGGGAGATGATCCTTCAGGTCTCTGGCGCTTCTGCTCATTTTATAAGCAGAGGCATTCACTGCCCTTGTGTTCCCGACCATCACACATCAAGCAGCCCTGGAAGGAAGGCAGAGAGAGCTGTCCTCCTCTGCCTGGGGTCCACTGGAAACAGCCTGGGTTCTCTAAGCTTGACATTCCTCAGCTGTGAGGCACCCCCACTGCGGGCACAGCATCCACCTGGGCCCCACGGTGGGGTTGGGGGCAGGGGAACTGTTGAAAACACAAAGCTCCTGCTGCTTCTGTGCTGTCAAGTCCTGTGTCCCCGACCCAGGAGTTCATGTCTTCTGCTGGCATCCATGAAACTGTGGAAGGCTCACGTGTCCCCTTGCAAGTAAACCCACAGACCCTGTTTTGGCAGGCTTCCTGGAAGAGGTGGCAATTGAGCTTTATCTTGAATGATGTCTGGGAATTCTCGATGGTGAGGAGGAAGAGCATTCCTTGCAGAAGACTTTTTTGTTCAAAGTCAAGGAAGCATGTGGAAATAAGAACATGTTTGAGAATAAGAACGCTAGGATCCCAGAGGTGGGAGCATGCCTGAGGGGGCAGCAGGTGAGGCTGGGAGAGGCAGGGATTAGCTTTGAGAGCCCAGCGAATGAGTTAGAAGCACATGCTGAGTTAGGAACACATCCCGAGCATCTGAAGAGCTTTAACACGCCCCGTACCATATGCATAGGGCACTGAGGCTCCGCACAGCAGCCCCCAGGGGAGAGAGCCAGGACGACATGGTTTGAATGGCAGATACATTGGTGGGGACGGAGTTTTGCTTAATCCTGCTGAGTCCTTTGTGCCCTTCAAAAGGCCTGGCTTCGGGGCTTGGAACCGGGAACCTTTTAGTTAGAAACAGAGCACTCTGCGTTTGTGTGGTGCCAGTAGGCCGCCAGAGGAGTGACAGTGATTGAACTTGAAGTCTCATTAGGCTGACGGCTGCAGAACAAGCCGTGTCTGTGGTGTCTGAGGAGCCGGGGTTGAGGAGCATCCTGTGCGGGTCTGTGGCTGTCCGCTGCTCTCAGAACCCGGGGATCCTTCCAGACCAGCCTGGACAGCACGCGCATGCGGCCTTGGCATCTGGCTGTGAGACACGTGGCCCCGCCCTTCCTTGACCTTTGGCATCATTCTGAAAACTCACAGAGCTTGCGAGACCATTTTGTTTGTTGTAAAATAATGGCAAGGACCACAGTGTTCCCTCATGTGGTCACTATGACTCAGAAAGTGACCAAGTTAACCACCCCCTCTCCAAAGCTGCCTCGTTCTCCTTTCCAGGGTCATTCCTGGTTGACTGTTTGGACCAACCATCAGTGATGTGATTAAGGGCTCAGTAATAATGGCAATAATAGTAACAGATGATGATGAAGATAATCACTGCCATTCCTGGGCCCTTGCTCCATGCCAGGCACCGTGCCTGGATCTGACCAGGTTTCCCTCACATAACCTGCACGGCAGCCATGCTCTTAAAGAAACGTTTTTAAAAGTTGTGATAAAATATTTATAATGTAAAATTTACCATCCCAAACACTTTTAAGTATATAGTTCAGTAGTAAGTACAGTACACTCCCATTGTTGTTAACCAATCTATTTTCATCTTGCAGAACTGAAATACTGAACTCATGAAACCATAACTCTTTACTGCCTCCCTTCCCCATTCCTCGCCCCTGGCAACTCCTTCTCCTTTCTGTCTCAATGACTATGACTACTCTAGGTACCTCATGTGAATGGACTCTTACAGTATTTGTCTTTTGTGACTGGCTTATTTTACTACACCAAGGGCTCAACCATGGTGTAGCATGTGTCAGAATCTCCCTCCTTTTTAAAGCTGAACGATATTCCATTGTGTGTGTATAAATAAGTATATATACTAGAGGCCCAATGCATGAAATTCGTGCAAGGGGCTCAGCCCTCACAGCCCCAGCTTTGTCTGGAAGGTCGTCGGAAGGTCGTTTGGCTGTCCTTGTTGGGCTGTCTGGTCTAATTAGCATATTATGCTTTTATTATTATAGATACACACACACACATACATATACATATCTATACTACATTTTGTTTCCATTCATCCATCAATGGACACTTGGGTTGTTTCCACATCTTGGCTATTGTGAATGACACTGCTATGAACACGGATGTATAAATATCTCTCTGAGTCCCTGATTGCAATTCTTTTGGGTATATACCCAGAAATGGAGTTGCTGGGCAATTTTTTGAGGAACTGCCAGACTGTCTCACAATGACAGCACCATTGGACGTTCCCACCAGTGGAGCATGAGGTGGGACATCTTTTTAACCTCTGGTTTCCATGACTATAGGCATGAGGGGACTTGAGGACCCACACTGAAGGGCTGTATGAAAATCCCCGGCCTCTGCTGCCTTTGGTCAAAGCAGTGCTTTCTCAGCACCGGTCCCAGGGGCTGCCTCTGCAGGTGGCAGTCACAGTCTCAGGGTGTCTTTGAGGTATAACTGACACCACTAATCAGAGGTTCTCGCCTACACCCAGCCTCTAGCCAACGTGCTGAAAACTGGCCTGGGGTTAGTGTACACAGGCTCAGGCTGCACCTGGGAGATTCATCTCTCAGATCCAAAGATGTGATTTTTTTTTATCATTAAGATTCTATGTCCCGCTCTACCCCTCCCTTATAACCCTTGCCTCACCATGGTCTCCTAGAAGAATCCAAAGGCCTCCCACATGCCTGTGAGGCTCTGCAGACCCCTGAGGGCTCAGGTGCGGGCTCAAGGGAAACGGTTTGTGGTGGTGGTGGTGGTGGTTTTTAAATTCCCACCAGAGGTAGGGAGGGCTTCTTGGGAGGAGGGCCAGAGGCCAGTGCCAGTGGAGGCCTTGGTCATTCACGCTCCTCCTCTGGGGTCAAAGTCAGGGTCAGGGGAAGGGGACTAGATCAGGATGGGGTTTGGGGTGCTGTGGGGCATGTTTAATGCTCTCACAGAATTTGCAGTCATGCCCCAGATCCGATGAGCTAAGCTGGCCTCCTAAATCAGGCAGGAATGCCTACTTTGGTCCCATCCCAAAGTAGGTAAAATGATGGATAGGGATTGAGTCATCTAAATGTTTGCCCAGATCTCATTGCTCTGTCTAGACCTGCTGTCGGTTTCATTTTCCCCCTCCACCTCCTGGGAGAGAAAGAATAAAGGAGACGTCTGGGTATGTTTCAGGGAGCATGGTGCAGTGAGATTTGGGGTCCGAAGTGCACAGGTTGGAGTCTCTGCCCCGTGGGCAGCTTCATTCACGGCTCTGAGCACTGGCTCCTGGTCTGTTTCAGGAGGATTTAGTGACTGCCCCAAGGCCAATGTTTTAGAAATAAGTGACAATGTGTGGAAGGTACCTGCCACTGAATAGGTGCTTAATAAATGTAAATTCTCCTTTCTGAGCTAATTTCCTGGACCTTTGAGGGCAGGAGGCAGTCATTTATTGATTGTGAATGTGACCCATCAGTAAACATGCTTATTTTGTTGTAAGGTTACTGAGAAAGTTTCTCAGGTGATGGTGGCTAAGGTGCTAGACCACCCATGAAGATGTTGTGTGTTAAGACAGGCCTCCTGCCAAAGATAAAGGAAAGCAATTTCACTGAGTCACAGAATTATAAAGGGCAGAATTCACAGGGTTCTTTGAGCTCCCGTAGATCAGGGACAAAAACATGTGACACACACACTGCCATCCACCCACCGCCATGCCTATGGCAGACAGCACTAATCAATGGCAGTTCTCTCCTGATCAGCCCAGATAGAGCCTCAGAACTCGAGATAACACAATACTTCCAGCAGGTAACCAATTGGAAGAGCACTCTATCTGAGATCCATTTCTTAGCCCTGCTTCACCCCAAACCTCTCATTTTACAGATGGAGAAAACAGATGGGAAAGCATATAATTTTCTCCAAATCATAGCTATTGGGACCCCATGTCCAGTTCATTTCAGTATTTAATATGCTGTGGACTTGGAGTTTTCTGTTCAGGAAGCAGGGTCTAGGTCAGCCGTGGGCAAACTACGGCCCGCGGGCCGGATGCGGCCTGTTTGAAATGAATAAAACTAAAAAAAAAAAGACCGTACCTTTTTATGTAATGATGTTTACTTTGAATTTATATTAGTTCACACAAACACTCCATCCATAGCTATTGGGACCCCATGTCCAGTTCATTTCAGTATTTAATATGCTGTGGACTTGGAGTTTTCTGTTCAGGAAGCAGGATCTAGGTGTCACTATTTCTATGAACATCTCTTAAGGTTAGTGCCAGGGAAGATGTTCTGCCTGATGCTGAGAAATGATGAAGACCAATGGAGAAGGGTCTTCTGAGGCCCAGGGAGCAGAATCGGAAGTTCATACCGTGGAGGCCAGGAGAAGTGTCTAGAAGACTGTGCGCCCTGGGAAGGCAGGGACTTCTGTGTTGACATGGGGTAGGTGCTCAGTATTGAATGAACAAATTTATGGAAGAAAACTGTATGACCAAGGAGAGACTTGGGGAATATAAACAGAAGCACAAATACTTGAAGATAAGATTCAGCAAAGAGCTGCAAGTATGAAGATGAGTTTTATTTGCCTGAAAAGGGATTTTCTCTGTGTTTTTCTCTCATTCGTTCATTTATCTACATCAGTGATTTGCAACCTTATTCATTTCATGGCACACACATAAACTAAACTAATTACTAAAATTCTGTGGCACACCGAAAAATATATATTTTGCCAATGTGATAAAAAATAGGTATAATTTTGATTGAATTGCAAAAAATAATAATAGTAATTATCTTTTTTGCTTCAAAGTGACTTTTTAAAAAATCATATATATGTATTTTTTTCTAGTACCAAAAATTAAGCAGTCAGACACAACTTTATTATGCAACATGACCAATAAGATGCAACATGACCAATTATATGACCTTTATACTAGTATTTATGGTTCAAGGCAGGGCATTCATCCCTGACGGCTCTTGTGTTGGCTGTTGTCATTTTGACAATCTAAGGGGAAAGTGGCCAGTGCCCCTGACTAAGTAGTCAGTTATTGCATATTTTAAAAATTCTTGCAGCTCACCAATTGAAAATTGCTGGTCTACATTAATGAGCACCTACCATTTGTTGGGATGCATACCGGGTGCTTTTATGTGTTTTATTTTCTGATCCTTATAATACTGAGAGGTAAATACTCGACAGATGAGGACTCTGGAATTTAGGGAAGTTAAAGCCATGATAGATGTTAAATAGAAGAACTGGAATATGAACCCAGATATAAATTTTGGCCTTTTCAATAAAAAGATATTATTTCTGAGAGAAAAAGTCATGAAAGTTTATAGCCATAATCCTGAGTGGTTTTGAAGATGCTACCATGAACCTTCCACCACCTGGTTCTGTTCCTGTCATTTATATCAAGTCATTAACACCCCCTCCCCCCACCACCACCTCCAAATTCTCCCAATGAAAAACCAAGAAACACAGGGGCCATTTCCTCCCAGGGATGGCAGAGCCCCTAGGGGTCACCGGGAGAGGGTATCAGAGGGAGGTGGTTAGGAAACTGTGGAATCTCTCACCCACTTTTGCTGTCACTAGTGATCAGCTATGAGACCTGCTGCCACTCAGAGGGACATTCTAAGCCACTGGGGAGGAGTATTTTAAGTGGGTGGCTGTGCTCGTATCTGAAGAAGTTGGCCACCGACACATTTCAGTGATGTGATGTGGCAAATACAGCCACAGGGAAACAGCCCACATTTTCCATAGTCTCATAATTCAGGGCCTCCCTGAAGAGGGAGCAGGTGTAAAAGGCAGAGAGAGCCCACCGCCTCGTGTGAGTAGGGGTCAGGATGGAACACATCCTGGCTGGACAATGGGAGAGGGCCCATGCCTCAGGCCAGCAGGTCCCCCAGGGGGTGGCCAGAGGTGGGCAGGGGCCAGCAGATTTCTCAAACCCTGAGCCACAGGACTTAGGCTCAACCCCACCTGCACAAGTTCCCACCCAGCACCCTTTTGCTTTTTCCATGCTTCTGGGGCCCCGTTTTCCCCCTTGATGTCTATGGGACCTCCTTTCCCAGAGGGAACACACACCCTGCAGCAGAAAGGCCTGCCTAGGCAGAGCTGCGCCCTCCCTGTGACAGTCTTGCTAGGATTTAGAGGGTGAGAGGAAGGAAAGAGAACTAATATTCATTGAGCACCTACTATGAGCAAGGTACAGTGTGATTATTTCATACTAGAGGCTCGGTACATGAGATTTGTGCACTTGCAGGGGGAGGTCCCTCAGCCCGGCCTGCGCCCTCTTGCAGTCCGGAAGCCCTCGGGGGGATGTCCCACTGACAGTTTAGGCACCCACCAGCAGTTGGACATCCTTAGTGCTGCCATGGAGGCAGGAGAGGCTCCCGCACCGCAGCTGTGCTCGCCAGGTGTGGGCCTGGCTTCTGGCTGAGCAGCACTCCCCCTGTGGAAGCGCACTGACCAGGGCGGGGCAGCTCATGCATTGAGCATCTGCCCCCTGGTGGTCAGCGCACATCATAGTGACCGGTCCAATTTGCATATTAGCCTTTTATTATATAGGATAAGCTCTTTTCCTCAACTCTTACCAAACCCACATCAACCAGGGGGTACTAGCCCCACTTTAAATAAAAGGAAGCACAGAGTGACTTGCCAAGCTCACACAGCTAGTAAGGAGCAGAGTTGGGATTTGGAAATAAGTCTGTCTGACTCCAAAGCACAGACTCCCACTGTGTAACACAACCTTACACAGGAGTCAGACGGGAAAGTCACCAAAGGTCACTGACTTCCGGCAGATGCCATGGTATATGAACACACTTATCACCTTCCTGGCAACAGCATTGGTTGGGTTTGATCATCCCTATTTTACAGATGAGCAGCCCAATGTTATTAAATGACTTACCCAGGCTCGGCCAGTAGGGAGAACCGAGGAGGGAAGCAAACTTGGGGAGCTCACCGTGGGGGGAGTGGGTCCTTTCTGCAGCCGTGGCCTGGGCCTGGGCTTGGAGAGCTGGAGCAGACCGGGTGGTGTGGGTGGGTTCTTGGTGCTGGCACTTCAGCGGCAGCACCGGGGCCATGGAGACGGTGGGTGGCTCCAAGGTGTCTGGAGTGTCTCGTGTGCCCACATCACCTTCCCTCCACCACTGCACGCAGCCGGAGCCTTCCGTGTTCCCTGCCATCCCTCCAAGGTGAAGCAAATAAGACGTGGCTGCCTGTGAGTGAAATGAGGCCAAAGCGTGTTTGTTCATGCCTGAAACATATTAAGGCTTTGTTCAGGCTCATTAACATACACGGTTCAACTTGAAAGGTTGAACAATCCCACAAGCCCCCTTGTTAGTCCTCACTGTGGTAGAACTTTGTGGGTAGCGCTGGGGGGAGAGAAGGAATTACTGCCAAGGGCAGGAAGGAGGCCAGGACGGAGGGGGTTGGAAGTCCCTTCAAGGCGCAGGGCGAATGCCAGCGGGCCCTCCCACCCAGCGGCCTGGCAGTGGGCTGCGAAGGTGGCTTTTTTCTGCGAAGGGGAAAACAACTTTGTGTTGATTTAAACTTTCTTCTTTTCCTATTTTTTTTAAAGGAAATTGGAGGAATTCTTTGAGGTGTATTTTTAAAAGAGGGTGATAAATTGCAGGCACTGAAGCAGTGGCTCCTGACTTTGGATATGCCTTACAGCCACCTTCTTACCCTGGATAGAGCGATGTGGGGGAAAACACACCCTTGTTTCCTTGACTTACTTTAAAGCAGCACTTCCTCCAATCTTCAACATAGGCAGCGGGCCACAGTGTTCCTAGCAGTGCCTTTGTTCCCAGGAGCAATCACGGAGAGCTTCACATTCTCTTCCTGTGGCTGCCAGTGTCTTTCAATAGCATTATGCTCATCACTACTTAGAAATTATGATCGTTGTCAGACCTGCTAGTAGATCTTACTATTCCGAGTGTGAGTAAAGAAGCCCATGAAACACTGTATCTTGCCCTGGCCAGGTGGCTCCGTTGGTTGGAGCATCATCCCGTGCACCAAGAGGTTGTGGGTTCGATTCCCGGTCAAAGTGCATCCCTAGGTTGTGGTTTGATCTCCGGTCGGGGCACAAGGCAGCCGACCAATATTTCTCAATTGATGTTTATCTGTCTCTCTCTCCCTTCCTCTCTCTCTCAAAACAATAAACATATCCTCAGGGGAAGAAAGGGAAAAACAAAACAAAGAAGAAACCCCACTGTATCTCAAAATATTTTGATAACTGTATTTCAGTGTAATCCTTTTCCTCTGTAATCTTGTGTCTTCTTTTATTCATCTAAATGCATTACTCTGAGCAGTGGCCTATGGCCCCCAGGTAGCTGCCATAGGAGTCCATGACACCAGAAAGATTAAGACCCCTGTTTTAAACAAAGGCGAGTGGCCAGTGCCCACACTGGGGCCTCTTGGTCATTCAGGTTTAGACATGGCCTCTCGGGCAGAGGGAATCTGTCTGTTGCATTCCCTGGAGTGCAATCCCCATCCTTGTCGATGGGACTAGAACCCCAATGTTCCCAGGTAATGCCAGCCTCCATTCAGGTGGTCTGAGCCCTAAGGACAAGAAGACACATTCTGGTTACCAGCAATGCTGGGGTCAGGGTCCATTCAGAGGCAGGGTGCGCACGTGGTCTCAGATCTGCGGTGGGACGCCCGCATGGCCCAGGTGGGAAGCCTCTGGCCTCCTGCCGCTTAGGGCTCTAGCGTAGGTTAGGGAAGGGAAGGCGAGGCCTTGGCTGCAGCTTGGGAGTGTGAAGGTGCCTTCTGAGGTGTCTCCTGACCTCCTCTCACTCTGAGGCCTATTTTGCCAGTGGCCTGGCTTAAGGACACAGACAAGACATCCAGCTGGAGGTCTTTGATGGGTCAGGAAGGACCACATGCCACACCCCCAGAGCCTATTCTTCCTCAGCGAAGACTTCACCTGCTCCACCGAAGAGCCCAGGCCCAAGTGCATGGGATGGAAAAAGAAGAAAGATCCAGGTTCGTCACTCCTCAGTTCTCCCCAGTATATGGGCCGACGGACTGAGTCTCAGAATACCTGACTCTGAGACATTAGGTCTTGTATAGGCACCATCTCTAAGTGGGAAGAGTAAGGAGGGACTGGCATATTTATTACTTTTTCTTGCCAAGGCAAAGGAAAGACAATTTGAAGAGGTTGGGTTAGGCCACGTCAGCTCACTGACTCATAAGGAAAGAGTTAACAAGAAACTGGGTAGATGTGGAGAAACTCCATCCCCAATGACTGAGGAAGGGTCCTGAATATACCACAATCTAGCTGAGCAGAACATTCTCAGGAGCCGTTTGTAATTACTGAAAAGCATGAGCAGACACTTGTACCCTAACCCTGAAACCTACCTTCCCTCTACCCTTCGTCTTCTGCATTATTCTTTCCCTTGAAGGAATGCAGGAGTCACACAGCCAATCGTGTGCACAATGCCAGGCTTGTTGGGTACAGGTAAATGATGTGAATGTGACTAAGTTTATTGCTGTTAATTGTTTTGCTAGAAGTAAGGAGATTTCTAGCAAAGCTGTGGCTACCCCATAAGGCCCTGATTGGACCCCACTCACCATAGTCACGGGAGCATCGTCCTAGCCCCGTGGTCAGCAAACTGCGGCTCGCGAGCCACATGCGGCTCTTTGGCCCCTTGAGTGTGGCTCTTCCTAAGCCTTAGGAGTACCCTAATTAAGTTAATAACAATGTACCTGCCTATATAGTTTAAGTTTAAAAAATTTGGCTCTCAAAAGAGATTTCAATCGTTGTAATGTTGGATATTTGGCTCTGTTGACTAATGAGTTTGCCGACCACTGTCCTAGCCTGTAACAGGCCATGGTTTCCTGGTCTGGAAGCATAAAGACCCAGACACTGCTGCCATGGCAACGGCTCTGCTGTTCTCCAAGGCCAAACGCTGTTTGTCTGGAGCAGATGCTGCACCGAGGGGGGCTCCGATTCCAGTTGTGTGTGTTGGAGAAAGTGGAAGAGCCTGGCAGGACTGGAGGCGGAGGGGATGCAGGATGCGGATGGAGACGTGAGCCAGGCAGCTACTTCAGCCCCAAACTAGAGGAGGAGGAGGAGGAGGAGGGGGAGGAGGAGGAGGAGGGAGGAGATGCTCCTGAGGTGGCTGAGTTTGTGGATGAGAGGTCAGAAGGGGTAAAGCAGAGAAGCCCTTTGGACCAGCGACAAAAAGCTTGTGAGAAACAAGAGCCAAGACCTGCCTTCCCATAGACACTCCTGTCAGGACTTCCTGGAGTTGTCTCCTAGGAGACCTGTCATAGTGACACCCCACACCTGCTCCCCTTGGAGACCCACCCTCTCCCCCGGGAGGGCTGGTCACAAGTCCAGTATCTCCTCCAGGCCCTGATGCATTGGAGTCAAGGGGGGCTCGTGGCTCCTCAGATGCAGCACAGCCAGGAGGGCCACCCTCACCCCCAGATGTTGCTTCTGATGCCCGCCATTCACTGCCCAGAACATTTGTTTTAAAAGAGAAAATGCATAAAGACCCTCCCCATGGTGTCAAGGCTGGGGTTGGGGGTGGCCTCTTCCTCAGACACCAGTCAGAACCACAGGGACACTCCAGCAGTGAGGACTGAGACTTTACAACAAATCAGTTGGCTTCACAGGAATGCCAGCCCTGCCAGGCCCTTGAACAGTGAGGGCGGAGTTGTCTGGCCAAGGAAAATGGCATCAAACCTGCTTGGCCTGAAGAGCAGCCAGAAGGCCAAGGAGACAGTAGAGTGGGCAAAGCCAGAGAGGGCCAAGGTGGAGATGAAGGAATTCATGAGCTCAGCCACTGAGCTATATGGCTTCTAAGCAGAGGGATGTAGAGTTGGCCTCCTTGCTCTGTGACTGCCCGAGATTGCTGAGAGCATCATGCCCCCAACCTGAATCACGGCTTTCCCGGTGAGTCCTGACAAGTCTTAGAAGCACCTGTTGGTCCTTCGAGCCTAAACGTGTTCTAATTTTCACCCACCTTTTACAGGGGAGGATACTGAGAGCACCAAGGAGACAGGTGCCTGTTGCCCAGTGGGGAGAGTCAGGGGGGGCTTCATTGAGGAGGAGACATTTGTGCTGCTCCTTAAAGAGGAATCCGAGGGCATTCGAGAAGCGGGACCGGGATCGGGTCCTGGGGTGGGTCAGGAAATCAGACTTGGAAGCAGGTTGGAGACTGGCCCTGAAGGGCTCTGTGTGCCAAGTTTGGAGCCAGGTTGGGTGCCTGAAGGATGCTGAGTGAGAATTAAGCCTTAGGCGGTGGATGCTGTGAGTGCAATTCCTGGGTTCCGGGTACAGGCAGAGCAGAGAGCGCCCCAGTGATGGAACCGCAGGCCCTCTCCCAGGCCACCTGAGGACACACCTGGTTTTTCACTCACAACGCCTGGTCACATGGCTTTATTATGCCAGGGCCACAGACACAGTCTGCCCCTTCTCCGGGCCTGGAGGGCCGCCTGTCTCCTCCCATTAGGTGTTGATCAGATTAGTCTAACCTCAGGGCCCTGGGCAGGAGCAGCTTGCAGAACAATTAGGTGAGGGATGTGAGTCAGCAGGCTGCAGCAGGGAGCCCGGTGGAGAGGGAGAGAGGCTGGTGTCCTGAGCCCGGCCACTGCACCACGTGGTGAGGTGCTGCAGGACACTGTTGGTGCTCTCAGACCCAAAGTTCCTGTCAGGTTCTTGATGACCAGAACAGCAGCTCTCTTCTGAGTATGCAGCGCTAACTGGGTGCCTGGTGAACCCCAGACTCAGGCCAGTGGTCCCCCACTCTGTGCCTTTGGAATGGGGTGTGGGAGCCCTGCAGACCTAAAGCCCTGGACACATTGGTGGGGGGAGAGTAGGGAGGGCATCCTCCCTCCACTGTGCTAACTCAGGAGAGGCCATAGCACTCATCTGGTTAGAAAGGCCTTGGGCACATGAGACGTTTCCTTTGGAATGAAATGTGGTGTAAGTTTGCCAACGGCAACGTCACTGAGACTAGAAGAGAGTGTGGGAAGGCCTGTGAGTGTGGCCTGGCAGCAGATAGGGTCCCTGAGGAGGGAACAGGCCCTGTTCCGGAGCACCCCCCTCCATCTCTGAAGGTCTCCCCAGGAGGCTGGTGGAGAGGGGGCCCCAGGGGTGGGACCTGGGGGCTGTGTAGGGGGGCGGGGGTGGGAGCAGGAGGAGAGAGAACTCCAGGGCTATTTCTCCAATGATCCTGGCGCTGAGGGGGTGGGAGGGAGCGGTCTCCACACCTGGATGCCCAGCGGCTGGAGGACGCATTCTCCTCTCTCAGGGCTGAGGGACTGGGGAGGAAGAGCTGGCTGGAACAGCCCCTGGAGACACGGGCTTGTGCAGACACCGGACTTCAGGATAAGAATAGCTGGCACCAGCGCCTGGCTCCTGCCTGGGTTTTTCCATAGGGCGGGCTCTGCATCGTGGGTCAGGCCAGAGCCCGTGGTGAGGCTCAGGCCCCTGCCTGCCCTGAGCTGGTGGAAAGGTTCCAGTGCAGCCTCCAGGAGGGACCGGGAGGCCCTGCTGTGAGCAAGGCAGACCTGTGTTCTATAGGTTCCTGCCACTGGCCTGCTTTTAAGGTCAACAAGGACTCAGGGAACCTGAGAACCCCACTTGATTTGTGGATGAAGGGGAGACTTCCTGCTCTCCCTCAGCACCGCTCTTAACCCTCTAGGCACCTAGTGGGGCTCAGCCTCGGGGACCCTGCCCTCCCACAGAGGCAGAACTAACAGCCCCCTTCTCCTGCCATCCCCAGAGGCCTCCTGTCTCACACAGCCCCCTCCTGCCCCCTCCTGGGCCCCCAGCCGCCAGCTCCCAGGGTTGCCCTTATCTCCATAGAGCACTGGGTGGGTTTGGCAAGTGCTAGCTTTGCCAATTCTTACCCAAGACCTTGGTAAGTGACTTCATGTCACTGCCTGGCTTTCCTTGTCTATGATATGGGGCTTCTCTTGCTCACCTTGGTTAATCTCTTCCCACCCCACCCCCTTCCCTCTGAAATTCGTCAGTCCGTGGCATGCTTCAATGTCTCTGAATCAATTAATTTTGTTCATTAGGTTCCATATATAAGGGAGATCATGTGATACGTGTCTTTCTCTGACTGGCTTATTTCACTTAGCATAATAGTCTCCAGGTCCCTCCATGCTGTCTCAAAGGGTAAGAGATTCTTTTTTACAGCTGCATAGCATTCCATTGTGTAGATATACCATGGCTTTTTTATCCACTCATCTGCTGATGGGCACTTGGGCTGTTTCCAGATCTTAGCTATTGTAAATTGTGCTGCTATGACCATAGGGGTGCATATATCCTTTCTGATTGGTGTTTCTAGCTTCTTAGGATATATTCCTAGAAGGGGGATCACTGGGTCAAATGGCAGTTCCATTTTTTATTTTTTGAGGAAACTCCACACTATTTTCCATAGTGGCTACACCAGTCAGCATTCCCGCCAGCAGTGCACTAAGGTTCCCTTTTCTCCACATCCTCACCAGCACTTATCATTTTTTGATTTGTTGATGGCAGCCATTCTGACAGGTGTGAGGTGATACCTCATTGTCATTTTAATTTGCATCTCTCTGATTAGTGATGTTGAGCATGTTTTCATATGTCTCTTGGCCATTTGTGCGTCCTCTTTGGAGACGTGTCTGTTCAGGTCCTCTGCCCATTTTTTTTATTGGGGTGTTTGTGTTCCTTTTGTTGAGTTATATGAGAACTTAATATATTTTGGAAATTAACCCCTTAATCAGATGTTTCATTGCCAAGTATGTTCCCTCGTACAGTGGGCTCCCTTTTCGTTTGACGCTGGTTTCTTCCGCTGTGCAGAAGCTCTGTAGTTTGATGTGGTCTCATTTGTATTTGGAGGCAACAGGGTGCAGTGGAAGGAGCGAGCCTAGGCTTGGGGGTCTGATGGACTTGGGTTTAACTCTTTGTTTCTTAAACTCCATCAGTGACCTTGGGATCTGAGCTTCAATTTCCTTATCTGCAAAATGGAGCTTGGTCAAGGGTTCATCTATTCGTCCATTCATTCCTTCTTTATTCTTTGAGTGGATGGCGACTGTGTGCAAAGCACATGCTGGGGGAGATGGGGTCAGACACACAGCAGGTGCTCTCTGAACCTTCACGGCGGCCCTCCCGGCCTCAGCTGCAGCGGGCACAGCCCTGAGGCCTCCCTCCTTCCCCTGAAGCCTGGGCTCGAGAGGAGACTGTGGACGGCCCGGCCCTGGAGGGTCCAGCATGCGGCTCCTCCTTTGGGCCTCATGAGCACAAGAATGTCTGGGATTCCTGAGGCCTGTGGCAAAGTGCCCGTGGCCAGTGTGAGAGGGAAGTGTGGCAGCCTACGGGCCTCAGAGAGGCTGCGCCGCACCTGCCCACACCTACACGCGAGGACGGCCTCTCGGGGTCAGGCGCTGCTTGCTTCCCTCTGAATTCCTGCCTCCTTGGAGCTGCTCTCCTCTGATAAACTCCGAACGGGAAAATCAAAGATACAGAACAGCTCCTTTGCCATTTTCCACTATTTCATGAGAGTGTCCAAGCACCAGAGCCATTTCCAGGCCCAGCATTCTGCCAACTCTCCCGGCAGCCCCACCTCCCGCGGCATCTGAACAGAGTGCCGGCAGCTCCAGCCAGAGCTTTCTAAATATAGCGCTCTCCCCGGACAACAAAGACTGGTCCTCGAATGGCTTCAGTCCCGGCCAGCCTCAGACGTCAGACTTCCCCCCAGGATGGGAGGGAGGAGCGGGACAGACAGCGGGACAGACAGGAAGTGACTGGAGAACAGGGACCAGAGAAGAGCTGCTGGAGCCAGCTCACAAGTGACGTTGAGACCCAGACGTCCAGGGCTGTGGCCTTGGCCCTGAGTTCCTGCCTGCTGTCTCCAGGGATGTGTGGGGCCCAGGGCATTGTCTCGGCTAGTCCTGTCCCCTGAGGAGACAGATTAGTGCTGAAGGGAGAGGAAAATGAGCTTCCAGGAAGAGGGGGGGAAAGCCTGGCTTTAGGGTCAGACCCACTGGCTTGACTCTGGGCAGACCCTACACCTTAAACCTCAGCATCCCCATCTGTGACGTGTGGATAATAAGACCCATGTGGAGAGGAATGAAGGAGAACTTGTGCCGAGTGGCAGCCCTGGTCGCCCTGCGTGCCCGGACTCTCTGGAGGCCATGGGTTGCTGTCGTGGGCTCTGAAGGGCAGGGGCCCAGCATGGCACCTCCTCTTCCTGCTCCAGGGCACTCAGGTGACCCTACCTTCTGCCCTGTGAGTGCCTTTAATTTCACCTTGGTGGAGCATGGAGTCCCCCTTCTAGTCCTAGTGGTCCGAGAGGTACCCCAAACTCAGAATCTGCACAGCCTCCTACTTCAGGGCTCACCTTCTCAGACACCCTGTGCCCAGTTGGGTGCTGAGGCTCCTTAAGACATCTGCCCACATGTGAGTGTAACACTTGAGCACAGATAGGAAAAACCGGGATTACTGAAAAGAAGAAAATCCTGTATTTCTCAGCTCTGCTTGGTGCGGGGGGCGGTGGGGGGGAGGTACCCACGTCCTCCCCTCCCACCCTTTCAGTTCTATTTCAGGAGGGAGGACCTGACCTGTTCCCAGGTCTCTGACACCAGGAAAAATGGGACCCTGCCCCTAAGTGTAAGTAAGGGGTCCTCAGGAGAGACCCCAAACTAACAACCTTACTGTATGGAAAGCCTGGTCTTCATACAACAAGAGGCCCCTCTGCCCCAGGCACTTTACTCCTTGGGCCTGCAGGCTGCTGGATCCACACACACTCTGCACACAGATTAAGTCAGGACTAGATGTGGAACCCCCCAAGTGAGGGCAGGGTCCGAGCTGGAGGGTTGCCGGTGGAAACACTAGCTGGTTGTTTGGACCTGTCTTTTTGCAGGGGGCTCCCCGGGGGAATCAGGCATTGGGTGGGCGTAAAAGATGCACAGCCACTGTTGCTATGGCCACCATTCATAGAGCACTGACGCCACATGGCTATTCAGTGGCAAAACCAGGATTCACAGTTTGTGCCCTCCTGGCCTCTAGGGTCATGCTTTGGAGTTCCAAGGTCTGCCGTATGATCACAATTCTTAAAGAGCTTTGGTAGGGGATGCTGGGAACGCGCATCCACAGTAAACAGGCCGCAGACTGTTAGAACAAAAGCTCTGAACTCTCTCAAGGGAAGTCACGCTGGACTCACCTACCAGCCCTTGTAGGCAGCAAAACCACATCAGCAAAGGAAACCAGTAGCTTCGGTGTTTTCAATTTTTCGAAAGTCTTTGGCAAAGTTCCAGGCCAAAAAATTTTCCATAGCTAGAAAAAAAATTGCTTCACCAAGGCTTTGCAGGAAATGCTCTGTCATGCATAGGAGCCACCTTAGGGAAGGGAACGTATTCCTAAGGATGAATGTGTGCTTTTTTTGATGGAGAGTTGTAAACTCTCACAGGGATTGGTGCTGGGAAGTCCTAGCTCATATCTTTTTTAATTAGAGATCTGGAAGAGGAAGCATGTAGTGAAAATTCTGCGTCGACAGGATTCTTAGGAAATGAGAAGCCAAATTAATGGAAGGTGTGTATTTTTTGCTTTGGTCCCCCAATCATTGCTAATGATCAGCATTCTGTTAGCCTGCTCGCCATAATAACGTACAAGGAAGAGTTTTACCCATTCAACACGTATCTGCCCCTATATGCCAGGTGCTGAGCTGGGCACAGGCACGTATCATATGTGTTGTTATTCTGCTTCACAAAATGGGATTTCATGGTTCTCCCACTTGCTTTTACTTACTGATATAAACATCACAATGCAAAGTGTGGTGAGCCGGCAGGGCCATGGCATATTCAGTCCCACATGGGGCGCCGTATGTGCCAAGCCAGCTCAGCCAGGTTCGGGGAGCCTGAATGGGGGAGGTGAAGGATTGAGAAAAGACAGACAAGAGAATAAAAGCTGGGTCTGGGTGGGACGCTGTCCTCTCTGATAGAGAGTTAGCAACAGCACCACGGACTACAAGCCGTGTCTTTATTTTATAGACAGATTCCCCAGAAAGGGCGTGGTCAAGATGTTTACAACATTCTCGTGGGTTTCGATCCTACTCAACTACATGCACCTGGACTCTATCAAGCCCACATCACTCAGGCACGTGGGGCCACGTGTTTGGACCATAGGTTCAAGCTTACAACTACAGCTGTTGGCTATAATTGTGCTGGGAGGGCTCTGCCCTCCAAGCTGGGACTTGCACGTGGCCATGAGAGGACTGTGCCTTCTCATCAGTCCAAAGCTGGAACCTGTCCAAACACTGTAGCCGCTCTCCACAGCAAAGAACCACCTCCTTCTTTTTCATGTCTGTCTGGTGGCAATTTCCCATGAAATGACCACACAGCAGTTTAATCAGCCCTCTCTTGTTGGGCATTTCCATTACTTCTGGACTAGAAATACTATCACAGTGTAGCCTTTATCATTCCTGGACTCAGGTATGTGTACATGTGGACAGTTTCCGAGGGTGGTGGTCACCTAGAAGGGAAAGTACTGGTCACAGTGGACAAGCATTTAAATGTGTGACAGGTGTTGATGAATTGCCTGCAAAAACACATCCAGCTAAAGGTTAAGACCCACAAAGTGTCTGGCGCTGCCCACTCCCTCAAATCCCTACCAGTATCGGCTATCACATCGGTTTCCTATTGCCCCGGCACAGCTTACCATAGTTCACGACAGGAATTTGTTATCTTACGGTTCTGTGGGTCAGAGGGCCGGCAGGAGTCTCGCTGGACTGAACTCCGTGTCGGCAGGGGAGTCTGTTCCCTGGCCTGTGGTTCTGGTCCATCTTCTAAGCCAGCGGCGTCGGGAGGGCTGGGGGAGTCCTCCCCCGTGGCTTCACCCTGTTTCTGCCCCTTTTCCATCTTCACAGCCCCTTAGCTTACACTGGGCACACCTGGGTAAACCAGGCGCCCCCTTATCATCAGGCCCGCTGATGAGCAGCCTCCATTCCGCCTGTGACTTTATTGCCCCCCTGCTATGTAACGTGACAGGTCCGCAGGTTCCAGGGAGTGGGATGTGGGCATTTGGGGAGGGTAGTCTTCCTCAACCACAGAGACCGTCAGCCTTTCTAACTGTTTTCATTGTAAGTGAAAGCTCTTGGAGGTTGCATTTTCTTGATTATTGGTGAGGTCAAACATCTTCTGTGTGGAGAGCAAAG
>NW_005871109.1:2607916-2689317 GCF_000147115.1 Myotis lucifugus
CTTTGTTCCTGGGAGTTGTCTGTTATACCGTCTGTCTCCTTTTCTATGGGGTTGCCTTAAAAAAAATGGAACAATAAATTCCTTGAGGGCAAGGACCTTCTCATATCACCCCAGTGCTTCAACTGTGGCTGAGGTCAGAGAGGACGCTGATGCCTGTGCCCCGCCCCCTTCTCCCCCCATCCCCTATCAGCCGTGGGCAAACTACGGCCCGCGGGCCGGATCCAGCCCGTTTGAAATGAATAAAACTAAAAAAAAAAAAAAAAGACCGTACCCTTTTATGTAATGATGTTTACTTTGAATTTATATTAGTTCACACCAACACTCCATCCATGCTTTTGTTCCGGCCCTCCGGTCCAGTTTAAGAACCCATTGTGGCCCTCGAGTCAAAAAGTTTGCCCACCCCTAGCTGTTCTCCCTGGGGGGAAAGGTCAGGACGCTTCCGCTGAACTGGCCTGAACTGGCCGGCTTGAGTCTCTGTCTAGGGACCGTGGTGACTGAGACAAGGCTCGTCTGGAGGTTTACGTACAGCCCAGCGGGCTTCTCAGGCCACCTGGGCTCTGGGGTCAGACAGCGGGAGCGCCCAGCCCCAGCTCAGCTTCTGACTCCGGCGCCCTCTCACCCCCACCCCACCCCCACCCCCACCCGAGCCTCAGTTTTCTCACACGGGAAAACAGTGCCGGTGGCACGCTGACATGTTAGGGTTGCTGGCATGGGAACAGGGATGAGTCAGACGCTGGGGAGACGCAGAGAAGAGCAATGTTTGGTCATTTTGCGGAGGCAGGCAACATGCTCTCCTCTGGCATTTTAAAAGAACTTACAGTAAAGATTGAAATTGCTTTTCAATTATGCTGGGTGTCAACCCCTGCTTCTTCTGGAGGCCCTGGGGACCCCGGAGCCTGGTGCCGGTGGTGACTTGTACACCGCCTTTGAGTTGGCCTCTTCCCCGTGCATGCCCTCCCCTCAGAACCTGCAGAAGGTTTGCTGGGGCCCAGAGTCCCTGCCGCAGGCAGATCTTTCTCCTCCACAGTCTCTGCAGCTGCATCTGGAGTCCCGAGCCCGGTCTCCCAAGGGCTAGTGGTGGAGCGAGTCCCCTACCCCTTTCAGTGCATAGTGTGGGAACAGCAATCCCCACTGCTGCCCGCTGGGCGAGCCCCGCCTGCTGGCCGGGGTGATGGTCCTCGGTGGTGGCTCTTGTCATGGCCTCCCCACTCCTGCCCTTCTTTCCTCTGCGGCTGCCAGGGCCCAGGCCTACGCTAACACAGCCCAGTGACCAGTGACTGGCAGGACAATGTGACCCTCCCGTGACCTCCCTCTCTGGGCCTCGGTGCTGGACAGAGTCCCTTCCTTCCTTCTCTCCATTTCTCCAGCCAAGTGGGGCTGGCAGCCATGAGCAAGCGCCTGGGCGGGCGGGGTGGGGCGGGGGAAGAGAACGCAAGCTGTGCCGCCCCTCCTTTGGAAGCTGCCAGCTGCCCTGGTGAGCCCCAGACCCAGGACCCTGATGTGAGCTCCCTGTGGCCACCCTTTTCCTTCTCAGTCAGCAAGGCCCTGATGAACTCCAGCTCCTCCTGGGCCGCCACCAGGGCCTGCAACTCATTAGCTCCTTTTATGAAATCCATCTGCTCAGAGCAGAAGCATGGCCCTGGGTCTCCGAGCTCCCCAGCCTGGTGTGTGTGCGGAGGCTGCACACAGAGACGATTGTTGAGCTGGGTGTGGCGTCCCAGAGGCCAGGAGCCTAGCCGTGCTGTGTGGGTGAGGCCCGCCAGCCTGAGGGGCGCTGGAGCCTGTCTCTGGGCCTGAGCCTGAGAGCTGAGGGGGTGGGGGAATGAGTGGGGCTTTCTCTTCCTGGGTGAGGTGGGCTTGCTGACCGGCCTTTCCTGATGAAGCTGCCCCCCCCTCGGCCCCCCAGGAGTGCATCATTGACGAGGACTGCGGGTCCCGCAAGTACTGCCAGTTTGCCAGCTTCCAGTACACCTGCCAGCCGTGCCGGGATCACCAGACAGTGAGTGTCCAGAGGCCTCCGGGCTGCAGCACCAGGGCCTTGGGGGCCCAGAAAAGAGTCCTGGGGAGAAGCCCTCTGTCCCCCGTTCTCCTGGAGCTCCACCGGGTCCCCGCCGGGAGGAGCCCCGCCACAGCATCCTGTGGGCTGACTCCTGGAGTGACCAGGAGGCCATCTGCAGACCCAGCCTCCTGGACGACAGGCAGCCCTCTGTTTTCCACCCACCGCGGTTGGAGCGGCGTTCCCTCCCGGCTGTCCCGCTGGGCGCCATCATTGAGCACAGCTGTGGGGAACCAGCTCTGCTCTCTAATTGCATCCCCACGTGGGATCCAGGCCCACGGCACCCACGTGCCTGACCACTCACCTGGCCCTCCCGGGCCTGGGCCTTAATCTAATCAGCTTATCAGACTCACAGTGCTGCCTGCACCTGCGGCCCTAAGCCGCCTCCTTCCTGACCCACGGACCTAATGAGAAGGAGGCAGGGCACAACCACAAAGACACGCTACATCCTGCAAAAGGCAAAACCTCAAGCTGGGAGGGAGACTCGGGTTCGTGCCTCCCAGGGCCGTTTCCCAGTGTGCTGACCCCTCACCTCTGCTCCCACGACTTCCACGAACCCCTCCTCCCCGACCGGGGACCTCAGTTTCCCCCTCTGTACAGTGGGGCCATGTGGTTAGCTCACCTGAGTGTCTCCAGGCTTTCCCGCTGGGCGGCCACAGGCTGGGCTCTCCGGGTCTGTGAGCCGGGCTGTGTGCTTCCCCACCTCCCTGCAGGTCTGCACCCGGGACAGTGAGTGCTGTGGAGACCAGCTGTGTGTCTGGGGTCACTGCACCGAGACAGCCACCAAAGGCAGCAACGGGACCATCTGTGACAACCAGAGGGACTGCCAGCCCGGGCTGTGCTGTGCCTTCCAGAGAGGTGGGTGGCTCCCTTCTGGGTCAGGCTGAGCCCTGTCCCAGCCCCAGCGCCCCCCCCCCCCCCCCCCCCAGCCTGAGGTAGGGCTGGCTCCAGTCCCGTGTCCTGTGAACTGAACAGCCCCCTCTTCCATGGCTCCCATGCGCACTGCCCCGCCCCGGTGAGGTGAGGGCAGGCCCTCTCCCCTCCTGCAAGTGTTTCTGAAAACCTCGCCCTGGGCACCTTCCCCACCCCCTGGTCCACCTGGTACCTGCTGCTCCTGCAGTTTTCCTCAGGAACGGCTTTCTGGATAATACTCCTCTGGGAGCGGCAGCCACCCCTGTCCTGTCACTTTAATTAGACTCCCCGGTCCACCTTCCAAGCCTTGGCCAGCACCAGCTGAGCCATCCTCCTTTTCTCTCCACTACTTGGCCCGTTTGGGAGCCTCACTGCCCCCGCCTGAGCCCAACCCCAGGCTTTTTTGGGTGCTGAGCCCCAGCCTTGAACACCTTTCTTCCACTGTTAATTTCTCCCGACCTTTGGCCTCAAAGCCCAGCACAAGCCCACCTCTTCCAGGCAGTCCTCCTGAACTGCTCCAGCCTTCCCAGCTCATTCTCTCTTGAGTCCCTACTGCCATCTTATTTCTTCTCATTCCACTTCTTCAAGCCTAACCTCCACATGGGGGTTGAGGGTGGAAAGTGGGAGGCTGCACCCCATTTCTCCCTCCCCTGGTGCCTGCCTTGGTGCTGGGGCGCAGGGTGACTTTTGGCTGCTTCTAGGCCTGCTTTTCCCCGTGTGCACACCCCTGCCCGTGGAGGGTGAGCTCTGCCATGACCCTGCCAGCCGGCTCCTGGACCTCATCACCTGGGAGCTGGAGCCCGACGGAGCTTTGGACCGCTGCCCGTGCGCCAGTGGCCTCCTCTGCCAGCCTCACAGGTGAGGCCCCACCTGTCCGTCTTGTCAGGGGCCAAGAGGGGATGAGGTGCCACCCACTGGGAACGCAGGAGCAGGGGAAAGTGGGTTCCATTTAGGATAGGTTTGATGTGAGTGTCCTTGGTCTTCCTGATGGAGGGATCAGTAGTGGTCAGACTGATAGGACTGGGGCTGAGGAGAAGGTGTGGCTGGGGGGGAGGGGTACAGCATTGGGGTGCATCTAGATGGTGGCTGAAGCCTCGGGAGTGGGTGGCCTGGGAAGGGGGTGTGGAGGGAGGAGCACTGAGGGCTGAGGGGAGCCCAGGCCCATTAGACAAAGGACAAGCTGAGCAGGCGCCTGCAGAGAATTAGGAGGGAAACCCGGAGGGCCTGCCCCGCCCAAGGCGGGGGGGGGGGCACCAAGCGTGGTTGGAGGCTCTGAGAGACCAAGAAGCACCAGGGCTGCAGCATGGCCGTTCCTCGGTGCGCTTCTCCCAGGCCTCTCAGCATCTGTTACTCAGCTTCTCTCCCAGCAGAGGCCTGGGTGGCTGGGCAGACACCCCCTCCCTGCCCACAGGCCCAGGGCTCCCCCAGGCCCAGCAGAGGAGGCGGTTAGGCCCTGTCCCACTGTCAGGGGCTGCGCCTGCCTGGAGGCACAGATGGGGGGGAGGCACGGGGGTGGGGGGGGGCTGTAAACTCTCAGACGCCCCTGTCCTCAGGGCCTGCCCCTGGGATGCTGAGCCCCAGAGAGTCAGTGGCAGGAAGCCAGCCCTGCCCCTGAAGGTGGGGGCTGCCCCTCGAGGACATTCTCCGAAAGTGAGCGCCCTCAGCAATCTTTTCTAAGGCAAGATGTTGGCAGGCGGTTCAGGCTGTTGAAGAGATGCTAGAGGAGGGGTTGTAGGTGAGGAGACTGGGGGGTATGAGGAGGCCTTTGTCTCAGGCCCAGGCTCCCCAAGTTGAGAGCTGGCTGTGCCCCTGGGGAGACACGGCCCTTGGCTGAGCCATAGCCCTCTCTCCCCAGCCACAGCCTGGTCTACGTGTGCAAGCCGACCTTCGTGGGGGGCCACGAGGAGGACGGAAAGAGCCTGGTGCCCAGAGAGGCCCCCGGCGATTACGGAGACGGCAGCTTCATTGAGGAGGTGCGCCGGGAGCTGGAGGACCTGGAGAGGAGCCTGTCGGTGGAAATGGCTCTCGGGGAGCCCGATGCCGCCGCTGAGCTGCTGGAGGGAGATGAGATTTAGAGCCAGGCCTGTCCTGCGGGTAGACGTGCAATAGAAGTAGCTAATTTATTTCCCCAGCTGTGTCCTCTAGGTGTTGGCTCACCAGGCTTTTTTCCATGGCCTCTTCCCAGAACATTATCCCTCTGGCTTGAAACAAGATGAGGTGCCGCACACTTGTCCAGCTCCCCACAATGCACCCCACGCATCTCAGTTCTGCTGCCTGGGGGAGCGCCGGGTGCGGGTGAAGGCGGGACAGGGCTGCTAAACAGGTCCAGTTGGTGGCCGCTTTGCCGCCGCTGGTTGGCAGATGGCATATGCCATTTGGTTCTATGCGCCCCCCGCCCCCAAGGAGGGGATAGAAAAGGATGCAGAATTTCCTCATGATGAGTTTTCGGGAAATGTCGATGCTTATACACGTGGAGAAGAGTGCCCTGTTTAGCAAACATAAACCTGGCAAAAAATCAACAAATGAAACCCTCACGCATTTCTTCGCATGGGCACAGGTACGCTGTGCCTTCGGGGGAAACGTTCTGTGGTCCTCCCAGTAACACGCATTCAGCTTTTTAGCGGCCACTCAGCTCCTACCTCTGTGCCAGGTAAGCAGTTTCACCTCCACAATCCGGTCCTGCTGTCACCACAGCCTGGCGAAGGGGGCGTCGTTCTCCCCAACCGTCAGCATCTTAGAGGCTCAGAGATGTCAAGCTGCTTGCCCACGTCACACAGCTTGTGAGAAGCATAGCAGGGTTTCACCCAGGGTGACCCCCAGCCCAGTGCTCCCCCACTGCTCCCCACCAGCCCCGGTGCCACCACAAGTACCCCCGGCCAAGACGAAAAATGAAAGTTTTCTTTTTCTGAGGCACATCTGGAAGGGAGGTCAAACTAGCTCCTACATCTCTACCAGACAGGCGGTATTGCCACTGTCCCCTGTGGCAGTTAGTTACATTAGTCACTCTGAAGGTACACGATCGGAGCATAATATTTAAGTTAACTTGCCAGAAACAACACTTGGGTAATTGTGGGGCCAGGATTATAAATGAAATTTGCAAAATCACTTACCAGCAACTGCAGGCCATTATCAACCACATGGAGAAAATCAAACCAAGCACGGCTCTGTGAAACATGGCCGCAATACCCAGACTGAGCACTGAACTGTGTGCCGGGCCACAGACGATCTTTTCAGGTGTCATGGACTGTTTCCACCACGTATGCATCCAGAGTTATTAAATTTTAAAGTTGCACCTGATTGTATAAGCATGCTTTCTTTGAGTTTTAAGGGATGTATACACACATATGTTGCATTTAGAAATCAAGCATAAATCACTTAAACTCTTCTTTTGTAGTTCTTGGACTTTTTTCCTTTTGACTTTGAGTAAATATAAAAACCCTTTCAGCCAGAAAAAAAAAAAAAAAGAAATGACCTGCATCTCTTCCAGGTAAGTACACTTTCCGGACAACTGAAGCACACCTCTTTCAGCATCAAAATATTTTAGAAATGTTAACCATTCGGGGATGGGAGTGAGTTGTAAGAGTGTCAACATTGCACTGTCTTCTGAAAGAGTAAATGGAGTGTGTATGTCCCTTTTCTTGGTAGCGTTCCTTAATCAAACAGCTCTGGGCCATCACACGACTGTAATAATAAAGCTACTGTGTATTAAGGTCATCTGGGTGGCAGGCTGCCTATATTACCTCATTTAATCTTCATTGAATTCATGAGTATTTTCTCCATTTAACAGGTGAAGAAATGGCGGCTCTGAAAGGTTAAGTGATAGAGCTGGAAGTCAAAAACAATATGAAGTACAGGATACACAGGATCAAGTGATAACTTTAAGATCAAATATAGAGCTCTGTTGAATGTTAAAATCATCATTGTACATTCTTATTATTCAACATATTTACAGAGAGCCTGCTCAAAACCAGGTGCTGTGATATACTCTGGGGGTGCAAGTTGATCCTGATAGGGTCCCCACCCTGAAGGCATCACAGCCTAATGAAGGATACACTAAACCCAGCACCGATAACACATAAGCAGTCAAACCGATATCGTAACAGAATGTTACGGTGCCTCAAAGAATGTGGCTCGGGAGACCTAGCCTGGGAACTGGCTCTCAAAGATGAAGGAATGGAAAAGGCATCTGGGCCATGGGCAGAGGGAGGGAGGCAAGGAGGAGGGATAGTATGTAGGGGAAATAGCAAGTAATTCATAGTGGCTGGAAGACAAGGTACATTTGAACAAATGGTTGGAGAAGAGGCTGAAAATCATTTCAATCAAAAAATTTATTGAGCACCTACTATATGTCAGGCTCTATATTTAGTGCCAGGGAGACAATGAGATAAAACTAGGTTCCTTCCTCATGGAGCTTATATGCAGGTATATTATCTTGCTCTACTTTGTTATCATAGCCAGAAAAATATAAGCAAAGGAGAGGCTTTGCAAAATACTTGGCTGAAATCCACATACAGAGTAGCTGGTGTATCTACTTACAATTCTAAATGGAATGTGGTAAGGGTTCGGTGAAGTTTGGTACGTGAATCTTACTGCCAGAGTTCCTGCCAAAGACGATAGGGTAGATGCTGTCGATTCAGCTACCCAATGCTATTCCCAACCCTGTTCCCTGCCCTTCTCCCACAACAGAGGCTGGAAAATCCAGCTGCCCATGCAGCTAGGGATGACCCAGAGTTTCTGGGAAGGGTTATTTTCCTGAGTGACAAAGGAAAAGAGTCATAAATTAGAAGGCCTCACCCCCCCCCCGGTTCCCTGCCTTGGAGTCCAGGGGTTCAGGATGTGCCATTGGGCACTGGGGGAGCCATCTGTGGTCAGTGATTGGGGATCAAGGTGGTGTGAGGTGGGGCGCATTCTTCACTGGAAGCCTTGGGGGAAGAAACCATTTCCTTGCCTCTTTTAGCCTGTAGAGGTCACTCTCATCCCTTGACACATGGCCCCCTTCCTCTTTAAAGTCAACAACAATAGCCCTGACCGGTTTGGCTCAGTGGATAGAGCGTTGGCCTGCAGACAGAAGGCTCCCAAGTTTGATTCCGGTCAAGGGCATGTACCTTGGTTGTGGGCACATCCCAGGTAGGGAGTGTGCAGGAAGCAGCTGAATTGATGTTTCTCTCTCATCGATGTTTCTAACTCTCTACCCCTCTCCTCCCTCCCTCTCTGTAAAAAAATCAATAAAATATATTTTAAAGTCAACAACAATAGGTAGAGTGCTTTTCATGAGTCATCATCTGGTTCCCTGCCCCTGAGAAAGGTTTTTTACTTTTAATGACTCATAGAGTTAAATTGGGCCCACCTAGATAACCCAGAATACTCTTCCACGGCGAAGTCCTAACCGTGATGACATCACTCGGGCCATTATTCTGTCTACCACAGGAGGATGACCGGGTCCTGGATGGCATTGGAGAGGAAAGCACTCCTGCTATCAGCCACATCTGGAGTCCGTTTTGAATGAACCACCAAGGTTATTATAAAGATGCTGTTATTTTTTTCTGTTCCTGGAAGCCCAAAGCATTCCTAACTGATGTAGGAGATACTGGCATGATGAACAAAAGCCAAAAGGGGAACAAATTACAGCTTTGTGAACCCAACCCACCCACGTTTCCAAGCCCAGTGTGCGGCTCTGTTAAAAGCAAGACAAAAATGCCATGTTTGGGCGTGAGCAGGCTCTGTCTCTGTCCTGACCTTCCTCGCAGACGAGAATGCTGGCCTGTTCACCCACAAGGCCGCAGAATGAGCAGGAGGAGTGTGATGGGACAGAAACAGTGGCCGTGGGTTCTCTCTGTTTAGTTCCTTCTCCTTCTCTTTCCCCCTCCTGTCTGGCTTTTCCTGCCTCATGAGCCTGGTTCTTTAGGTTTTAGACACAGTTAGGAGAAAGGGATACAGGGCAGAAGGATGAGAGTTAGAGAAGCAAGGGGCCTGGCCTAAGTGGCTCAGTGATTGAGCATCGACCTATGAACCAGGTCATGGTTTGATTCCTGGTCAGGGCACATGCCCGGGTTGCAGGCTTGATCCCCAGTGTGGGGCACACAGGAGGCAGCCGATCAATGATTCTCTCTCATCATTTCTATCTCTCCCTCTCCCTTCCTCTCTGAAATCAATACAAATATATTTTTTAAAAAGAGAGTCCTGTGGTGTGGGGTGGGATCAGAAAAGGGGCATTAAGGGTTCCTGTGTTCTATCACCTTTAGAAACGTAACTCGATTATTCTGAGATGACTTTGATTGCTAGACTGGGTTTCGAAGTTCAGAGGCCAACAGCTGTGGAGCAGGTCCCTCCGTGCAGGTCTTGCTGAGGTGCATTTCAGCAGCAGCACAACTGTTCAGTGGATAGACCGGAAAGGGGGTAAGAAATCCCTGCTGGGGGAGTTAGTGTGTCGAAAACAGGCTATTTCCCTCGAACTCCCAAGAAGGAGGGGAATTAGACTTCTTCCTTTAGCTAAACTCAAGAGAAGCACGAAATGTGTACGGGAGCTACTGACACATTGGGGGAGGGGGGGTGGCAGTGCAGAAGCTGCGGGTCCTGCTGACTTGCCACTTGGCCAGAGCAGCACCAGGGGCGAGAGGTGGCGTGCTGGAGCAGCTAGGCAGAGTGGAGCAGAGGCAAAAAGGAGAGACTCTAAGAGCACTCATCCCGAGAGGGAGGGATGGAAGATGGAATAAGGGTGAAAGGCTCAGTGAGGACCAGGGCAGCATGGGACAAATAGTACATATTTCACAGGAAGGCCTCGTGCCTGCAGGAGGTTGGCAAGTCGTTTCATAAACTCCAGTGCTGTTTGGAATTGAGTCCTTGTCTGGTAGGACCTGCTGGGCACCTCTTCACAGTGAATGAATAGCAGGATTCTCACTATGACCAAGAGGAGGCTGCAGTGTGAGGGGATGTCTTTACCCTCCTGTCAGAGCTGGTGCAGGAGGAGCGGTGGGGAGAGCGGAGCCCTGGCCCCCCTCTTTTCCTCTCCAAGCAGGGGGCTCCAAGGAGGGGCGCTGTGCTTGGTGGTGGGGGTGCTTTAAATCGAATGACTACTAAGATCAGATTGTTTTAATAATGCCAAGTGACTTAAAAGTTACAGGGCTGCACTAAGCTGGATGACAGCAACTTCAGTGGGAAACTGCATTCGACAGAGCACATAGGGCTGGCAGTTACACTGCATATTTGTATCTCAAGTTGATACTCCTTAATTAAATGGGTTCCTTAAGCATTATCAGAGGCAGAAAACTAAGAGCCCTCTGGACAGGGGAAGGAGCAGGCTGGGAGCAGGGAAAGCACATGAGTATGGTCCCCACCTCTCAGGCCAGGCCACAGGGCCCACTAGTCATTCTCTGGGGAGGGGTGACTCCTCGGCCATGTCCAGTCAGAAGGCCAGGGTCTCTTGCAGACAGGAGGGAGCGAGCATTCTGCCCCAGTGTTGTCTGCCCTCCTTGCTCGCCCCTACTGACTGCTGCATTCTTTTCTAAATGCTCACACTTGCTTTAATACACTCTTGGTTGTGTCCAGTATTCTCGAGTGTTTCTCAAAGCCAAGTTTTGAAAATGAACACTGTACCTAACCACATGACCACAGCACCTTGCTTCCCCAGGTGAATGACACTGAAGGGACATGATTTCATGTACTCTTAAGTCTAGTTGGTTACAAGCTTTATTTGGACAACAAACTCCTTTATAAACCTGATTTAAACACTCCCCCCCCCCAAGACTATACACACACACTATTTTGCATTTAAGAATTTATGGCCTTCTGTTGGCTAGTGACTAAAGTATTGATTTGTTTTTCAAAAACTACACAGAATTGTTTAGATGGAGTTTTATTTAGCAAACAAAAAACTTGCTAATTCAGATTCGCCTCTATTACATGTACTCTAGACTACAATTTGCAAGTCATAAGCACAAAAAAGCTGGGTAGGGTCTCGATGCAGAACAAAATTCAGAGGGAGAACTTCAGTAGCCAAATGAACCAGAATAAAAGACTTTATTGTATTCCATACATTCACAGGTCACTTCCAGATTTAGTGCACTCATTTAACTCAGGCCACACTGTAAGCCTGTAGCTCTCTCCTTCTCTCTTGGCCTAGAGATGTGTCGCAAAGCCATTCCTAACAGTGCAGCCTGCTAACCAATAGCTACTTGACCATTTTCTAGCTGTGGCACAGGTTCATCCTGCTCTCTCAGAATTTTAAAGTACTTTCCATTACAGTACAAAAGAGATTACCGAACATTCTATTGTAGAATTCTATTGTAGATCCTCCTTCACTCACCATTTTTATCCCATCGTCTTTTCACTTCCATAGTTTCTGAAGTGGACTTTTAGCGAACTTCTGTACAGAGCAGATAATCACAGCATGGTCCTGAAACCATAGCTTTTCCTCCTTTGGCCAGAATGTACCCCTCGCCTTCAACATCTGCCTCAGAAATGTCGGTGCCTGGTTCTCACGGGCGTCCTGGCTGACACAAACCCATCTGCCGCACAGTAAAAGCGCTTTGAAACCTCAGTGTGGCCTGTGGAAGCAGGGTCAGTTTACTGCCTGTGGCCTGTCTCAGCCTCAGGAGACTCAGCAGGTGAACCAGGCTCCAGGCCTGCCCAGCGTGGGCAGTTGGTCCACAGTTAATGCTCTGCCTCTTGGCCACAGAGGTGCTCACTTGATCGTTTGAATCTGGGGGGGGGGGGGGGGGAGAGGGGGTGACACATGTTTATCTCCCTTATACCCTTACACAAATTACTGTTCCTATCCCAAGTTCATTTTGAAAAGTTTACCACCCCCTTTATTGAAATTACTAAGTGCAACATTGTGTTTTCACTCTATTGGGCACTGAAAAAGAAGAGTTTAAACGTTCTTTTCTATCATGAAATTTTCTTTACTCTTGGTATTTGTGATATGCCTGCAATTAAAAGTAGCAAACACAAATAAAAAATCAGGGCAGAAGGCACAGAATGAGAAGAATTTTACCATTTACTCTTTTAGGAACACTAAACGAAACCAAATCAAACAAGCTCACAGTCAGTTTTGTTTACAAATCAGCCTCCCCTGCTCCAGTCAGTCCCTGAAATCAGAAACCCCATTTATTAACCCCATGTCCAAAGTAAGCAGGCCTGTATGGACCAAAGAAAGTCCGTGATCCTGAGAGACAACTCACCACCACATTCCCAGCTTTCCTGCGAGACAACTGTCAATTCCAATAATGCAAACCCGAACACTACTTCAAAGTGATCAGAATGCTATATAGTTTATACGGAATAAAAATTAGCCAGAAAAATACCTTAGAAAAGATTTTTATCCTTGTGGATGCCAAGAGACTTTTAAGCTATATTATATTAAGTCATTATATTCAAACTGCAGATATTGACAGGATCCTCCAAAGTTAAATATTAACATCTTTTCATCTCTTATGGGAACTTTACTGTAAACACCTTATCATAGAAATGAGATAATTATTCAGTACACATTACAAAATGTTATATTTAAAGAAAACAAATCTATTCTTAACCCAGATTCTTCATCCATAAAAGTTGAATGACTAAAATAACACAACAGAATGAACAAATGTTTTATTGGCATGTTCATTGTTGTAAACAGCATCTGGCATGAAAAAGTTTTACCAAAACCTTTTTATTGATTTTTATAAATTAGATGGCATTTTCAAAATGTACGTATAATTGTGTTCACTGAATAGTTGTATTTAGCAAAGCAAAAACTTGCCGACTCTAATCGACTCTGCAATGAAATCATGTTGACTGCATCAGCCTGTGCTATGACCTGACTTACTAGCAAGTTTATTCAACACGATGTTAAGACATTTCCCCAAAGTCAAACTACGTGTAACTACAAATCAACTCCAAAAATTAAAGTGGGATTTACAAGGGTTCTGGAAGATTCAAACTTGAAGTATATTTTCAAAAGTAATGTACAAAAAGAAATAAAACTGAAGCCACTGAACAGAAAAACCTCATTAACAAGGGCAAATACAACCGTATGGGACCCAGCACTGAGGAACCTCACCGAGGAGTACATTTACAGACTGCTATACTTCTCAATGTACACAAATGTACATCATGAATGACATGTGAAAAGAACAACCACGGGAAATAGGTGAACTGCAATTAGGATAACTCAATAGGATCAATTATATTTACATGCTGAATGAACGAGTGAAATGTATTGTCTACATCCATAACTTAAGTACAGTTATAATTACAATATTCAGCAATTTGAGCTGCCATCTGCTGGGAGCAGTCTAAGGGAAATGTTTTGGTGTTCCAGAATAATGTTCTTTATACTTCGCAAAAAATGAAACAAGAAAACACAACTTCACAATTCTTTACTGGGTTACGGCTGGTTCTAAGAATTTCCTTCTTCAGCTCCTATTTTTGCTGCTTTCCAAGAGTCAACACACGTTGAATTTACTTACAAATTGTCAATGAGGTAATGTGTGTATCAGTGAAATAAACAGAAAATTCATTCATTCATGGCCTTTGCACAGCTTTTATTATTAAGCTATGAGCATCCTGTTTGAGGCTAGTTTTACTAGCGGCTATGTGCACATTTGTCCGCAAAAAGACATTTACTCATTCCCCTTTCCCCTTTTCTAGTAGCAGGTTTTGTTTTTGTTTTTATTTTTTTGCACATCCCTTTTCACTTTACAGTACATTTGACTATAGTGCACAACATGATTCCAAGTCAAAACAGTGGCCCACTGGGCACTGAGCTTCTGATTGGTGAAGGGCAGTCCAATCAGTGCTGGTGTCACGGGGTTACCCCTAACCATGTCCTGCCATAATGGCACTACACAGTAGCAGTGAACCATCTAATTAAAACCAATCCCCCAGGGAAAATGCTACACTAGCAGAGTCAGTCTTGAGTCAGATCTTTATTTGGTGCTCCATCCAGATATATTTTTAGTGCTTTCTCTTTCCGAGGTGAGTATGTTACTCGATGTCCCGTCTTCTGGAGTCGACTGCTTTCTTTTTTCATCAGTTCATTTCTTTGCTCATCTGTCAACTCCATTAATTCTTCTGTTTTATCCCTACATTTAAAATATTAATGACACATTAGGCCAGTATAGCCACCTGCCTCTATTAATTTATGCTTGAATACTATAATGCTCCTTAGTGAGAAAGTGAAATCTGCTGTCACCAATGAAATTAATCTCATATACTAAGATGTTGTAGATTTCTAATGTGTTTATTAGTATAGCACTCACTTCTAAAACTGGCACAATTTCCATGTTATTAGAATAAAAGCTATCATTTCTGAACATCTATTTAATAACAAGCACTGTGCCAGTTTTCAAAAATGTAATAATAGTTCTAATTCTCATAAAATCTGTCACCACTTTACAGATGAGGAGTTAGATAAATAACAAAGCTAAATTTAAACCTGTATCTGCCAAGCTCCAATGACTCCTTTGTCCTCTACATCTGTGTGTCCAACATGTCAGCCAATAACCACATGTACCTATTGATTGCTTGTAGATGTGCCTGATCAAAATTAAAATGTGCTGGAAGTATAGCATATACACAGTATTTCTAAGACTTACTACAAGAAAACAGCATAAAATACCTCACAAATGACTTTATATTGATTACATGTTGTAATCATAATATTTTGGACATACAGGGTTAAAAATATTTTATTAAAATTAATTTCATCTGTTTCTTTTTATTTTTTAAAATATGGCAACTAGAAAAATTTCAAAAATGAAATGTGTGGCTCTCTCATTATATTTCTATAAATGACATTTATGCAAAACAAAAATGTTATATCACTAGAAATAACAAAAACATTGTGCATGTTACCTATAAAATATGACTGCACCATCATCGCAGATATAAAGAGGCCAGACATTCAGGGTAGAAACTTTAGGATTCCAATCCAAATCCTGATGAATATCAAGGACAGAAATATCGCAGGGAAAGGTTCCTCTACCCTAAGGAGAATGAAGGAACAAACCAGGCCATTAACCATGTTTAATGCCAACTAGTCACCCAATGCAAACATTCTCAGGGCTTTACCTTGGCAAATTCAATATCTTCCAAAGGAATTCCACTGATTTCACAAAGCTATAAAAGAAAACATCATATGAGTTCATTTAAAATATAAATTTACTTTAAAAAGTTATTTTCCTTTCATCCAACAAACATAGAAATAGCTGGATTTTTTTCAAAAAAAGTAATATACATTTGATATAAAAAAATTAGAAAAAAAGGAGAAAGTGAAATTATTTTGTCTATCTGCTCTGCAAATGCCATGTCCTAGAAATATAAATTTAGTATATTCCTTCTAGGCCTTTTCCTTTGCATATATAAACTATATGAAAAAATTTCTAATACGTAAAACTTTATTTATAAAACATATCTATATAATACATTTACTTTATAAGAACAATTATTCTATTATAAGAATAGGATATGGAGTAATCGCATTCTCGTCAACAGTTGAACTATTTTATTTCCAACTGACGTGGACATTGAGCCTATTTTAAATTTTTCCCAGTTACACTGCTATACTATACACTTCCATGAATATCCTGACCTATTTCTACAAATATTTTTGAACTGAGTTCTTAGATGTGGAACTGCACATGTGGAATGTTGATCATGCCCAACTGAACCGTGAAAAAAATTATGTCAATTTAACCACTTATCAAAGGTGTACAATATTTCCTGTTACCTTGATGACTTTAGGTATTCACCGACTTTCTAAATTTTCATCAATTATAAGAAGTGAAAATGCTGTTGTTTTAACTTGTATTTCTTCAACAAATTGCCTATTCATGTACTTGGCCATTTTAAAATTAGATTATTCATCTTTTTCTTATTAATGTAGTGGGCTCCTTATAAATTATGGACATAATGTTTCATATATTGTTTCAAATATTTTTTTCCTTTCTTATATTTTAACTTTGTTTATCAGTTGTTTAAAAAATTTTTTTGGCTGTGCAGAAGATTTAACTTTTATATATCTTTTTTTTTTTTTTAGCTTTTTGTATTATGCTTATAAATATCTTTCCCTCTCCAGGATTATAAAAATATTTTCATCTGGTATATTTATCACTTTATTAACTTTTTAATATAAATTTAATACATTTATGATTTATTTTTGTGTTTAGTGTAAAGTATCAAAATAATTTTTTCCCCCAAATGCCAGTTGTCCTAGTATTGCTTCTAAATAATTCACTCTTTTCCCAGAGATCCTTAGAACTCTCACCTTTAAAATAAAAAATTTAGCCTGGCCGGCATGACTGGTTGAGCATCAACCTGTGAACTAGGAGGTCACAGTTCAATTCCCAGTCAGGACAGATGCCTGGATTGCAGGCTTGATCCCCAGTATGGGGTGTGCAGGAGGCAGCCAATCAATGATTCTCTTTCATCATTGATGTTTCTATCTCTCTCTCCCTCTCTGAAATCAATAAAAATATATATAAAAAAAAAATAAAATACATTCAAAAGAGACTTTCATCTAGATTCTCTACCAAATTTTACCTCCCTCTTCTTTTTCTTTTCTTTTTTTTTTTTTTAATACATACAGCAATTTACTCTGGTAACTTCTAACTAATCCTAACTACTTAGGACAGCGGTTCTCAACCTGTGGGTTGCGACCCCTTTAGCGGTCGAACGACATTTTCACAGGCATTGCCTAAGACCATCCTGCATATCAGATATTTACATTACGATTCATAACGGTAGCAACATTACAGTTATGAAGTAGCAACAAAAATAATTTTATGGTTGGGTCACAACATGAGGAACTGTATTTAAAGGGCCAGAAGGTTGAGAACCACTGACTTAGGACAAAGTTGATCGAAATAACAGAAAGTGAGGGTCCATTTCTGAATGGACAGAAGCCAATGTTATTTTTCAAGGCATCGGGAGCCTTAAGAAACAACTAGAATGTGTGATTCAAGGTGTCATAAAATGTGACAGAGACAAAGAAAGAAAGGTTGCTGTGTCAGTATCTGGCACTCACTTCCTAGGATACCTCTTAGGCAATATAGAGAAAATACAAAATGTATACTAACTCATTTTGTTAAAAATTAACTTACCTTCTCTCGCAACTCATCAACACTACTGCTTTCCAACACAACCTCCTGGAAGGGATCCAACTTCATCTCAGAGGGCCTCCACCGTCTTGACAAAACTGCAAGCTGTGACATGGATTTCATCTTCTCCACCCCTATGAACGTACAAGATTAGGCTAGCACAGTATTTTCTCTAGAGTTTCTAATTTGACTTTTCCTATGCCTGACTAAACAAAAGGATTTACTTCAAGTGTTACTCTTACAAAGTGGGCATAAAAGAAACCAATTATCCCCAGGAGTGTTTGAGAATGAAATATTTATTTTCCCCCTCCAGTCTCAGAAGATAATTCCTAACTCTTCTGCAAGCTCTGGTTCCACCAGTATTCCTAATCCCATTCTCTCCTGACTCCTGCTGAGCACTGCTCTACCAATTACTCTCTTCTCTGGTTCTCCGATCTTTGCTTCTCTATTGGCTACTATCCACAATCTGAAATCGTAATCACATCGTCTTCACTCTACCTCCTTTATTTACTCAAGCTGTCATTACTTCTTCTCTTTAAATTTATACCCCCAAAATTTACCGTTTTCTCAAAACCCACCTCAATTGTTACCTTTCTCTCTGGTACATATAAGAACAAATTGTATTGATTTGGTCCTTAGTACCTATCATTTTGGAATTACAGGTTTCAAGTTCTGGTTCACCCACAGACTATGTACATCTGGAAGGCAATCACTAGTTGCTTATTCATTTTTGTAGCACCAAGGATTAGAAATGCCTGGCAAATTACAGGTCAATAAATGCTTCTTAGATTTAATTCTACGACTTACTTCTTACCCAATTATTTGATGCTAAAATATATATTGGAATGATACTGATGCAGGCACCCACCGTTCAGTAACATTTTCTGGCTAACCCATCTTTGCTAATACATAATCAATCCTTCCTAGGAAGGGTGACTTCTGCATTCTTCATGATCTCTTCCTGGCCTACCCAGACACGGTAATTATTCTCTAAGGCCCCAGACACTCAGAGAAGAAATAACATCCTGAAACACTTCCTTACACGCAACAGCATACAGTATCCTGATTTTTGCTGATCTCCCCATAACTTGTCATTTAATCAAAATTTCAACCATTAAAATTTAAACCAAATTAGACCTGAAATAGGTGAAGTGTTAGTATTACTGAGCCTTCTGAAAACTATCACAATCATATATAGAAACATTCAGAACATATTTTAATTTCTATGGGAAAACAAAGGAAATTAAAATCTTTCTAAGCGATAGCAAAGTCACAAAAGAATATATATAGAAAACCCGTTGCTTCTCTTGATATAATCTCCTAAAAGCCAACTTTCCTCCCACTACTTCCTCTGAAAAATACTACTTTAAATATACCAATGTTGATAACACCAGGAGGTATGACAAACATAAGTACCTCCTCTAGGTAACTGTTATGGGTTGAATTGGCCCCCCTCCCAAATACTTACCGAAGTCTTAATACCCCAGTATCTCAGAATGTGACCTTATTTGGAACTAGGGTCATTACAGAGGTAATCAAGTTAAATTCAGATCATTAGTGTAAGCCTTAAAGTGACTAGTGTCTTTATACTATAGGGAAATTTTGGTAGAGATAAATAAGCCCACAGGGAGAACATCATGTGAAGATGAAGGCAGAGATTAGAATGATACATCTACAAGGCAAGGAACACCAAAGACTACCAGCAAATCGCCATAAGCTAGGAAAGAAGCATGGAACAAATTCGCCCTCAGAAGGAACCAACGCTACTGACACCTTGATCTCGGACTTCCAGCCTCCAAAACTGGGAGGCAGTACATTTCTGTTGTTTAAACCGCCCCCTTTGTGGTACTTTATTAAGAAAGCCTAGGAAATAGGTCATTTTTCTCTAAATCTCTGATGAATTATCAAAACAAAATAAGCCATAACGAAAAAAGAAACTAAATAACAAACATGGCTAAGAAAATATTTTTAACATTTTCTATAAAAAGTACTAAAAATACAATCTTGAAATTGCAACTTCCCTGTAAGAAGGAATATTTTTAAAAATCAGAGCACAAAGGGAACATTTAAAAGGCAAATGGGAGCTAGAGAAAAGATAGAAGAACTCATTATTTGATTAAAAAAACTATAGCCTTCTATTAATTATAGAGCATTTCCAAGTGATTTTCCCCCCACAAAAATATTGGTAATACCATCAAGAACTTCAAGGAAAACCTCCCAGTTGCTGGAAATATTAATATCTTCTTCATATATATGGTAATCCAAAAAGACAGTGCCAGGATTCTTCCATGTTTTTTTCCTTAGACGAAACCTACAAATGTGATAAGACATTTTAAAGTACTATAATTTGAAATTCTTAATTTTAAAAAATGACATAAATCTGACATCAAGGAAAATTAATTATGCTTAAGTGAAATGGTTATTTATTAAAATTGGGGGAAAATAAAATAAAATGCTCCCAATACTTCAGATTTAGTAGTATTCTACAGAGGAAATTTAAATACAACTCTAGCACTTTTGCTTAGTTCTATTAAACTAATTTGCAGTGCTAAAATTCTGAATACTATAGGAATTTTTAATTCTTCTAATTTTAGAAAATCACACCAATCCATATAATTTGACACACGTTCTTTCTTCAAGTCACTAATTACACTGTGTTTTTACTTTACCTGTCAATACTGAGCTCTAAACCACATTGCTCCCTGAGTTGAGGAATTAATTCCTCTTTTGATTGCCGTACAGTCATTCCTTTAGCAAACACAGCATCTAGCAGAAACTTGCATGGCTAGAAACATAAATAATTAGAGCTTGAGTTATACATTAAAATAAGATTAACAAGACATTTTATTTACACTTTATACTGTGACAATTATGGGCCTCAGTTTAGGTGTCTAAGATATCTTCCTAGGTTCAAATCTTGGCTCCACTAGTTATTAACTTAGTTATCTTGAGTAAATTTACTTAATATTCCTGTGTCTCAGAGTTCTCATCTATAAAACTGGGGACAGTATCTTCCTCACTAAGTCACTGTAAAGATTAAAATAACAAATTCATATTTCCCTTTTTGTATTAAAGTGATAATTTTGAATGTAAAAAGAATCACTTTATGGACTAAAATAAGAGAAATACATACTAATTCTCCAAGTAACATTCATTAATTGTCTCAAAAGAGACATATAATATCCACAAGACCCGAATTTGGAAGAAACATATAAGTCAAAATGATTGTAATGGATCACATGTAAGAGATATGGTTGGTGCCCAATAAAATGTTTGTTGAATGAATAAAGTTATTTCATGAAAAATTTATCCTCTTATGTATTTTTCACATTTGTCTAGGTCCCCAATAAGATAGAAACATCATGAAAATAGGATCTTTGCCTTATTTTTCTGGTTATGTATTATAGGAACTAAAATATTTTATTGATTACTCCCCAAAACATAGCCTGGTTAGAACCTTAATCCACCATTTGCAAGTTTTATGACTTTGTGCAAGTTACTCAACTTCTCTGCCTCTATTTCTTCATCTATAAAATGGGAATAACATATAGTGGTTACAGACTTAAAAGATTTAATACTTGTTAATACTTGTAAGCCCTTAGAGTGCATAATAAACACTAGGTAAATGCTTGTTAAATATAAAATGATGCTCTGAACACAAAAAGAACCTATAAACTCTACAGGTAAAGTGCTATCCACCTGTAGCATTATACAAGCATTCCCAGAAAACAAAATACTCTTTGAAAAGCAGGAAATTTTTGCCTCACTCCAACGTTCGTAGCAACACTTCAGAGCAGAGGCACAACAAAAAATGACCTGACAGCAACATTCATCCCCTGCCTGCTTTTATAAAAAAAATTTTAGTGGGACAGAGCCACTTGCATTGGTTTTACATATAGTCTATGTCTGCTTTCGTGCTACAATGGCAGAACTGAGTAGCTACGACAGAGGCAGTATGGCCTGCACAACTAAAAGACATCCTAGAAGAAGTCTGCCCGCTTCTGCTTGAGAGATAAAAAGAAATGACTAGTAATAAAATTTCTGCATTGTATGTTTTTAATAACTAATAAAAGTGACCTTATCTTGCTCTTAAGTGTATTACTTACCTCTTGTTCATTGACCAGGAGCTGGTACACTTTAACTCTGTATTCTCCTTTTTTAAGTGCTCTCCCCAGTCTAATTGTAATCTATAAATTAAAAACATGTTTTAGATGTACTTTCTCAGCAGAACAAACAATCCATTCTCACCCACTGTTTGGCTTGTTTTCCCAAATTCTCTAGATAATGGGCTCTGAGAACAGATATATCTTTTACCTCTGATTCCCCAGCACCTAGAACAGTAACTGACACAGTTAATATTTAACATTTAGATGAATAAAAAAGCACCCAACAACAAATAACCACTAAACATCAAATTATCCATTTAGGGTGTCTAGTTCACCTTACTTGGATGTAGTACAAGATGTTTTCTTTTCTATCATTTAAAATACTCTTATTATTGAAAATTATTTTAATCAACCTTATTGTCCTCTGAAAATGATGAAAGTGTCTCATTCAGTCGGACGCTCTCAAACTCTTGATTGCTGGCATATACTCGAAAGACCTTGAAGTGAGAGGACAAAACTCCAACAAAGGGCTCTAAATGTTGTTTGAAAGCAGCCAGGGTAATTCTTTTATCAACATGCACCATCAACCCTAAGCACACAAAAAACAAAACATAAACAAAACTGTAAAAGTAACCTCTCAGGATACAAATAGAACAGATCGTATACTTTTTATTGTACTGTAAGCAGGAAAAAGCACCCTTTTCAATTATTTGACTTTTAGCTAATATAAAACATTAGATGGATAAAATACATGGACACTGAGTATATGATAGGTTCATCTGACAGCTTTAAATGTTCTGATATATTTAAGTGCTTATTTCAGCTGTTGAATCAAACACACATGTCCAGGAATTCTTTCCAAATAGGCATATTTCTAGTTCTACACAGTAAAGTGTGGGCTCTGGCTGGGTTCCAACCCTATCTCTTCTGCTTCCTTGATATGGAGCAAGCTGTCAGCCTCCGTACCACCATTTCTTCATTTGAAAAATAAAGATAATAATAGATGATAATAGTACCTACCTCATAGCTTTACAGTGAATTCAATGAGGTAGTATCGTTATCATGCTTTGAGCACAGTGCCAGATATATAGTAACTGCCTCTCCCGTGCTTCCCCACAATTTCTAACCTTTGCCTAAAGAGAAACTAGTTTTAATTTCTCCAATGCTCTTGCAGGGTTGAAAATGGTAAAAAAGCACAGTAGCTACTGGCTAATTTTTTTACTATGACGTTAGGAAAGTAAGGAGCAGTGGTAGTAGTTACGAGGTGGTAGAAGACACACTAGGCTTACAATCAGAAAACCCGAGTTTGATCCCAGTAGTGTGACCTACTAGCTCTGTGACTTCAGGCAAACTATTTAACCTATTTGAGCCAGTTTCCTCATCAGTGAAAAGCATCTACATCAATTTTATGCAGCTAATGAGAACTAAATGAAATAATGTAAGTCAATGAGCCTTACGAGAGAAAAAAACTCCACAGAAATTTAAAGCATTATTATAATAGAGTTTCTCTGTCTCCATTTAGGCCCACCAATTCACATTTTCTCATTTCAGTTTCTGCAAGTTGTATGTGTAAATGTCATGTTTCCAGTGTTATTTGGACCTACTTAGTTAAAAAAACAAAAGCACCTTTCCTTTCTCTGACTTTTTCAATTAGTTATGTACTTTTTAGGGTGTTGGAGGGGAGTTGTTTGCATTGGGGGATGGAGGAAAGGGAAGAGAAACAAACATTTTTCTGGGCATTGAGTACATTTGAGTAAAGCATTTTCTAGTGTCCTTTTTATTTTTTTGTATATTATTTACTTTGTAAACTATTTCATAATGCTTTATTTAGTATTTTTATCATAGTTATTTCCATTTTAAAATATTCTTTTTTAAAAATAACATCTTACCAGAGTCCTGACATCATTACTGTCAAAGGTCTAATGTGTTTCACAGGTCTAAGAATGCTGTTCCCTGTTCACTATAACTGCATCGAAAGTGAAAACTAAGGTGATAGGAATAGTCTTATAATCCAGGAAGTTACAGGTGGTCTTAGAACAAAGTACCTAACTCTTAGCTGATTTTTTAAACTAAAAGTTTAAATACACTGAGTATAAATTGATACTGTTTAAAGGATCTTTTTCCTTTTTAAGTACATACATTTATGTCCTTCCCCAGAACCTTCATCTGTAGCATACGGTTCCGCTTTGAAATACATGTACTGTATTTCTCCCCTACTCTTGCCACTTTCGTCATATTCACTATCAGTTCCAGAGTCTTCTTCTGCTGTATCCCATGTCTCTTTTTTTCCTTCATTTGCTTTAGTTCTTCTACTACTCGTGATGCTATGAGTGTCAAGTCCGTTAGCCAAAGGGATTTGAGCATTATCTGCATTGCACAAAGTGTCACTGCTATGACTAGAGCTAAGAATATCACTGTCCACTGAACTTGTACTCCGGTCATTATTCACATCCGAGTCTGATCGTTCTTCAGACTGAAAATTTTCAGGATCAGACGTCTGAAGATGCTGTTCGAGTTCTCTATTATCCACCGATGTAGAAGAGTCTCTCTCATTAAGAGGTGATTCAATGTTTTCAAAGTCACTCGTCTCAGTACTTTTGCTGCTGTCCCCATTATCTCCATCTTGCTGCTGCTGCAGTGACAAGCTTTTGAGTTTCTCAGTGCTTTCTTCTAGAATGGCTTCCACAGACTTTAGGTTCCCCACAGGTCCTTTGACTCTTTCACAATCATCATCCACATTACCAGAATCACCCCCCGCTTTCTGGTATGCTGTCCTTTTGGAATAAGATCCTGGGGATTGCTCAGGTAGCAAAACAAATAATCTGATTGTATTTGCATGCCGATCCAGGAGTTTCCACAAATGAGAATCGGTAAAGGCCATCTGGTAATCCAAAGTTTCAGAACTTTCAACAAACACCTAAATAGTAAGTCAAAAGAGTTATACTGCATCATTAGTTATAATGCATCATTAATTTTAGTGACATTCTCATTCATCATATCATGTCAATACCAGACAGTGCATACATAATAAGTGATACATTTTGGGATGATAATGCTTCTAAAAGACATATGCATGGTTTTTGGGATTATACAAAATAAATATTGTTCATATGTATTTACAATTAGCTATAAAACTGTGCTAAGATAAGAGATGGACACACACATGCAGGTATCTTATTTATTGGGTTGTCCATTTTCAGGAAATTTCTGTATCCATATCTTGCTCTTTAGGAAATCAAAGCTTAGCATGAATATAGATAGAGGAACATGTATAAAGATATCTTGGGAATGCAAGGCCAAAATCCAGATTACAGAAAAAAAAATCTAATCGACAAATGATTTGATTCTATAGCAAATTAATTACAAGGAAACAATAAAAATAGACTTGAGAGAGATATTATGAACTTTATTTGAATCCTGATTTGAACAGACAAATCCTATTGAAAAAAAATTGCTATAAGATAATCAGGGAAATTTGAATACTTACTAGATATATATTGGTTGATATTAAGACATTTCTGTTAATTTTTTAGGTGTAATAATGTAATTATAGTTATGTTTTTAAAAAGAGTTCTCATCTTTTAAAGATATATGTTTGGATTACTTAGATGAAATGATATGATGCTAGGGATATTTTTTAAATAATCTGGAAGAAGTAGGTAGTTGAATATAGATGAAATGAAAATTGATAATTATAGAAGCTAGATGATGAGTACCTGGGGTTCATTACACTATTCTCTCTACTTTTATGTATGCTTGAAATTTTCCATAGTAAAGCTTAGAAAATGAAATGCACATATATAAATTGGCAATTATGAATAGTGTTTTGAGTTTTGCATAAAAATATAACTATTACTCAATAAATGTTACACATCAGGACTAACAGTTAACCATTTAAAGAAAAGAAAAATAGATCTCTCCCACTCCTTACCCTAAACCAATATTAAGGTAGATTAGAACTTTTAATGTTACACACAAATACACCACACAAAAGTATTAAAAGAAAATACAGGTAAATAAAAATTACAATTGGGTTAATCAATAATACTAAAAATGGTTAAATGAGATAAAAAAAATCAAGAAAAATGAGCCTGAAAAAGGTGATAAATAAAAATGACAAACAAAGAAACTTGAATACAATTTATCCAGAGAAAACCAATGGCATTAGAAACAAATACATAGGAAAAATGATAAATAATGAAATGCAGAGTGACATCAAGAGATGAAACAAAAGCATCAATATGAACTTTCTCATTTTTAACAGAGATAAATGAGTAAGCAAAGAGTGAAGCCAATATGATAATTTTCTCTATACTAGGCATGCCTCTGACTTTCACAATGAAGTATGTACTACTTTATGGGAGAAGCTCAAGAATGAATAAAATTCAGAGGACATAATCATTGTGGACAAAAATAGTCATGAAGGCTTCATCAAAGAGGCAGAACTAATCGGGGGCTTGAAAAAGTGTAGGGAGAAGAGAAAGAACACTCCAGGTGGGCGAAGCTCATGATCAAGGCAAAAAGGAGAATCAGCAAGACTAATTCAAAGGACAGAAAGAAGTCAGATCTGACCTGACTACAAAGGATATCACTAGAGGTTGAGCTTATAATATTAAAACTTAATTTCATTTGCTATTACCAGCATAAAAAATAATAATGAAAAAATAAGAGATACCTTGTTACTTCTAAAAAAACCTTCGGCCTTCAGGGTTTTACTAGGCACAGTGAGAAGACGCAAATCATTGTAGCTGCGTTCCAGCACTATTCTCATTGTTTCAGCAGGTAAATGGATAGCCTATAATGAAAGCAATTTAATTTAAAAAAATACTCTTTCTGTTTAACTTAGAAATATGAGAAAACAAGACAATGCTGAGTTCTTAAAAACAGCAGAAAAAAATTACGAGAAAAATAATCTTGGTAGATATTTAACATCTTTTAAAAGAATCTATGGAAAATTACTAGTCTCATCCATTAATTAGTCTATAAATTAGGAGAACAAAGGATACCTTATAAATGCATGCTCTGAAACTATTTTAAAGGTTAATGATTTTTCACTAAAAATTCTATTCCTCTCAAACTCAAAGTAAATAAAGAAAATTGATTCCCAAGAAATAAAATAACTGACTCTTTGAGAGCTGATGTAAATTCAACACCTTTTTTGTTCAACTTTTTTTTAAAATATTTTTATTGATTTCAGACAGGAAGTGCCAGGGTTCTTATCCCAGCATCAAGAAGGGTTCAGGAATCTGGAAAAGGCGCTGTGCGTAGATGACATAGGAATCCAGAGACTAATAAAGAGTCCGGAGACGAAATATAATTTTGAAAGGCATTGGGGGTCAGAGGACCTTCAGCTAAAGGAACTGAAGACTCCCTCCTTGTCTAGGACCCTTGCTTGTATTAACACAATTTGTCCTAAGGCAAGGTGGAGATAATACACTTTAAAGGGTAAGGTTTCAAAAGGTACAGAAACATTGTCAGTTTGGGGGAATTAGCCTATGGCTGTTCAGTTGTTTGGCCAGTAGGAGGCAATAACATGTAGATTAAGATGTCCTTTAACTGTCTGGCAGCCACAATCAGTTTCCTATTCAGGTTTGGAAAAATGCCTTTAGCCATTCCCAACAGGTGACTATGTATGACTCAACCCTGTTGAGTTCCCAAGTCTCATCAACCTTTTGATGAAACTCTTGAAATTATGACATGCTGGAATTGGTTCCCGGCAAGGAAGGGAGAGGGAGAGAGATAGAAACATCAATGAAGAGAGAGAATCATTGATTGGCTGCCTCCTGCACACCTCCTACTGGGGATTGAGCCTGCAACCCAGGCATGTGCCCTTGACTGGAATGGAACCTGGGACCCTTCAGTCCACAAGCCAAAGCTCTATCCACTGAGCCAAACCAGCTATGGCTTGTTCGACTTCTTGACTTTTGATGGGTTCTTTTCTATTCTGTGAATAGTTAATAGTTTTACTAAATCAATTTTTTTCTGTGTAAAATGAGATTTAATAAATTAGGTAAAATTTAAAGTTATTTTAGAATTCCATATCCTTAATTTTTGATGTTATTTTATGAATCTCACATAAAATGAACAGATCAAAATAATTTACATTTTAAAAAATATAACTGGTTTTCAATACAACAAATGCTAACAATTCTTAGGCAGTCTAGTTTAAACACTGTATTTCTTGGCACAATGTTTTGTGACTGCTTTATCCTCTATAAACATATTTTTCCCCAGCAAATTATTAGCTTCTTAAGGAAAAGGAATGTTGTGTGTTTCTTTTGTATTCTACTTCAGTACTTATACTTTAGATTAAACTGTAATACAGAGCAATTACAGTAATGTAGTCTTTTATGAGCAATTTAATAATTAAATATGGCTTTACAATATGATTGGTTTTCTTTGTTACTCTGACAAAATGTTAGAAGTCATTGTTTTTTTAACATAATATTTAAAATCCAGCTTTTATATATAACTTTACAATTTTTTTTCACAAAGCACTTGTTTGTTTAATTAACATTTACAACAACCTGTTAAAAGAAACCCCAGGTGAAATAAAAGACAAGGTTAATATAAGATGAATGACTGAAAACTGAACTCAACTTCTTCACTTGTGACTGCTATACAATTTCCACTACACCAAGGGATCTTAACTTGGAGTTTAGAAACCCTGCAATTTTGCCTGTGTTTGTGTGCTCAGTGGTCGATAGAGTACAGGAGACTTGAGAGGGGTGTGGGGGGGTACAGGAAGAGACTGGATAAAAATCGTACACCTATGGATGAGGACAGTGGGGGAAGTAAGGGCAGAGGGTGGGGTGGGAACCGGGTTGAGGGGAGCTATGGGGGAAAAAAGAGGAACAACTGTAATAATCTGAACAATAAAGATTTAATTAAAAAATATATATATATTTAAAAAATTAAAAAATAAAATAAAAACCCTGCATGAAATAACTGAACTTACATTTTTAGGCATGTATTTTACAATGATCCATCCAAACACACATGTCATTGTTTACATACTTGCCTCACACTTTCTTACCTCGATACTTTGGTCAATCTGTTTTTTCTATTTGAAGTGTCCCTCTGTCCTAACTATAGTTGTCTCCTAGCTATAAATACTGGTTCCCTAAAGTAAATACTGATTCCTATATCTTACTCATAACTATATCACAAAGTGCTCTGTACAGAGCAAGCACTCAACAATAGTCACTAACCAATTTTAAAACTTACCTTTGAAATAAGTTGTTTGAACTCTGTAACTGTTTGATTTAAGTAAGCACGAACAGTGACAGGTGCAGCTACAGATTCTGCCTTTAGATCAACAACATGAACTTTCACCATCACTTCTGTCACATTTGAAAAAAATAAAACATAAGTGGAGGTTATTTTTAAAAATGTATTTCACATGAATAATGAATTTTTACTATGTTTCTAATAGATGGTAAAGATAACATTTGTTCTAGTTATCAAAATGGTAGATGTATAATGTTATACATGTATAACACATGTTAAAACTTCTTTCACAATTTGTCACTTTACAAGCAAACATATAAAAAGATATAGAAAAGAGCCTAATAAAAGTTCTAGATCTCTTAAAAAATGACAAAAGTAAAAATGTGGTTTTTAAAAATACATGCTTTGTTTCCTTATAAAACATAACAACACTGTCAAATTTATTAAGTAAAGTATATACCCAAAATTCCAAAATACAGACCCAAACCACAACACTAAATAAATATAAATAACTAGAAAATGCAAAACAAATAGTAAAGGGGACACAGCAGACCTACTTGCTGTTGAACAACCTTCATTAAACCATTCAAGACCTTGTCTATAATCAAATAGTATTTTCTATATCCTATGAAAAAGTCCTACAGAAAAACTGTTTTGGTTTAAAAGTTTTTTTTCCACTTAAATTCTTCATATTACAATTTTTTAAAATATATTTTTATTGATTTTTTACAGAGAGGAAGGGAGAGAGATAGAGAGTTAGAAACATCGATGAGAGAGAAACATCAACCAGCTGCCTCCTGCACATCTCCTACTGGGGATGTGCCCGCAACCCAGGTACATGCCCTTGACCGGAATCGAACCTGGGACCTTTCAGTCCGCAGGCCGACGCTCTGAGCCAAACCGGTTTCGGCTTCATATTACAATTTAATCCCATCTTCTCTGCTTCTGTTTTCAGATCACATATAACTAAACTTTTAATCATCAGAAAAATAAATGATCTTCAAACAGTACATTTAAGATAGTTATTCTCTAGCTTAAGTGATTTAATCTCTTGTATGTAGTTTATGTCAATCCTCAATTTTTCCCATGTTGCTAATCTAAATCTGATAAAATATTCTGAAGTCTTGATTATTAATGAACTAGAGGCCCAGTGCACGAATTCGTGCACGGGTGGGGTCCCTCAGTCTGGCTGGTGATCAGGCTGATCAGGGCTGCGGGAAGTTGGCCAGGGGGAGGGGCTGCTGGAGGTTGGCTGTAGGAGCACACTGACCACCAGAGGGCAGCTCCTGCTTTGAGTGTCTGCCCCCTGGTGGTCAATGCGCATCATAGCGACAGGTCGTTCGGTCACTTAGGCACCTATACCCTATACCCTATACCCTATACCTATACCTATATATACCTATACCTATACCTATACCTATACCTATACCTATACCTATATCTATAGATAAAGGCAATTAGCTAGCCTGGCCAGTGTGGCTCAGAGGTTGAGCACTGAAGTCCCTGGGACTTGCAGAAATGACGAGGATGGAGAAAAATAAAACATGTTGGCAGTGCCCAGCTGGTGTGGCTCAGTGGTTGACCGCCAACCTAAGGAGGTCTAGGTTCAATTCCTGGTCAGGGCACATGCCCAGGTTGCTAGCTTGATCCTCAGTAGGGGGCATGTAGGAGACAGCCGATGAATGATGCTTTCTCATCATTGATGTTTCTATCTCTCTCTCTCTCCCTTCCGCTCTGAAATCAATAAAAATATATTTTAAAAAATGTTGACAATGATTGATTATGAAACCACCTTTTCAAGGAGACTCTAAAAAACACTCTACCTGTAAGACTTTATGGAAATAAACATTTTTTGGTCCAGGGTCTTCTTGGTAAATAGGGATGGGGGAAGGGAGGACTATTCAATACTGAAGAAGAAAAATCCCACTGGACACAGTAAACCAGAAGTTTAATTTTTTTTTTTTTAATTTTGTGTCTATCTTCTTGAAAGCAATCAATAATTTAATTCCTAGCTTTATGCTGACTACTTCCCAACCCATCTCATTTATTTTAAGAACATATAAAATATTTTTAAGAACATAAAAAATTAAATTTATTTCTACAAACAAAAAACTTTATGAAAAATTTAAGTCCAGTACTACTCAAAATACTGCAAAATTCCTTACCCCCAGGTTTATAAGATTGAAAAACTTGATCAGGTTTTCTTGTCTCCAACAGCAGATCAAACATATATGTTGACTTGACTCCACCTAGTAGAAGTCCCATTGGTGTGTCTTCTTCTCCTTCATATGATCTTTCAAGATAATCATGAAACTCATCATATTTAACAAGGCGACAACAATCCACAGGTATTACCTCTTCCAAATCCATCATCTAAAAGAAAACGCCCCCCCAAAAAAATATTTTAGTCTGATGTGTAATTATACTCACATTTAGAGCTCTCTTTTACAACATCTCTTAATAGGTCCTAACAGACAATAAAATCCATGTTTATGATTTGCATCAAAGCTCAAAGAAATCAAAGTTAAAGACACAAGTTAAACACTATCCTAATATATAGCGAGCCAGGATCCGTAACATCCAATACGACCAAACAGACGACCAAATGCCAGGCTGTGTGTGCAGCAGGCTCAGGTGGGCGGGGACTGGTGAGCAGGCTGAACTGCTGACCTCTCGGTCCCTCCTGGGTCACGGGCGCCATGGCAAGCCAGCACTGACTGCGGTTGCCACAGTGACCTAGCACTGACTGCCACTGCTGTGGGCGCTACAGCAACCCAGCACTAACTGCCAAGGCAGGTGTAATGCGATCGGTCGGGGGGGCCCCACCATCGCCCCACAGAGGGAGGCCCAGGCCACCGCCCAGCAGCGGTGGGGGGGCCTCCCTCTGCAGGGCGATCAATCGCAGGGCACCTGGACTGTTAGAGGGTGCAGGCCAGGCTGAAGGACCACCCCCCACCCCCGCCGAGTGCACAAATTTCGTGCACTGGGCCTCCAGTCCTATATAATAAAAGCCTAATATGCTAAATGTCTGGTCAACCTGTTGGTTGTTCAACCAATCAAAGTGTAATATACTAATGATATGCTAAGGCCGCTCAACCGCTTGCTATGACATTCACTGACCACCAGGGGGCAGGTGCTCTGACCAGGTTAGCTTGCTGCTGAGGGCCAGCAGGGAGGGACTGAGCTAGATGGGCCGGAGACGCCCTGGAGCCCTCTTAAGGTCCCTCCCCAGCTGGCCAACCTCCTGCATCCCCAATCATGCACTGGCGGGGTCCCTCGGCCTGGACTGTGCCCTCTCGCAATCCGGGACACCTTGGGGGATGTCAGAGAGCTGGTTTCGGCCTGATCCTGCAGGCCAGGCAGAGGGACTACCCACTGGTGCATGAATTCGTGCACTGGGCCTCTAGTCCTATATAATAAAAGCCTAATATGCTAAATGTCTGGTTGACCAGTTGGCCGTTCAACCAATCAAGGCTAATATGCTAATGATATGCTAAGGCTGCTCAACCGTTCACTATGACATGCACTGACCATCGGGGGGCAGACATTTGACTGGTTGACCAGTCGCTATGCCGTGCACTGACCAGCAGGGAGCACAGTCGACCAGTCGCTATGACGTGCACTGACCACCAGGGGGCAGACGCTCCACTGGTAGGTAGCTTGCTGCTGGGGTCCAGCCGATTGGGACTGAGCGAGACAGGCCGGACACGCCCTGGAGCCCTCCTGTGGTTCCTCCCTGGCTGGCCAAACCCCCGCATCTCTTCCCAGCCCCGATTGTGTACTGGTGGGATCCCTCGGCCTGGCCTGCACCCTCTCGCAATCCGGGACCCATCGGGGGATGTCGGAGAGCCAGTTTTGGCCCTATCTCACAGGGGGAGTGCTGGTCAGCCAGAAGCCGGTCTCATGGCTGGCAAGAGCAGTGGCAGTGGTGGTGGTGGGAGCCTCTCCCGCCTCTGTGGCAGCACTAAGGATGTTCGATTGATGGCTTAGGCCCGCTTCCCTGAGGGCTCCCGGATTTCGAAAGATCGCAGGCCGGGCTGAGGGACTCTCCCCGCTGAGGGCACGAGTTTCATGTACCGGGCCTCTAGTTTTTAAATAATCACATTTCATTATCCCTCAAATCATACAACCTATGCACTAATATATTTTAAAGACATTTTTTGTTTTAAAAAAGTTAACATTCTAAACTCTAGATGGACTCAAAATCAGGTAAAGAATAAATAAATATTTTTGTGAGACTTTCTCAAAAACAACTATGTTTCAAAGATTTAAATGGACTACCAGTGTGATTGCAAGTGCTTATACTACTATTGACTATAATAAAAATTTTGGAAAATATGTTAACACTATTATCTAAGATATCAATAATTAAATGCTAACAGTACAATTAAACTTACCTTGTAAGCCATTTCTACTGCTTCTTTTAATGTCTTATCCTTATGAACCTCCAATTTATTTTCCATCATGACTTGTTTCACAGGATGCAAACAGAACAGTTTTATCTAGAAATTGTAAAATACCATCATAACTCAGCAGGTCATGAGTCAAAGCTTAATTCTTTTTTAGATAGCATTTTTTCCTAATAGTAAAAAACTATAATTTTTTTTAAAAAACATACATTGGGATCATTCTCTCTGGTGTCTCTTTTTCTCACTTAATAACTGATAGTGATTATATTTAATATTATTAAAAATTGAAAGACATTAATTTTAACAAGTATATGTTTCTTTTTAAGCATATACTATCATATTATACATAATCATTCCCTTACTGATATACATTCAGGTTGTTTCCAATTTTTCCCTAGTTTTGAAAATACTGTGATCAATATCCTTGAGGTCACAATTCTACAGCATCTGCAATTATCTTATTAGGTATTATTTCCTTAAGAGAATTATATATAAAATAATATGAATTTACATTAAGACTTGATAAATTCCACTCAATATCTATGCAGAAAGTTTTACAAATTTATTCTTCTTGTAGCAGAATGTGACAATGCTCATCTTATTGTAACCTCACCAGCACTGAGTATTATTACTACGTTATTGTTTTTTTTAATGCATAACCTAAAATCTTATCTTACTTTAGTAATATGGTTGGTTATACTCCTTAATGATCATGATAGCATAGTTGTCTACAGAATCAACCCAATTAGTTAGCTATCAGAATTGCAGTTAAGCAAACTGCAATAGCACTTTTTAATTAAAAATAAAATTATAAAATCTAACCTTGCATGTGTTACGCTCGATTTCTCGTTGCCTCTTTTCTTGTTCTTCCAATTCTCTCTCTCTCTGCACCAAATTTTTAATATGTTCTGGATATTCATCTACTTCTAGAAATTCTATTAATAATTAAAACAGGGTAAGACAGTGCCACTGAAATTGAGCTTCCTTTATTTAATTTTGTTCTACTAGTTTTCCATTGTATATAATTCTATCACTCTCATCAAAATATATCTCAATTACATGAATCTCTCAACTTGAAACATGAGCTTCTTTTAGACAAGGGTAAAGAGGTAGTTAATAACACATGGTTACATCTCATATTTTAAAAAGTCATATATTTATCCATAATAGCATTTGGCTCCAGGCCAACTCTATGTAGATTAAGATTTTTAAAATAAAAAAGCTTCTCTGAAACTTGGAAATAAAACTATTTCTGATTTTAAATTGTATTATCACCATAAATTATGTGACCCTGTGTAAGCACTTCTCCAGACCCTGGTTTCTTCAGCATATTGCTAGCACCTAACTTATCATTATTACCTGGGATATAATAAAATGTAATAAATGCTATTGCTGCTTCTACTACTACAAATACTATTTATTTGTATATTATTCCCTATTACAATTATCATTCCTTTGTTCTCAAAGCAGTTTTTTAGCTGCCTTCTAATCAAAGAATTTCATATGTAACTCCAAGTATTAAAAGTGACATTATGAGACTATGACACTACTTAATAAAGCCAATGATTATTAAGCAATAAATTAGAACAATTTATATCTTAAAAATCATGCCTCTGTGGAAAATAAAAATCTACTGCTCTTCGAAATGAGCTCTAATTCTAAAAATATTCCAGATCATACATATAGCGCCCCCTGGTGCTTCATCACAAACCTAGAGCCCGGGAGTGAATAAAGGAAAGCTGTTATTTATTGCTCTATTGAAAATATCTGGAATGCTGGGTGCTAAAGAGACACATGAACCACAATCCTGGCTCTGCCTCCAGGTAGACTGGACAGTTACTTTTTGGGTTACATTGAATGATTACTTCTACTCTGAAATATTTGTTCTGAAATGATTTCTTGTTATAATTTCCTTTCTTTTCATTAATCCTACAGCAAATTATTGAAAAGCCACTATATGATAGACCCTGGATTATACTGTTGGTGAAAAGATGAATAAGTCCTAAGTCTTGAACCAACTGAATTCAGAATTTAATGAGGGTTTAAAAAATGAAAATAAAATATTATACTGCTGAAAATAGATTTACTCATGGCATGGAAGTTTCTAAATAAAGAAAAATGTTAAAATTAATGGGAGTGAATATGCTATTTTAATTATAAAAAGAATATAAGCAAACATATCATCTATGTATATAACTATGTTCATGTACAAAGATATATCTCTACCTATTTGCATACTGCTTTAGCAGAGTAAAAGTTAGCAAGAAAAATGAGGAACTGTAATTTTTCAAAGTAATAATTACAAAAAAGAAAAAAAAAAGACAACCCCACATGCTTTGTATACAGGATTATTTGGGGGAATTCTTAATAAAATTAAAATATAAAGGAGGCACACTAGACTCGTAAAACTTTACTTGCTTTTTAAGCAAATAGCAAAGACATTTAACTCTAGTTTTTAAGAATCTTTCTAGAGTGGTAAGTGAGAAGTTTACTTCATCTATGGTCCCCATGCAAAGCATATAGCTATGAAATACCCCCTAAAATTATAAAAGAAAAAAAAATAGCTACATTTGAGTTTTTACTATGTACCAGACATGATGTTAAATGCTTAAAATATGTTATCTCATTTAATTTTTTATACAACCTTATAAAATACAATTATTCCCATTCTACAGATGTGGAAAATAAGACTTAAAAAAGATAAATAACTTGGTCTGGGACATGCAGCTGCTGAGTTATGACTGCTACACAGGTCTGGAGGTTATCATCATTAAACCAAACTCCGTATAATACAATCTTACTGCAAATAAATACCTGGTTTATTCCATGCAGAGTAAGTTTTGCCCCTTAATGTAGTAAAAAACAAAAAACAAAAACAATACATTTTTTCCCCACATGTTTTTACCAGCTGGTATTATTTCACAATAGTCTTTATAATTAATTCTTCCATGCATAAAAAAACTTAATTATCCTATCAGTTAAAAGTGGTTATCTGGGTTTGAAAACTTGCTTAAGAAATTAGTTTATCCTACAGATTAATATCAAATAATACTACAGATTAAAAGCAAATTAATGTATGTTAACATACTTGCATTTCTTGTTGGATCCTTCAGTCTATATATCAGCATATATGCATTTGTGGAGCTAGTAGAAATACAAAAAAGATTAATAGGAACAAAAAGTAGATTGTAAAGACTCCATTTCCTAGCATCAAATATTTATTTAAAATATTTTTTGTTGTTTCAAACAATTAGAAATCATGAAACTGTTCTCGAATAGGTTCAAATTTAAAACATTCTAGAAAAAAAAATCTACTTTGCTTTTACTGATACATTTATGAGGAGATTCCATACCTCCTCTTGGTAACACAGTAAAGTCTTCAAAAAAATCTGTGTCCTAGAATGATTACTATAATTAAGTCAGGAGTCAGCAAACTTCTTCTGGGAAGGGCCAGATAATAAAAGTATGATCTGTGTTGCAATTACCTAACTCTGCTGAGGTATGGGATAAGATCAACATAAAATATTTAAGCAAATGATACGGTGATGTTTCAATAAAACTTCATTTCCAAAAACTGGAAATAAACTGGATTTGGCCCACCACTGGGTTAAACTTTCTTAATGGTGAAAAATACTGAGAAGCTGTTGTTAATTTATAGACACTAAAAATTACAAAGTTATTTACCTTGCAAAAGCACTGGAGTAATACCCTCTGCTTCCTGAAGATCCACCATGTGTTTTCTTAATGTCCTCTTGTGTTATCTAAAAAGTTGTCACATTATTAACTTTTTGGTAAAATTTATAATACCACTACCTTTATGGCAATATGTAATCCAATATATAAATTTTTAACCTCAGAGTTAAATGGACCACATGTACCAATTCACAAAGTTTAATCATAATCAGCAGCTGCTAGTGACCACTTAGTTCTAGTGCTCTCAAACAGCCCACATGAAGGCTCATGACAAGAGGAAAATTGGGAATCTATCTCTGGAAACATTGAGCAAGCCCCAAAGAAACAAAACCAAGAAATAACAACAATTAACAAAGCAAGAAATTTACTGAGAGCAAAAACAAAATATTATTTGCTATGTGTCTTAAAATGCTTCACTGTACACATCTAGTCTCCCATTTCAATAAACCCAGAGATTGATAGAAACATCCCTGCTCGTCTTTTAGAATAATAATCTCAAAAAACCCCTCCTTACCCTGCTGACATGTTGATCATTGAAGCTGTACCACTGATCATCACTGAATGACTTTATACAAGCATAATAGTGACCACCAGCAGCACTCCCTGAATGAACCATAACGGAGAAGAGCTCATAGATCAAGGAATTCTAAGAGGAAAAAATAAAGGTAACTCAAGAAGAGGAAAAACACTTATTTGTATATTTCCTATTCTCTATTAATACATAGTGAAGTAACATGTTAGTTGTCCTATATATTTATTGTAGGTTAATGTTCCTCTAAGATAATTAAAATGGCAATTCACCATATAATTTTATACACACAAGCTTCACTCAGTGTATTCCTTCATATTTTAATTATACTACAATCTCTGAAACTATGCATATAGAAATATAATTCATTTATGTAAAAAAGAAAACAATCTGAAATTTTAGAAGTGCCAAATAAAACACTATTCTATTATGCGGAGTCAAGATCAAGAAATTTCAAATAACTTTTTTATTCAAATAAGATTCAATTTCCTTTATAGAGGAGCTGAAGGATATAATGATTTGGAACATCTAATGTATTTATGTAATATCTATGATACAGTGATTACTGATTTGATAGCTCTAAGGTATGCAAAGCTGTTCAACATTAGAAAATCAATCTATATCAGCAATTTTCAACCTTTTCCATCTCATGGCATACATAAACTAATTACTAAAATTCTGTGGCACACCAAAAATATATTTTTTGCCAATCTGACAAAAAAAAAGTATGATGTTGATTCATTCACACCGGACAGCTATTGTTGTGTTGAATTCTTGCAGCACACCGTTTGAAACTCGCTGATCTATGTAAACCACATCAAAGAAGGGAAATTACATGATCATATCAACTGACCCAGAAATAGCATTTGACAAAAATCCAATACCCATCATGATAAAAAACTCTCAATAAACAGGAAGAGGGGAACCTCCTTAAATTGATAAAGAACATCTACAAATCACCTCTAGCTAATACCATAATTAAAGATGAGAGACTGAACATGTTCCTCGTGAGACTAGGAACAAGGCTAGCATGTCATTTGCCACCACTCCTATGCAACACTGTAAGGGAAGTCCTACCTGTTTTAATAAGACAAAGAAAAAAAGAGAAAGACATAATTGTCTATGCAGAAAAACAGGAACAGGGTTTTTTTGCTCTAAAGCCACAGTGTGTCAACCCTTGCTTGAATGTACTGTTCTTTGTACTAAATTATAATGTGTCCTCTACATTATTCATTTCATCTATGTCCTGAAAGAAATAGGTAAGTTTAAAAGGTAAAGGGTAATGGTGGTGAGAATATAGGTCTTCATCTAAAAATAAATTTATGCAAGTGAAACTCCATTCTCAAATACTGCCTAAAAAACTATATATATAATATACATGACTCTAAGACTGCGTTAGTGACCAGTCTTCATGCCAGTGATTCATATTTACACCATGCCTAAGATATTTGATCTGTAATTCTCTCCTCAATAAAGCAGATTATATGACTGTGAAAGAAATGTTTGATTAAAAATCACATACACAGTGACAAAAAAATTCTAACCTAGAGATTATTCAGCTTTTCAATTTTAAAATTATAACCCATGGAACTATAATATTTTTGAAGTACCTTAAGGGCTATCATGGAGGTGGGGGTGGGAAGAGGAAGGAGACTGAGGGCTTTGTCTTTCCCCCACCTTAAAAAGATCAGTTCTATTATTGTTTGATAAAGGGTTCCACAGCCCGCATTTTAAAAATCAAAAGACCTAATGTTTTCATTTTGCTATATGAGAAAAGTCTGAAGATGTAAGATGTAGAGGCTTGCTGCAACTTTCCAGACAGAAGTCCTGATTACTAGGACCCTTTCCACAGCATCACCCACCTTACTTACATAATCACAGTTTAGCCTCCCAGAAATCAATGCTCCCACTGTAAGTTTTTCACAAATTTAACTATAACCACATAAATGCATAAAAAAATGAACACCTTAAAAAGTCTTTTCAAAAATTAAACTTTGTTTAAAGAGAACTTTCTCAGTCACACAGCTACCACATTTTACATATATATAGTATATATCACCTCAGAGATTTCTCTCTTTCAACTAAATACCGCAAACTATAAAAGGCACCTTTTCAAGACCAGGTTTTGAAATCTTTTCAGTTCCACTATTGTTTTCAAGGCAGATCCCTTCATCAACACCATCATCATTGGAGAAATCATTGCTCATTTGATCACTGTGACAACTGCCTTCGTTTTCTGCTCCACTGTCAGTGCAACTTTCAGTCTGAGGAGATTTCTTAATAAAACATAATTATCTTACAATAGCAAACTAAATAAAGGAAAAATATATAGTCAAGTAAAACTTTTTTCTACATGCTGCTTTTTTCACATAATTTAATATACTGTTAATAAATACTTATTTTACTTTAAGTAAATTTAGTTTTTCTTAAAAAGTGAGACAAAAAAATAAAATGAACAAAAAAGTGTATTTTAAAAGCATTTATATTAATGTCCTTAAAATTCTAATTCAACAAATTAGTAATTCAAAATTCTAGTAAACTCCTTTTATGCTTATAGTTGTAAAGTAACAATAAAAAATTTTTTCACCAAAATCAATAAAAGCAGAGAACCTAAACTCCAAAACGAGCTTCTTCTGTTTTCAAATTCCCAAAGAACATCATCTCTTTTATTGAACAGAAAGTTCCATATCATTGTGCTAGGTATTGTACTAGACAATTAGAAAGAAAAACCAGACATTGTTTCTATCCTCAAGAATTTTATACTCTAGTGTATAGGAGGTGGAAATGTAACAAGAGCAAATCATACTTTTCCCTGCTTTTATGATTTTTAAATCCCTTTCATGCATATTTAAATGGAAGAATCTACTTCTTAGAAATCCTCAATTTTTACCCCTTTCCTTTAATATTTATATACATACCTAAAAATATTTTTATTTAAATAACTTAAGAATTCTTCTCTAAGGTATCGCATAGAAGTTCTTGAATTAACCAAGCAATCTATAATAATAAAAGTGTAATATGTTAATTAGACCGGACCACCTTCCGGATGAAGCCAGGGCTGTGAGGGAAGCCCAGGTCCCGGGTGCCTGCCAGCGGCTGGAGGGAAGCCCGGGTCCCGGGTGCCAGAGGGAAGCTAGTACCAGCAGCCAGGGGAAGAAAGGCCTACTCTTGCACGAATATCGTGCATCGGGCCACTAGTATAAAATAAGCACCAATTTTGCCAAGAACTTTGCTGCATCTAACATAGTCTTCATCCCTTTAGTTGGTTCAAGGAAAAATGGAGGTGAAAACCAACATTAGAACTCTATACTAAGTCAAAAGAGATCATTCCTGAAACTCCTTTACCTAAGCCAGAACATCTCTTTCTTCTCCCAAGAAATGGACTTAGAACTTCCTAAAAGTTCCTGTCAAACTTTATATATAGGTTTTCTTCCCTTGGGAAAAAAAATTCCCTTTTAAGAAATATATTAGGAACATGCAGAAGACCAAAGTAATAATGATCTCTGAGTAGGAATCCTACAATGATTACACCTCCTTTGAAAGTTTGGTATACTCTGAGTAGATTTCCTAGCTTAAGCACAAGTGCTTGAGATATTATTTTAAAATGAATCTTTCAAAATGTTATTTGGTCATAGGTATCATTCAATGAATATTTACTTTATCAAAGGTGCTTTCTTCTCACTTATTAGCCTTACTTTACAGACAAGGAAAGTGAGGCTCAGAAAGGTTGCTCTTTTGTGCCACACTGCCTCTTAGTTTTTAACAGCACTCAATACAATTTGATGAATGTTTAAAATTATTTTTGAGCTTCTGGGGAAAGATATTTTTATAATTACAGTAATCAGTTCCAATCAGAAAAAACATGCTTCATGACAGTTTTGAGAATAAAGATTTATCACTCTTACAACTATGTTAAGTAATTGTAAATATTCCTCATAATGAAATATTAAGAGTTTACAAAAAAAATATAGTGGGACAGCCCTGGCTGGGTAGATCAGTTGGTTGGAGCACCATCACAATATGCCTGGTTGTGGGTTAGATACCTGGTTGGGGCACATACAAGAATCAACCTATGAACGCATGAATGAGTGGAACAACAAATCAATGTTTCTCTCTCAAATTAATAAATAAAAGTTTTTAATAAAATGGTCTTATTTGGAAAAAACAAAAGATGGATTTAAAAAAAATGTAGTGGGACAACATGAATCTTTTACTAGATAAGGAGAAAGAAATCAGAGAATTCGAGGTCAATGAGTGGAAGAAATTGAAGAGCTTTACCTGTGTAGTTCAAAGTCCCATTCTCAAACTATTTAAATAAAGTTTTAATTAAAAAAAACTAATTAGAAAAGGAAAAGAGACAAAATACCTTCCTTTTCTAGCTTCCTAATCTAGCCAATTTAAGAGCAAGCAAACCTTAAATGAGAATAACCCAGAACCCTTAACCCTGAAAAAGACACTAAGACAAATAAGAAATTAAGGCCATCCTATTTAGTTTCCTTGTTTATTCATTCATATATACTTGTTCTGTGTTTTTTATGTACCACAAATGCAGCTCACCTCTAAATTGTTTTTTCAATAACTAAGAAAGTTATGAAACATAAGATTATCTCTCCAATTAAAGAAATAATTTCAGAGTTTTAGGTCTTCTTGTTTTTTCAAATGATAAGTTACTTTGGTCAAGCAAGAATATTAGAAATATAATTTATGGTGGACAGGAAAAGCTTATACAAAGTTAGTTTTTATAGACTTGGCATTAGAAAATAAGGAAAGGCTTCCATCAAGAAAATAGTCTGAACATCAGTGTTGAAGTTATTCCAAATAGCTCTTTTAAACATGACTAACCAAATGGATTAATGAAAAACATAACAAGAAAATATAATACTTACCTCATCTTCTACATCAATAAATGTACTCATATCCAGCTCTTCAGGAAATGTCATCCGATCATTCAATTTAATCCTGTGCATGGTTGTATAATCAAAATCAAACCTTTTCAATTGTAAGGTCAGCAGATAAGGGAAATGCAAAAACCGAAGACCCTAAAAAGAAAAGGGGACATATTAAATATTGACCGTTATCTCAGGTAATTAAATATTAATTTCTACATGACATCTACCTTTCGTGCATCACACTTCTTCTTACAACGTTCACAAAAATATTGATTTGGGCCATCCAGGATCTCTGGCTGAATAAATGCATGCAATGCTTCTTCCTAATTAGAAAAAAAAAATTGTTTCATAATTACTTAATGATGTTATAATACTAACGACAAAATCCTGAATATAAAAACAGTGCAACCCCCCCCCCCCCAAACAAGGAAAAACAACAACAACAGTGCAATTACCAAAACACTTATAAGTAGAATGGCTAGAAAATTAGGAACTCAAAATGCAAAAAGGAAAATAAAATCAACAAAATGTTATCATTATAAAAACTGAGAAATAATATAAATTCTTATTTCATTCTGTATGAGATCTGCCTTTCCTAGCACTGCACATCAGTTAGTCATTTCTACCTAATTGTTATTGTCCTTACATTTTGGTGTTTGCCTAAATAATCTAATAAAAATCCTCAGTCTTTAGATTAAAAAGTAAACCAGCTCTGGCCAGTGGCTCAGTGGTTAGAGTATCAGCCTGAGCACCAGAGGGTTGTAGTTTCGATCCCTACCCTGGTTGGGGGCACATGGAGAAGGCAACCAATTGATGTGTCTCTCTCACATCAATGTCTGTCTCTCTCTCTCTCTCTCTCTCTCTCTCTCTCTCTCTCCCTCCCTCCCTCCCTCCCATCCATCCACTCTCTAAAAAATCAATGGAAAAAATATCCTCGGATGAGGATTAACAACAAAAAAAGTAACTACATACTTCTTAGAAAAGCAGTTATATGTATCATTTCAATATTCTTATGAGACATTTTTAAACTTACAGTAAATAACACAGAACTCTGAATATTTGACACTACCCATACACTTAAAAAATGTAATAATAATAATCTGAATCACTATATTTTGAGTCAATCAGTAATCCACCACTGCACTAGTGTGAAGGCTGAAAACCATTGTGCAATCTTCTCACTGCATGTCAGATACTGCTCCGTTTGAAAGTGTATGAGAGCTCCTGGGCTGTTCACCTAGTGTACCAGGTGGTTCTCTTTTCTCCATACAGCCTTAAGACAGAAGTAAGAAACGTAGTATGAATACTGCTGAAGAATTTGTGGGCATTAAATTAATTTTTAATCAATAATTTTTCACAATCAAAAAATGAATTTTAGTTAATACAACACATAAGACTGCATAACCTCAAATTTCATTTGACATCAGAACTACTGACAATACATATTTATTACACATAAAGAAAAAGTGGAATTATTAAGATGAAGTGTTTTCAAATATTTGGTGTTCTTCAAAGGACAGATAAAGGAGCTTGATCTGGCAAAATGAACTTAGTTTAAAATAGCTGGCAGAGCTTATAAAACTACTATCCACATATTGTTTGATCTAGCTCATTTTGGAATAAGATCAAGGCTATGAAAACATATTCAAAATGCTTCTAACTTCATTTATCTTCTAGTTGTTCTCAAAAACACAAGGAAGACCACAGCTGGGAGGTGGGGGACAGGGTTCTGAAACATGACCAAGCATTTTACTGGAAGGCATAAGAAAGAACACATTTAGAAAATGATTTTTTTCTCTAAAGCATATTTTAAGCATAAAAAGGCAAATTTTATAAAAACATGAGAATAAAAGAAGCTTTCAGAGTATTACAAACATAGCTTAACATAGAATGACATCAAATTTGTTGTTTTCCAAATAGAGGTCATTTGAATTGGTAAAACACTCAATATCTAAAAATAAAAAAATCAGAGCAGGGGTAGGGGGATAAGAGGTGGAGGGAGAGTGAAAAATTATCTCACTCAAATTCTACCGTACTAAACTAAACTAAGGTATGTATTGTGTGTATTGGCTAAGGTATGTGTATATTGTTCTCTGCCTTATAGTTTATACCTAAAGTTTATCTTTTTTTAAAATTTAAATTCAGAGAAAAGTTTAAAGAATAGAAAATTCCCAGTAACTATTTACTCAGACTGTCCAGGCTTTCATCCCACCCACATATATATTTTTCACTACCATTTGAGAGTAGGTTCACATATCATGCTTTTCCTCTTAATACTTCAACGTGACTTTTTAAGAACAAGAATATTCTTAGTTCTCAAACTCAGAAAACTATGATAAAGTGCTTTTGTCCGTCCACATTCCAATTCTATCAATTATCCTAATAGAATTTCTCTGCTTCCAGTACAGAATGGAATCCAGGATCACAAATTGCATGTGGCTAACTGCCTCTTCAGATTCCTTTTTTTCTGGAATAGTCTTAAAGCTTTTCTTTCATGACATTAATATTTGTTTTAGAGGCCAGTTATTTTATAAAATGTTCCGCAGTTTGGGTTTCTCTGATGTTCCTCATGATTAGATTCAGATTATGCATCCCTTTCTAGACTACTAAGTAAGGATATGTCCTTTTAAGGGTATCACAGTCCCAGGCCATGTCCCTATCCTTATTGGCAATATTATGAATTTCAATCAATGTCAGAGTGCTGTCCATTTTGTCCACTAGTTATTTTTTTCCACTTGAAACTAATAAGAAATCTGTAAGGAAACTCTTGGAGACCAGGCACAAATCCTGAGCCTTAAACTTTTCACCCTAGATTTAGCACCCACTAATGCATTCTTGCTTAAATCAAATTTTAATGTTTGCTTTTATGAGCAACTTGAAAATCTTTTTAATAGGCCATTTAAGTCCATTCATATTTGATATGACTGATGTTTCGTTTCATTTCACTATTTTATAATTACTGTATTAAGTAAATTTACTGTGTTCCTTTATGTGTGTTTTCTGTGCTGTTTTTACAATTTCTTTTGGTATTTAGGGAGGTTAGCTATATTTTTGTAGTGCATTATACTTTTGTTATTACCCTTAATTCTATTTTCCCTTTTTTCTTACTTACACTTGTAGTGTCTAGTCTGCCAGTAATATGTGGTACTCTTGTGTTTCCACCTATTCAACAGTCTATGATCTTTCCCTTTCTCTCCCCTTTTTTAAGAATGGCATTCTGTATACTTTGTCTAACATTTCATACCATTTTTCTACCCAGTCCCCATCCTTTTAAAATTTCGTCCTTATTTCTAGTTTTAATTAGTCCTTAATTCTACAATTCAATAAATCAAATGCTCAGCCCTTTTGCTGAAGCTTCCCCAGTGGTCCCTTGGTTAGATGGAGCTCATTCTCTAATAAACTCCACAGGAAAGGCTCATGATTATAACATTCAATGAGTTCTTCCATGTTCAAAATTGGTTTTGTATCCCCATAATTGAAGGAATACTTGGCTGGATACTGACTCCTTGGCTTGTAATTGAGTTTTTTGAAATTGCTATTCTGTTGCCATGATTTGAATGGTTGCTCTTCAGAAGTATGAAGCCAGTCCAATATATCCTTAAAATTTAACACTTTATTTGTCCAGAGTTGATTATTCAAAGCCAATGTGTCCAGATAAATGGTGGGTCAAAAGGCAGGTTTAAATTTCCCTTAACCCAGAAAGCTTTCCTGGGATATAGTTTATAAGTTTTGTTTCACCGTGTTTTTATTCTCCAGATTGTTATATTGGACACCTCCTTTGCTGGTTTTCTCTTACAATTTTCTCTGAGGTCCTTCTTTTTTTTCTATCTCATTTTCATTTGATGTCCTTTAGATTTTTATTCCTTCTCATTCTTTCGAGTACTTTATAAATTTATTTTTCATTTCTAACAGTGTTGTCATTTCTTCAATTTCTTTCCTGAATTTGGTCAATATTCATTGCATTTCATGTCTTTTTAAAAATCTATTTCTCTCCTTAAATTTTTGGATACCAGGCTGTTTTGCTTGTTTGAAATATTTAATTTAGTCTAGAGTACTGTTCTACTTTGTATTATTCTGCTTTGTGGCTATTTTCCCAAGGGCTTTTTTTGGGGGCAGCGGATAGATTTTCATAAGCTGATAATAAACATTTTCTGTTTTCTTCTAAAAGTGTTTAGTGGCTTTTTTTCCCTCCTAGTCATTGTGTGGACAGCATTCATTAGGTTAAGAGTACTTTCTTTTGTCAATACAGTAAAGTGCAGTTTCTTGAATTGGTAATGGGAGGAGAGGTTGGTGTCTTCTTTCATTTTGTAGGAGCCTTAATTCTTTTATTTCTTATCTTCTCTTCACTTGCTATGGATTGGAGCCATCAGCTCTTCTCTGTTTATCTCTTTCCCCAAAAGCAAAATTCCTCCAAGGCTGCCACTTCTAATCCTGCTCATTCTAAAATTCATTCCCTGTAGCTGATGCTAAAAACTACTAAGTCCAGTCTATGTTGGCACATACTGTTGTACTTTCTCTTTTTGAGCGGATTTTGTATCTGTTTTACCTAAGTCCTTCAATCCCCTCTCCTCCGTTTCATACAGTCTCTAAAGCTTCCCACTGTACACTCTCCACATACAGACTGCAGCAGCAGTGGAAATTCTATTGGGACTGGGTGATTATCTTGCTACTTACAGGTAATTTGAAGTTCATGATATTCTTTCTCCCACTATTGCCAAAGAAATACAAATGAAACCTAATTAACTCATACCTTCTATGATTTTGGGGAAGGATGTGTGGAGGTAGCCATTATTATCCTTCAGACTGAGAAACCAGTTAAAGCTTATTAGTAACTTTTGTTTCTACATTAATAAGTTTCTGCAGCTTCCTTACCCTAGCTTTTTAACAAGTTGTCACCATGATAATTATAATCAAGATTAGTCAATTATAAAAATTAGCTTCAATTTATCCATCCATTCAACAAATAATTTTGTGTAAATGATACATAAATGATGGGCTAATATAGCTGTATACATTTACCTCCACTTAATGTGATGTACAAGATAACTAAAAATCATGCCAAGCTATATTTTAGACAGTAAAAATGAGTCATGGATCACAAAATAGAAAATATTATAAACGTTGTACCATTAGTCAAACACACACACACACACACACACACACACACACACACACACTACTGCTTACCATCAGCTGTTATCTTGAGTATGTTAAATTGATGCATCATCAAAACTAGCATTGGGTTAATTATGATTGTTTTTCTTCATTCCATAGTGAAGATAATAGTTTTACTTTCTAGAACTTATATAGTATACAAAATGTAATTTTGCGTTTTTTAATACTGTAATTTTCACAATTCAGAACACAGATAACTCTTGTGTCCTTATTTCTCCAAATAAAAATATCAGTTATCACAATTTTGTATTTAATGCAGAAAATATAGGCACAGTGCAATCAAAAGATATAACTAAAAAATGGTACTGTCTATAAATTATCAGTTTTCTCTTTACTCTTAACCCATATATAAAATTCTTTCTCCATCATTTAATGCCTATTTTATTTTGAATGGAGATAGGGGCATTAAAATGTGATATTCTATTTTTCAAATTGACAAAGATAATTAAGAACCACAACTGATAACTATTTTCGGATTTTGATATACTTAGCAATTTTGGGATACTGATATACAGCAGCAAATAAATTCAACTATCTTCCCAGAATATATACTTTAATAAACACATGTGTTTTAACTAGGGAAAGGACTCCAAATACTTTTAACCTAAGCCATCCACTTATTTTAATTGCAATTTTTGAGGTAACTGTAGATTCATGTACAATTATAAGAAATAATACAGACAGAAACCTTATAGACTCTGCCCAGTTTCCTCCACTGGTAACATTTTACAAAACTATAGTATATCACAACCAGGATATTGACATTGATACCTCTACCTATCTTATTCAGATTTCCCCAGTTTTGGTATAGTCATTTGTCTGTATTTGTGTGCATATTAAGTTCTACAGTTTTATCACCTGTATTGGATCATGTAGCCATCACCAGTCAAGAGACTGAACAGTTCCTACACCACAAGGATGCCTTAGGTTGCCTTTTTATAGTAACCATCTACCCATCCACCTGCTGACCCCACCAAATCTATAAGCTCTGGCAATGATTAAGCTGTCCTCCAGTTTTAAAATTTTGTCACATCAAAAATATTATATGAATGGAATCATATCATATGTAACCTTTGAGATCGGCTTTTCCCCCCACTCAGCATAATTCCATGGAAATTCATTCAAGATTTTGTGTATATCCATAATTTATTCCTTTTTATTGCTGAGTAGTATTCTATGATTTGTATGTACAAGTTTGTTAATCACTCACCTGATGAAGGACATTTGGGCTGATTTCAGCTTTGGAATATTAACATAAAGATGCTATGAACATTTGTGTACAGGTTTTTGTGTGAACATAACTTCATTTCCTTGGGATAAGTAACCAAGAGTACAACTGCTAGAGTTCATAGTAATTACAAGTTTCGTTTTATATGAAGATATCTGTAACATTTCACATTCCCACCAAAAATGAGTGATCCAGTTTGTCCACATTATCGCCAGCTTTTAGTGCTGTCATTGTTTTTTATTTTAGCCATCTGTCAGTAGGTAATGATATCCTCATTGTAGTTTGAATTTGTATTTCCCTAGTGATAGGAACATCTTTTCCTTACATCTGTATATCCTCTTTGATTAAATGTTTTGTCTTTTTTTCAACTGACTAAATGAATTGTTTGGGGTATCTTTCTTACTATTGTGTTTGGAGACGTCTTTATATATCCTATTAATTCTCTGTCATATATTTGGTTTGCAAGTATATTCTCCCAGTCTGTAGCTTCTATTCTTATTCTCTTTGAATGGCTGTCTAGGACCAAATTTGTAATTGTGAGGAGTTCCAACTTCTCAATTTTTCCCTTTGTGGATTGTACTTTTGATATCAAATCTAATAACTCATTGCTTAACCTTAGATCTGGAAGACTTCTTTACTAATTATATTTCTAAGGTTATATCTTTACACTTTATGTTTAAGTCTATGATCCATTTTGAGTTAATTTTTGTACATATAGATGCCCAATTGTTCCAACACCATATATTGAAAAGATCATCGTTCCTCCATTTAATTACTTTTGTGTCTTTCTCAAAAATCAGATAGGTCTATTTGTTGAATCTGTTTGTTTTCCCTTCTGTTCCACTAATCCATTTGTGTATCCCTCCACCAATATCACACAGCCTTGATTAATATCACTATATGTCTTGAAATCACGTAGATTGATTTCTCCAACCTTATTCTTCTTTTTCCAAAATTCGAGCTATTTTAGTTCTTTGCCTCCTACATAAATTTTAGAGTGAACTTATGTATATCAGCAAAAATTTTGAAAGGAATTGCACTAAAACTATATAATTTGGGAGAGAATAAATATCTTTACTATGCTGAATCTTCCAATCAATTAGCACAGTATGTCTCTCCATTTATTTAAACACTAGAGGCCCGGTATAATTTATTTAAACACTAGAGGCCCGGTGCACAGATTTGTGCACCAGTGGGGTCCCTTGGCCTGGCCTGTGGGGATCAGGCCGAAACTGGCTCTCCTACATCCCCTGAGGGTCCCAGATTCTGAGAGGGCAGTTCTCAGATGACACACCCTGGAATTGGGCTCCCTCCTCTCGTTCTGGGTGTGTCACCCGCCGAGAAACACAGCTGCCAAGTCACCGCAGCTCTGCAGCTCCTGCATTAAGCGTCTGCCCCTGGTGGTCAGTGTGCATCATAGCTACCAGTTGGAGCATCTGTCCCCTGGTGGTACTGCGCATTATAGCTACCAGCCAGTTGGCCAGGTGACCAGTCACTTAGACTTTTATATAGATTCTCCTCAGAGTTTGTAGTTTCTAACACATAGGTCACAGTATATATTTTGTTGGATTCACCCCTAAGATCTTTTTCCATAACTGTAAATGGTACTGTGTTTTTAATTTCACTTTTACATATTCTTTGCTAGTATTTTGAAATACAATTGATTTCTGTAGCTTTATCTTATCACCTGCTACCCTGCTAAATTCAGTTATTTCCATGATATTTTTATATAAAATATGTTATCTAAAACAGGGTTGGGGGCAATTTCATATCTCCCTTTAATTGGCATGCCTTTCATTTCCTCTTCTTGCCTTATTGTGTTGGCTAAGACTTCCAATACTATCCTATATAATAAAGAGCTAATATGCTAATTAGACCAAAAAGCAGAACGACCATCCGGAAGATCTTCTGGATGAAGTTGGGGGGGGGGGGGGGGCGGTTTGCTGTGAGGGCCGAGCCGTTGCATGAATTTCGTGCATCAGGCTTCTAGTATTGAATAAGAGTGCTGAGAACAGACATCCTTGGCATTCTAGAGGGAAAACACTCAGTCATTTACCATGAAGTATTGTGTTAGCTATAGGTTTTTTAAAAATATGTTCTTTATCAAGTTGCAAAAATTACCTTACTTCTAGTTTTCTGAGTTTTTATCATGAGTGTTTATTGTATTTTATCAAGTGCTTTTTCTGAGTCAATTGATGTGATCATGTAAATTTTCCTTTTGGTAGAGTAACTCATTTATTTAAAAAAATACTGATCAGCCCAGAATACCTGGAATGTATTATTTAATTCTATCTGCTAATATTTTGCTAAGGATTATCCCATCTATATGCCTTAAGGACACTAGCCTGGTCATAATTTTTTATTTGTTTTAACTGTTTTTGTCTAGTTTAGCACCAAGGTAAGACTCTGCTATTGTTGAGTGCAGCATTTTCTTAATATCTATTAAATTCTGTTGGTTGATGGTGTTGTTGAGTTCTATATCTTTGCTAATTTTCTGTCTAGAGGGTCTACCTATCAATTATTGAGAAAAGTGCACTGACAATTGTAGCTATGTCAATTTCTCCTTTTAGTTTGGGCAGTTTTTACTTCCTATGTTTTGCAACTCTATTATTTGGTACATACACATTTAGGACTGCTGTCTTCTTGATGAATTGGCCATTTTATCATTACATAATGCCCCTCTCTTACTTATATCAATGTACTTCAAGAGAGGTTTTTGTAGACAGCATATTACTGGGTTATGTTGTTGCTGTTTTTTAAGCTAAAATGCTGATCTCTACCTTTTTAAAAAAATATATTTTATTGATTTTTTACAGAGAGGAAGGGAGAGAGATAGAGTTAGAAACATCAATGAGAGAGAAACATTGATCAGCTTCCTCCTGCACACTCCCTACTGGGTATGTGCCTGCAACCAAGGTACATGCCCTTGATCGGAATCGAACCTGGGACCCTTGAGTCCGCAGGCTGACACTCTGTCCACTGAGCCAAACCGGTTAGGGCTGATCTCTACCTTTTAGTTGGTATAGTTAGACCATTTATACACAACTAAGTTTGCTATTTTAGGTGTTGTTTTTTTGTTTTGTTTCTCCTCCTTCCGGAGGATTACTTGCACATTTTTTGAATTCTATTTTATCATACTGTTTTGAACATATCTTCTTTTCAGTGGTTGCTCTAGGTATTATATTATATACACATAATGCCTACTGGTGCCATCCTTTTCCCAGTTCAAGTGAAGTACAAAAACCTTACTTCCCTTTATGTCTTCTCATCCTCTTCCATTTATAATAAAATTATCTCAAACATTTCCTCTCTATATATTTAGAATCATATCAGACAGTGTGATAATTTTGATTGAACCATCCAACATAATTTAGGAAACTCAGGAGGAGGAGGAAAGCTGATTTTATTTACCCAGATTTTTACTTACCATGTTTTTTTTCATCCTAATGTTCCAAGATACTACTTTTTAATCATTCCCTGTTTAGAGAAATTTCTTTAGCCATTCTTTAAAGTTGGGTCTGCTGCTGACAAATTCTCTTAGTGTTTGTTCATCCAAGAATGTCTTGATTTCCCTGAAGAATTTGGGTATAAGACTACTTGACAGTTCTTTCTTTCAACACCCACCTGAAAAATGTGCCACTTCCCTCGGGCCTCCATAGTTTTTTATGACAAATGTACTTTGAAAAAATTAAAAGTAGCTTTCCCCTATAAGGTGCCTTTTCTCACTTGCTGTTTTCAAGATATTTTCTTTGTCTTTAGTTTTTATAAGTATGACTACAATTTGAGTTGATGTAGAATTTTTCTGGCTTATCCTATCTGGCGTTTGTTCAGCTTCTTGGATCTGTAGACTTATCCCTTTTGCCAAATTTGGGAAGTTTTCATTGATTATTTCTCTGAATATTTTCAGTGTTGCCTTCTTTTTTCTCTCCTTCCAGGACTCCAGTGATACAAATGTTAGATCTTTTACTATTTTCCCATGGGTCTCTGAGGAACTTTTCCCCCTCCGTCTATTTCACTCTGCTGTTTAGATTGGGCAATTTCTATTGTTCTGTCTTCAAGTGAGTTCACTAATACTTTCCATTGTCTCCTTCATTCTGCTGTTGAGTATATCTGTTGAGTTTTTTTTAATTGTTATTACATTTTTCAGCTCTAAATTCCTATTTTATTTTTCTTTATATCCGCTACTTCTTCCCTGAGACTATTTCCTCATTTGTTTCAAGTGGGTTTGGAATCTCTCATTGAAGTATTTCTATGATGGTTGCTTTAAAATATTTGTCAGATAATTCTAACGTCTGTCATTTCAGTGTTTGTTTTGTTTTGTTTTTTGTCTATTGATTTTAGACCCCATTAAAATCTTCTGATTTAGCTGATCCCTTTGACACTGCTCCAGCTGGGGAAAAGGTCCCTGTCTCATTACTGCCACGTGGAAGTATAAGTGTAGGTTTCCCACTTGGCCTCTGTTGATACCTGAGTTGAAGAGGAGCTCCTCATTACTAAAGGGCAAGGGTACTGATTCTGGCTGGTCAGTAGGCCTCTGCTGATATCATCTTGGCTGTGAGGGGACTAAGCTTCTTACTACGGGAGGAGGGTAGAAGTTCTGATTCTCCTCCATGAGGTATCAATCCAGTGGGGAGGGAAAGAAGCACTTCCTTACTGTCAGATGGGAGTTAAAGGCAGGCTCTCCATGCGGTCTCTAGTGACAGTGAGCCAGGGGAAAGAGAGAATAGCAGTGGGAAGGTTCCTTACTGCCCAGCATAGATGAAACTTCTGGCTAGCTACTCAGTCTTCTCTGATGTCACCCTGGTACAGAGTTGGAGAACTCTGTTATAACTTGATGAGGGTAGAAGTTGAGGATCCATACCAGCTGGCATGAGTTGGGGAACAAAGTATTTCCATGGTGCTTGGCTGGAGCAGAGCCGTTATTGTATAAACATTTTGTGCCTTACTAGGCTGTCCTTTTCCTGGCCTTTTGATAGAGTAGGCTTTTTAGTCTTGCCTGCTGTTTTCCAGATTGCCAACTTCTTCATCTTCAAGTCTGGGATAAAGTAGGCAAAAAGAAAACCCAAGGAACTCACCCCATGTCATTCCTTCAGTCCACTAGTCTTTATGCCTCTTCTCCACCTTTCAGAGACTTCTTATGTTTGTTTTGTATATAACGTTCAAGATTTTCAGTTGTTTTACGGAAGGAATAAGAAATTGTACATCTATTCCATTTTCCTGAAAGCAGAAGCCCCACTTTTTAAATTGGTTCTCTCTAATCCAACCACACAAATTCCTGGAAAAATGAGGGTAGTCTATGGAAGAGATTTTTCTTTATGTAATGCTTACAAAGTTGGACCACTGAGCCAGCCATATAACAATGTTCAAATCACCTGTTAAATCAGGGTGTATGTCTTATGATATAAACTTGTGTAAACACTTGAAATGCTTATGATTTTATGAATACTTATAAATTTAACAATTTTAAAGTTATAAATTTAACAATCATTCAAAACTTAAAAATAATCGTTAGCCCAGCCCATGTGGCTCGGTGGTTGAGTGTCAACTTATGAACCCAGTCAGGGCATATGCCCGGCTTGTGGGCTTGATCCCCAGTGCGGGGCATACAGGAAGCAGCCAATCAATGATTCTCTCTCATCAATGATGTTTCTATCTCTCCCTCTCCATTCCATTCTGAAATCAATTAAAAAATATTTTTAAAGCTCATTAAACTATATTTACTTATGAAACAAAACCTCTTTTACATAATCTGATCTTTCCAAAGACACTATATGGAACTGTACAGCTAAACCCATTTCAGACTTTTGAACACATATTGTTATAATAAACAGATATTTAAATATACTTACCCAATAATAGAATAAAAGTATCTTAATAGGAAATGACCTAGAACAGTGCCTGCCAGAGTAGGCAACTCAATAAATATGTTAAATGACAAAAGATACCCTTAAAATATAGTGTCTAAAATTTTACTGTTAAAAATGAAAAGTACCTCGCCTGTTAATGTCAAACCTATGAGGCGCTATCATTTTTATTTAGTTTGTGAAACAGGCTTTCACAATTAACCAATAAAAATTATGTATCTAATTTTTATGTATCATCATAATGTATTATGTATTCTAGACTATCTCCTTATAATACATTCTGAAATGTGCCTGGCAATATGCAGATTCAAGATTTCTTTGATCATAACATTCAGAAAGACTGGTTTTAATATAGACAGCTCTAATCAGTGAAAAATAAAAGGTTCTGATGATCTAAAAAAATCATTAAGAACAAATTTTTTAAAAATACTAATACAAACAACATTTCTGCTGATGCTAATTTTTTAGGAGTAGGAATCTATAACAATAAAAGGGTAATATGCTAATTAGACCGGACAGCCGGACATCCTTCCGGACGACCTTCCAGACAAAGCTGGGGCTGCAAGGGCCAAGACAAGCCGCTGTGACTGTGAGGGCCGAGCCCCTTGCACGAATTTCGTGCATCGGGCCTCTAGTAAAATATATAAAACAATAGGAAATTGAAACATATATTTTAGCATTCTCACACTCCGTCAACATCCCAAGGACATAAATGTTAATGTGACAAAGTAGAAATAGTCCTTAAATCACCTTAATCTAATGCAGTGCTACCCAAAATCTATTCCTCAGAATCTAAGTGTCCTTTGAAATATTAACAGATGTCCCACAGAGAAAGACAAGGCTAGGTTAAATACAGTTAAACAAATTTCCCTATTACAGGAATTCTCGGGACATTTAAAAAAAAATTTGTACCATGAACTTCACAAAAAGGATTATAGTTACTGAGTTTCCCAAATTTAATCAAAGATCTCCCAAACATCTATTAAATCCAGTGGGAGACTAGTATTGAACAAATTCAATCTGAGAGATAGAGAATGTCAGAGAACCCTTAAATACTGATGCCCTACTTGGCCAGGTAAAATGAAGACCAGAAATTTCATAAGTATCATAGTTATAATAACTAAAATATAATTCAACAAGGAAAATATTATGATGAAAAGTTTTTTTAATTGGAGGCAATTTCTCATACTTATTAGAAATAAGTCTATCAATCATGCTGAAAACTCCCATAAAAATTAATCATAGATATCGTAAGGATAAATTAGCTACATGTTAATTTTATTCATATTTTAATCTTAAACATTATTCTCAAATAATTTATTTGAACATGGAGATAACACAAGTCCATGTTTTAGATGATTAAAAGTAAAAAAGCTTCTATTTTAACAGAACCTCAAATGTAACTGTCTGAAATTAAATATTAGGTGTTATTCAACCTCACTGATATGAACAGAACATACTATAAACAGAACATATAACTGTCAATGTTGTGTGTGTGTCTATGTATGTATGTGTGATTGTATTTGTCTGTATGTGTGTGTGTGTGTGTGTGTGTGTGTATATATATATATACACACATATACACACACACACACACACACATATATATATATGTATATATATATATACACACACCAAAAAAAAGAATCCAAAATTAAAAGTTACAAAATAAATTTAAGAGTTCAATTCAAATTAAGGCCAAATATTATATATAGCCTTAATGAGATTTTACACTTCTCCTTTTAACTAGATTTTTACAATCCACATTTATATAATTCTTTTTAAACATATAAACTTAACAAAATACACAATGGCAAACAGTGATATAAAAATTATTTTAGATGCTGTGTGATGATTTCTGTGGATTAAGAAGTATAGGTTGTAAGTTTTGAATTCAGAAAATAATGGGAAGTCACTTACCTCTAACTAAAGTTCTCTGAAGGTAGTATCCTCCTTAGAACCCCTATCTTGGGTAGTTTCACCTGCTGTTATTTCCCTCAAGAGATTCCAGCAAAGTCTAGGAAGTTTTAAGTTGCCTTCTGCAAGCCCTATTAGCGCATGTGTGTTATAAACCTGCTCACATACTGCCTCATAGCTGTAGCTTCCAGTTCCCACTGAATCACCACCACCACCATCTGTGTTTTAAGGGAGGATACTACCTTTGGAGGATTCCACTTAGAAATGTGACTTTTTACACTCCTTCAAAAATATTCTCCAAATAGCTCCTCTGCTGTGTCTATAATGTACTTGAGAGTGGTGGCAATTCAGTAGGTAAATAAAGCATGACAAAAAAATTGCTAAGCAATTATATTTGCTGAATACTCAACACTGCAAAAGACAAATAAAACTAGCTTCCTCAGAATATATCAAAAAACTAAACTAAATGTATACGTGAAAAATCCCTTTTAAAAAATACTTTTGTAAACAAATTAGAAGAAATATTCTATATCACTTGGGCCTACCAAATATTTCCCTAGTATATTTTGCTCAAGAAATGCCAATATTTAAAAATGAGTTAGGAAAATAAACCATTGAAAGACAAGTGCTAACTAATTTCCAATGGTTTTTCAGTATGTCACTTCTAACGTAAACTGCCAAAATAAAGAAAAAGCAAAACAAAAATGAAAAACAAAACTAGTAACTCAAACCACAGCCAATCTCACATACCTAAAATGGTAGTTTACAAAGGGCACAAAATTTTTCAAATCTACTCAGGAAGTAAACTAAAAAACAGTGGAGGAAAGAAAGAAGACCTGATCTGCCACTATCCAGGAAAGGTCTTTTACTTTGGATTCCACTCATAAAATTCTGTAATGTCTTGCTGATCATTTTCTGATAGCCATATAAAAGTAGAAGAAAACAGCAAAGGGTATCAATTTTCCTAGAGACCAGAGGACTAAATCACACATGTAGCACTATTTTAAAGTATGAACTAGGTTTAAAAACACTGATTTTAGCTACGAGCCACTATCAGTTTGTTAGCATAAATAAGGCCCAAACAACATCATGATGAAATTCTTTTTCAGATGTATTAGTTAGCTCTGAAAGTTTCTCCTGGCTCATAATAGGTTCTAAATAAATGTTTCAGAATTCTCTCATTTTAAATATCAACGTAACTCCTTCTGTGACTCTCCTTTCACATAAGTAAACACACATAAGGATAAAATGCAATAATAATAACAAAATGCAATTAAGAAATGGTTAACAGGAAGACTAAGAAATCTTAATCTCCCACTTACATACTCAATATATAAATAAACTAACCATATATAGTTCTGATTCTTCAAATTATCTGTGCTTCTTAAATGCATAGATTTAAATTAAATTTTAGCATAGGAATGCTCCTTTAAAAATGTGGCCTCTGCTTATCATTAAACCAAAGGTTATTTTTCCAATTTTAAAAGTGTATGGAACAAAATGTCCCCAAAACAAAATGTACTTCTCAATGCAACAAAAGGTCACAAAATAGCATTTATGGAACAGATTGTTTAGAGGTAAAAAAAATAAATAAAGTGAAATAATCTAGTCAACTATCAGAAAGAATAAAACACTGAGCCATGAGGCAGTACATATGCATTTACTTTCCCTCATATACATGTATACATGCACTATTAGGACTCACTGAAGGGTCAAAAATCTTCTAGATCTTGCTAGTTTAAATGCAGGAATGATTAACAACCCAAGAAGGTGTATCTAGGATGATACTTACCTTATGAAAGATTATACCACTGTGCTATTATGTATTCTGTGTATGATACACAAGCAGTCAGCGGAAAGGTACACACCACACTAGCAAATGCTTGGCTGGACCCATAAGGTCGGATGACCAATGGAATATCAAGATATGTGTCGATTCTCCAGCCCTCATAACCACATTCCAGACATCTCACGTAGTCCTTCAGCTTGCCTTGATATAGTTCGTTTATAAGATCAGCCTAAAAATAAGAACATTTACATTTTAAAGTGTTCCTTAAAAATAATTTTTTTAAAAATGTGAAAACACAATTCATGCTTTTAAATATGAATTTCAAAAGGATATTCATTCTTACTGAAGTTTCAGAAAGCTTTAAGATTTGTCTAAAATTCTATTGAAAAAAAGTCAAGGCTTGATAAAAATCAACTAAAAATCAAAATTAGATTAACACTAATTTAAAAATCATGTACAAAAATTACCTATTTCAATTATCATATACTAGAGGCCTGGCGCACGAAATTCGTGCACGAGTAGGGTCCTTAGGACTGCCTGGTGATCAGGGATGATTGGGGCCTTCCAGCTGACGGCCGGGGCCTCCCTTCCCTGGCTGCCAGCCAGGGCCTTTCTTCGTACCACGCCACCCCCTGGTGGTCCGCAAGCGATCAAACTCCTGGTCTCCCAGTCGAACTCCCGAGGGGACCCTTTGCATATTAGCCTTTTACATATATAGAAGATTAAAAACCCCATCATTAAACAATGTTCTGTTGAAATCAGTTACCAATTTATTATACTATTAAGTGTCATATCTTTTCATTAGGCTGAAAATACATCCTAATCTATCACTTTAGGTACATTGATAATTACACAATTAAATAACTGGCTGTTTTTATAGCTTTACATATGCATATCACCACTCTCACAATAATATATTCATATTTTTAAAATAATATCTGCTAGCACAAACAAAACTTTTTAACTTTCAGTAACATATATAAAATTATTTTTAAGGAGGTTATAATTTTCTTTTAATGTACAGAAATTTTTTTAAAATCTTAAATTCCATCTCCCTTAAAATATCCTCACCTAAAATAATGGATCTCTTGCCTGGCCCAAAGAAGGCACATAACTCCCTAAGTAAGGAACCTCCCTCCATGTGAATATCTTGCCTCAAAATTCTAGTACCCAAACTTTGGAACTGAGCAGGAATGCCCCAGCTGCCCTTAATAAAAGTGTTAACCCATAGAGGGATGTAATAAGAAGAAGGGTAACTTCAGACTTATGAAGAAAAAAAGAGGCCACTAATACCATTTATATAAATTATTAAAATACAACCCCACAGGACTGTTTAGAGAAACTAGATCACTAAATAAACTTAACATATTTTCAAATCTCTTAAGAAGAAAGCACATTATAGTTTACCTCTCATAAATTTAAATCTCTTCTAATATCTAGGACTTAATAAGCCTTCAAACTAGGATCCACCTTCATTGTCTACTCTAATATTTAATGAAGTCTTCTTCATTCTCCTGTCCCAGTCATATTTGATTTTGTCTTCTCTATAATTCTGTAGTGGTTCAATCTAGTGTTTTTCAAACAGTTTCAATAGCAACCCACAGAAAGAAAGTAATTTTCATTGCAACCCAGTAATATAACTGTAACAAAAGTTACATAACAACACTTACCCTTACTTATGTGATGCTCTCTTATTTTCCATTCTATTCCTTTTTGTTTTGTTTTTAAGTGCTGGTGTATATTTACTAAACTGATTTCATAAACCATGAAGGGATCACAATCTAGTTTAAAACCTCTGGCCTAAGCCACCATAATAGTTTCAATGAGAAAACAGACCCTCCAGGCTGTTGTCCAGATTCTCTATGATCCTCTATCACTGCACCCAGTATAAATCCTCTGTGCTGAGTCCTCAGTCCCATCAGTTCAGCCTTACTCCTCATCCCAATGACATATCTAAGGTTTTTTCATTCTTCTAACCCATTCCTCCTTCCAGTGGATAAGAAAAATAGGGTCAGAACAACAAGGATCCTAAATGTCAAAAGCATATGACTATGGTCAAAAATAAGGTAACGCTTGATGAATATACTTTGTAACGTGCTACAGATTACAAGACATATGTTGTACTTAATGAATATCTGAAAATACTGTTCAAAAATCGTCTCCTTGCCCTAACCAGTTTGGCTCAGTGGATAGAGCGTTGGCCTGCGGACTCAAGGGTCCCAGGTTCAATTCCGGTCAAGGGCATGTACCTTGGTTGCGGGCACATCCCCAGTGGGGGGTGTGCAGGAGACAGCTAATCGATGTTTCTCTCTCATCAGTGCTTCTAACTCTCTATCCCTCTCCCCTCCTCTATAAAAAATCAATAAAATATATTTAAAAAAATCATCTCATTAAATCATGCATACCACATGTATGTATGCAGGTATGTATGCATACACACACACACACACACACACACACACACACACACACACACACACCACACTCATATACATAAGAATTATGTAGTTTTGCCGAAACCGGTTTGGCTCAGTGGATAGAGCGTCGGCCTGCGGACTGAAGGGTCCCAGGTTCGATTCCGGTCAAGGGCGTATACCTGGGTTGCGGGCACATCCCCAGTAGGGGGTGTGCAGGAGGCAGCTGATCGATGTTTCTCTCTCATCGATGTTTCTAACTCTCTATCTCTCTCCCTTCCTCTCTGTAAAAAATCAATAAAATATATTAAAAAAAAAAAGAATTATGTAGTTTTTAGCTAAAAAGAAACCTTCTACTAGAGAATAGAGCCCAACTTCATTATTATAAAGATGAGGAAACTGAGATCTACAGTGGTTTAATGAGAATTTTTATTATTTTTTATTAGGTTCTCAGTTAATGGCCAACTGAGAACCTAGTATTTTCAATTCCCCATTTAGTATTTTCACAACTGAACTATGAGCAAGCCAAAACATTTCAATGGAATAAAAATCCCTTTATGGTAATGAATGATTTATTAGAAAACACTCCCCTCAACTTGAGAGAGATGAATTACCTGTTCTGTTTGTTTCCATTTCTGTTCCAAAGCATCAAACATGACTCTGCACAGTTCTTGTACATCATGCTGCTGCCAAGCTATTTTAAGACAAAATTTAATTAAAATAGCAATATATTTAGTGTAATAAAATGCTAATTTGTTGTTTAAAGACGAATTTGTCAGAAACATGGAAAAGTCTACACAAACTGCTAAAAAAATACACATTATAGTCATGAAAAAGCAATTACAGTAAAGAATGAAGAGATCTCAACATTTACAGATAACATATGCTTTATGGTGCTATGTGTAATATTTGCTATTATTCTTTTTTTTTTTTTTTACTATAGAGTTAAGAAAAATCTAAGATGACAAATTTAAAAAATTTTAGTTTAAGTACACATAGAGTATAACCAAGTGTATTTTAGAGGAAATTTTTAATTAATAAAAAATTTAGCCCTGACCTATCTTGCTCAGTTAAGAGCATTGGTCCGAGGACCAAAGGGTCGAGGGGTTCAATTTCCAGTCATGCAAGTACCTCGTTAGCAGATTCAAACCCCTGCCCCATCAGGGGCAACCAATCGATGTGTCTCTTTCACATGAAAGTTTCTCTCCGCCCCCACCCCCCCCTTCCTCCGCTCTACTCTAAAAATCAATGGAAAAAATATTCTCACTCCTGGAGTGAGGATTTAAAAAAATACATAATAAAAAATTTATCCCTCAGAACTTAAATTTTAAAATAAGTTATTTTTAAATCCCAGCAAAAAGAGTGAAAATGTTTAAGGTAAAGTTAATTAAGTTCTTAATTTGTGTTATTTTGCTATTTGTTTATAATACTGTCTGCCAGAATTCCTTTGAATATTAGAAATATTTATCATTACAAGAGAATTAGTACCCTCACTACTATCCCATCCAAAGCTCCTTGTAACATCTGTCGTTTCAATTGCTCTCTTTTTGCTGGTTTGTAACAAAACAAAAAGCCTTTGTAGTTGGTATGGTATACTGGTCACTGGATCTTCTTCAGATTCTTCAAACTCCCACCTATTGAAAAGAAATGATTAAAAATTATTTATAAAATATTTTTATTTGTTAAAGCATAATTAATATTAACATCACAGTAATGTAAGATCATATATAGACTATGGATATTAACTGAAGCCATTAATACCTAATGAAATACTAGTCTTTCAAGAATTCATAAAATTCAGAGGAAATTTAGACATTAATAAGAAAAAAGACATTAGAAAGCAATATGAATGAAAGACAAAGCACATTTAAAAGTAATTGTTAAATTTAATCAAGACTTTTGTTCTAATTATTAATTCACAAAAAATACAGGGAATAGAACAATAATTAAATGACACTATGGCATTCAACCATCAAAATCCAAACTGTTGAAATTACAGGACAAATGAATATATATTTTCAAGAAATAAATTATAAGGGGGGGAAAAGATAGAAAGGGACTAAAAATAGATTAAGGGACTTATCAATCTATTTGAACAGATTTTTATAATTTAGGTGATATGATAGGGGTGAGCTTCCAAAAAATTAGAGTGGAGGATTACAGAATAAAAAAATTGATCATGAGTTGATAACATTCAAAACTGATGATAGGTACAGTTACATTCATAATAACATTTCACTATTTTTTAATGTTTGAAATTTTCCTTAATAAAATGTTTTAAAAATTAAGATAAAGTAATCCAGATTCGGTATTTATCCTCAATATACTTCTGATAAACATTACTCTAGCCCTAACTACAAGGACTGTCTCAATAAGAAGCAAATTCCTAATCAAAGAATTTAAGAGCTCATTGAAAAATAAGATTTGGTGGGATTAAAGTTTGTAATGTAGCCACAAAAGTCCTTAAAATAATTTATATACAATAAAATACAATGCCAAAGACAAAATTAAATAAGGATATATTAATGATTCTCTTTCTCTTCAGCTGGCAATAATATTATTACTTCCCACTTCCTCACTAGAACTTTCTTAGTTTCAGAGAAGGATGCAACATTTACTTTCCTGTAATGCAAGTTATATATATACTAAAAATCTTTCTCTTTTTCTTCTTCTTTTGGTATGTCCTTCTGTTAAAGTATTCAATACTTTGCTTATTTAGGGCTAAGAAATTGCAGTTCTGAGTCCTGTTCCTTTTTTTACACACAGAAGCTCCCTTCTGTTTGGAAGGTGTCAGTGGAATACATTTAACTTTTTTCTTCTCAAAGCTTCCTTGCAAACACCTCAAGTCATTATCACTTTTGTATATTCAAACCCTAGCGCTCTTTTATTCTTTTTCTCAATAGAAGGGATTTATACTTGACATTATGGGATCTAAAATTCCCCCAGTAGCTGTAAAAAAACAATGAAGTCAAAATACAGAATGCTTAAATTTCTTGCTAGAGAAATTCACTTAGTGGGGAGGAATTACTGTAATATACAACTGAATTCTCACCTGTTCTTTAGGCCTGGTATAAATACCTTAAAAAGGTGTTTGTTTGTTTTTTAAATATGTTTTTATTGATTTGAGAGAGAAAGGGAGAGGGAGAGATAGAAACATTGATGAGAAATATCAATCGGCTGCCTCCTGCACTTCATCTACTGGGGATCGAGCCCAAAACCCAGGCATATGCCCTGACTGGGAATCCAACCAGTGATCTCTTGGTTCATGGGTCAACACTCAATCACTGAGCCACCCTGGCCAGGCCTTAAAAAGTTTTTTCATCTCATTGGTACTTATTGTTACTCTTGTCACCTAAATTAGAAACTTTGGTGCCATATTTGATTCTTCCTTTTCCTTTATTCCTAAATAAAATTTGTGACTAAGTCATATCAGTTTTCAATATGAAATACCCACTGCCACCAACTTCATTTTGACCCTCATTTAACCATGTCTGGTTTAATAACAGATTCCTTCAGGGTTCCCAATCTTTCAAATCAATTCTGCATGCTGCAATATATAAGCTTTCCTAAAACAATGTATTTAATGCATCAGTTATATGCCTCAACATCTAAAGTGGTAGAGTCTCTGTTGGCTATCATATAACAAGTGAGGAAAATAAAGAAACAGAACCCTATCCTTTCATGCTAGTGCTACCCTGTCTGTAATGCAGCAAGGTCCAGCCTTTTTAGAGTCATCCTTTCTTTGGTTCGACATTATCAAACATCATCAGGCTCTCAGGCTTTGTTTCCCAACCGACAATAAACATCACTCTATTCTCACAATCCCCATGGCATTTGGCCTTCCTATTTAACCTTATGTCTCACTGCCCCCCCTCACCACTGGGTTCCAGTCACAATGGATTTGTGTTTCTAAAAGGCCTTTGCACTTGCAGTTCTGTGTTGAATGCTCTTCTTTCAGATCTTCACCGGACTGGCTCCTGTGAAGTCTAGTCACATGGTAGTTCCTTAGTATTCCCTGACTACCCCACCTCCTGACAGTTACTCTATCCACATAGCCCTGCTTTATTTTCTTCATGACATATATGACTATGCAAAAGAACTCATTTATATAAGCTGACTTGTGGTAGCTTGAAGGGAGGGACTTTGTCTTATTCACCACTGTCATTTCAGTGCTTAATACACAGTATGTACTCAATATATATTTGTTGAATGAGTAGACCTGGCTATGCTCTTAGTCTTCTCCACCATGCTATATATTTACAGACCACTTTCAAGGATTAGGAGTCGTGGTTAATCTCCTGGAATCCCCATTCTATGCACTACGTGCCAAAGCAGGCACATCACCAGACTGTTTAGTATGTTCTAGTTTGAATGGCAGGCTCGACTCCATATCTTAACCGCAACTTTTAGTACTCTGACAAAACTCCAATTATGCTACCTCTAGAAGACTCCTACGGCATATTATCCTTACTGGCATCAGCTACAGTACAGGCAGAATAGGGAAGGGATTCTGCTATCTACTGGGTGTGTACTTCTAGCATTGTGGCCTCTGGCAAAGTACTTAACCTCTCTGTGCCTTCAGTTACCTCCTTCGTAAAATGTGGATAATAACATTGTGTAATTCATACAGTTACCATAAGAATTAAATTAATCTATATGTAAAGTGCCCAGCACAGTGTCTGATGCAAACTAATAATAACTAACATTCAGAAAACACTTATTATTACTCATTTTTACTCTCGAAAGTCCCCCCATCTGTCTCTTATCTTCCCAACCTGGTTAAACCATACCTACCTTCATGACCCCAAATTCCACTTTCTACATTAAGCCATTTCTCCAAGTTTCCTTAATCACCCTGCTCACTAAACTCTCATGGTATTTAGCTATTCTTAAATGTTATTTAAACTATTTCATACATACACATGTTGCTTTTGTAAAGCAATCTGTCACTTACTCAAGAACAAAGACCTTATTTCTAACTCCATTTCTATCCACCAAGTGCCTATCATATAGACACTACTGGGTAACAAATACTTGCTGAATGAAAAAAAATGTCAACTTTTATAAGTAAATTGAGCTTACACATGAATGCAGCAGTAAAATAATGTTGTTTGAACAATATGACCAATATTAAAAGTTCCCAAAATACTTTAAATACATATTTATAATAATTTAAAAGATGTTACTCAAAAGTAACATGAAAATGGAAAGAAGTCAGTTTATTTGTACTTTAAAATGTCTTTGAAAAAATAAAAGTTATGTGTAACTTAAAGAAAACATACGCGGTGAGGATGTATTAAATGTATTATCATAGGCATTCATAAAAATAAATGCGTGACTTTAGGGTTTACTTACATATGGACTGCCTTCATAAAGCATTTTAAAATATCTGATGTATATACAGTCTTTTAAAAACACACACACACAAACATAAAACACAGAACAGTTGCTTTATATCTTAATTAGAAACAAAGTTTATAAGTTTAAAACTACAACTTTGCTTCTTAATTGAGAAGTGAGGGAAAGAAGTGGTTTACATATTCAGATTATCTCAAAAAGATAACATATTTCTTCATAAACGTGTTAAAGCTATAAAGGGAAGCTTATAAACAATAATTTATCCCAAATGTAAATCTCATCAATTGTATCTTTTGCTGTCTATGAACTTGATTCTCACTCCTCATAAGTTTTTCATATGCCAATCTCTCCTACAACGCTTTTCTTATATATTATTCTGATGTGTTTTATGAAGTGAAAAATGCCCCAAACTTTACAAGTAACTGTAAGAAGATAAATTTGATTTTATTCATTAAAAACTATATTTTAATTTCTAATCAGTTTTAGTTATAGAATTTTTAAAATACTTACTTATATAAGGCATTCCTAAATTCAGGAGTCATAAAAAGTGTTTGCAAAAGGCTATTCAAATAGCAAGTCATTGCCTGGTTTACTAATCCCACATAACCTTTAAAAAGAAAACACAAATATACATTAGTCAGCATTTATATTTAAAAAATAACAAAAAGAACTTAATAAGAATTTAATGCTCAGTATACTTGGAGAGGTTAAGGTTACTTAGTTGGAAATTATTTCCATTCTTTCAACAGCACCTAAGAAATATGTGCACTATGCAAACCTTGCTTCTCAGAAAGTCAGGATATTTTTTTATATGTCCAGAGATATACATGGATATTATGTAGCATTTAATAAAATTTTAAGAGAAATATGTTTAATATTATGTTTAATTGACATAAAAATAATCTAAAAGTTGTGGTTTAAAATGGAAAAGTACAGCCGAAACCGGTTTGGCTCAGTGGATAGAGCGTCGGCCTGCGGACTGAAAGGTCCCAGGTTCGATTCCGGTCAAGGGCATGTACCTGGGTTGTGGGCACATCCCCAGTAGGAGATGTGCAGGAGGCAGCTGATCAATGTTTCTCTCTCATCGATGTTTCTAACTCTCTATCTCTCTCCCTTCCTCTCTGTAAAAAATCAATAAAATATATTTTTAAAAAAAAATGGAAAAGTACAAACATATTCACTTTATCACACACGCCCAATGTAGGAAGACTGAACTGAACCAGTTATCTCTGTCATCAGGCCCTATAACCCAATTTCTACCAGGAATTAATAACATATGAGATAAACTCATTATATAAAACTCAGGATGACTTCGTTTATTTTAACATGCCCATAAAGTATGAGACTCTACAGATCAGCATTGCTATGCAAAGAGTAAGAAGAGAAGTAAGAGATGGAAATAGGAAAGATCAGAGGGAGGGAGAAGAGGAAAAGAAAAAAGGAGAAACTTATATGAACTTAAAATTTAAGCTGGTGAGGATTGTGTCCTGTTAGCTTGAAGCCACATGGAGGGAGTTCATTAAATATTCACAAGTGCTTTTCAAAAAAATAAAAGTATTTAGCTTTATATATCTAACTAGAGGCCCAGTGCACGACATTCATGCAAGAGTAGGCCTTCCTTCCCCCAGCTGCCAGCACCAGCTTCCCTCTGGCACCCGGGATCTGGGCTTCCCTCCAGCAGCCAGCAGGCACCCAGGACCTGGGCTTCCCTTGCAGCTCCGGCTTTGTCTGCAAAGTGGTCCAGAAGGACATCCAGTCTAATTAGCATATTATGCTTTTATTATTATAGATTAGATATGGCCACCACTGTTGAGAACATTTTTGTAACTTCTCTTTTGAAGTAGACTACAGGCCATTGATGAGATACACATAAGCAACAACATAAAAAATCTGTCTCATCATTTTAGTTATACCTCATTATTTGAGCAAAATGTGGAAAACACCTTGCTTATTAACTACATTTATTTACTTCAAGTTAATATTGAATGACTTGATTGTCTCAAAAGAAACAAATCCTTTCTCAAAAGATGCTGAAAGTGTTCACTAAAGCTTTTCAAATTACCTTTTCAATTTTCTAACAATTAGAAATTTCTAACTTCTCAGCTAAGGCTGTCTAGGATTTTTCCTTTTCTCCGTCTCCTTTGCCCAATTCCTCAACAGTCAAGGATAACCACTGTACCTACCCCTTTAAAACTACTATTATCCTTTGTGTACCTACAGACCAATCATGTATCATTTATTTTGATTTTGTTTCCCTTCCCTGGGCTTAAAAAAAAGGGGAGGTGGTAGAGGAGGGGGGTTAAGGGAAAGAGGAAGTAATAGCAATTCACTTTTGCCATCACTCATTATTTTGCCATTAGCAATAAAATAATATAAAAACCTATGGTTGTTTGTACTTGATTTAACACCATTTAAACAGAATGAACAATGTCTCACATGGATGTACTACTATTTTCTTAAAATATGAAGATTTTAGTGAGACAAGTTAAAAGTGCTACTGAATTAATATAAATCTTTTCTCATTATGCACTGTCTAAATCAATAAACTTCAAATGACAACTATCATCAAGTGGGTCTTATACTTGAAATAGTTGTGAATATTGTTAAGTATAAGCCAGTAAGGGGAAAGAATGTAAGAACATATGCAATTTTTTAGAGGACACATGCGGAAAGAAATCCTGAACAGAACCAATAGGTAATAAAGTAGAAATCAAACAGGCATACTCCTGGAGTAGATGAAAGAACCATTATTAAAGTAACTGCCCAAAGATAGATACGCATTTAAATAATGAAACATAACCAGTCACATAATTTCTAATCACCTATGGGGCCATCTCAGCCTTCAATCCACTCTTCATTCCTCAGAATTCATACCTTCCCATCCCCCAATCATTTTATATTTACAGTGGCTAGCTACGAAAGAAGAATTGGTAGGCAAAGAAGACAGGAAAGAATATGTTAAGTTCCCAAGCCCACTGCATTATAGAGAAATGTGTTCCTAGAGTCCTAAGTTGAAATCATGAGAGCATTATCCAATCAATACATTTTATACATGGTGACAAGATTTACAATAATTTCTTAAGGAAAATGGAAATTCAACAAAATAAGTGTTTTTAATTTAAATGTTATTTTTCAATTAGTTTACATTTAATATTATTTTGTATTAGAGGCCAGGTGCACGAAATTTGTGCACTGGGGCGGGGGGGTGGGGGGCTGTCCCTTAGCCCAGCCTGCACCCTCTCCAATCTGGGACCCTTGGGTGATGTCTGACTGCCAGTATAGGCCATTTTACAGTGTGAAAATGAATCTATTACATTTGTATAATCAGAGAGAAAACATTTTTAAAGTATGTTTTAGTCTTTAAGAATTTATGGGCATCAAAAAGCCATCCTATATAATAAAAGCCTAATATGCTAAGTGTCCAGTCATCCGTTCAACCCATCAAAGCATAATATGCTAATGATATGCTAAGGCCGCTCAACTGCTCACTATGATGTGCACTGATCACCAGGGGACAGACAGTCGACTGGTCAACCAGTCGCTATGACGTGTACTGACCACCAGGGGGCAGATGCTCCAACCGGTAGGTTAGCATGCCGCTGGGATCCGGCCAATCGGGACTGAGCGAGAGGGGCCAAACATGCCCTGGAGTCCTCCCGCAGTCCCTCCCTGGTTGGCCAACCTCCCGCGTCCCTCCCCGGCCTCGATCGTGCACTGTTGGGGTCCCTCAGCCTGACCTGTGCCCTCTCACAGTCTGGGACCCCTCAGGGGATGTTGGAGAGCTGGTTTCGGCCCAATCCCGCAGGCCAGGCCAAGGGACCCCACTGGTGCAAAATGCAATTTATCCAGCCTGCTCCAGAGCAGCTAAATCAGCATTGCTTTGAAACCTACATTTTTAACAAGTATCCCATCCCAAATGATTATGTAAGAACTAAAAATTTGAGAATCACTATTATCCTATATAATAAAAGGCTAACATGCAAATCAACCAAACAGCAGAATGACCAGTCACTATGATGTGCACTGACCACCAAGGGGCAGACGCTCAATGCAGGAGCCGGCCCCTGGTGGTCAGTGCGTTCCCACAGGGTGAGCGCCACTCAGCCAGAAGCCAGGCTCATGGCTGGGGAGCACAGTGGCGGTGGCGGCAGCACTAAGGATGTCTGACTGATGGCTCCCAGACTGGGAGAGGGCGCAGGCCAGGCTGAGGGATCCTCCCAAGTGCACGAACTGGGCCTCTAGTAAACAGTATAAAGAGAAACAGCTTTATTGTCTTCTATTGTCTGAAATGCAAGATAATTCTGCATTCCCTTTTATTCTTGGTAGTTTACTGCAAAAGTCCTACTGGTCCTAAGTCCAGCTTTTGCTGCAATTTCCAGAACAAATACACCATCTAGCCTACACAAATAGTTAGCGCTGAGAAAATTAGTCTACATCTTAACTAAAAATACAGTAAATGGAAGGTTACCAATCACATTCAAACAAAATGTGCAATGTAACTCTAAAGTTTTCTTTTTATACCAAATATTTGTATGTAATACTTAAAACCATCTCTATTTTGAAGTTCTAAGACTAAAGGTTCAAAAGCCATACCTAGCATTAACTAGCTGCAAAATCAAAGGCTTTTCTGTACTCCAGTTTCCATTTCTTTCAATATGAATAATATTATCTACGCAAAGTTTTATTGTAAGATGCAATGATGCAAAAGTATTTAAATTAAATTTTTAGGCAATTAACCAATTATATATAAAGGAATAGCCTTGGTATAAAAAAAGCAATTTCATAGCCAATAAATTTTAAAAAGTTAAAAATCTAGGTTTAATCATGTTTGGGAAAAAGTGAACAGAATTTTAAACTTACATGATCAATGTCAAATATATTATTAGGTTAAAATGAAAGATGACATAATCCTATATAATAAAAGGCTAATATGCAAATTGTCCTCTCGACCGAGAGTTTGACCTAGAGTTTCACTAGGGGGCAGGTCAGGTCCACCAACTGCCCGCGGTCCCTCCCCCAGGCTGGCCTCACCCCCAGCTCCCTCCCTGATCCAGGGTGGGGCCGGCCGGACCCCACCAGTGCACGAATCCGTGCACAGGGCCTCTAATAGATCTAGTAAAATAAGCCTGGTTTATCTGCATCAAAATGGATGTATCCCCTGTAGTCTATTCCAGTCCAAAAGATAGCAGAGACATTCCTTTACAGAGCAAGTCAGTATCAAAAATTTAAGATTAAATTTGAATACAAACTTACCAAAAATAAATCTTCCTTCAAAATACAAACTCAATATTTTTTACTTTATTACTAAATAGTGGCAATAACAAAACAGTAAAAACAACAATGGGTTGAGGAAAAGGGAAACTACATTCTTGTTCTAACTTTGCTTCTGTTAACTACTGATCTTACTCTGGGTCTCTGTTTTCTAATCCATAAAATGAGGGGATTAGGCTTGAGACTGCTCTTGAAATGCCCTGTATTTCATGAAAATACAACGATGAAGCTTACCAGTTTCTGATTTATTCAAAATGGATGAATAGGAGTAGCTTTGGCTGACATAATCACTGGTCGAGCCCACAGAACCTTCTCTTGGAAGTGGACCTATAAGTCTGTCATGCGCACTGTCATCCCCAGTACTGGAATCCTCCTAAAATACAGCATAATCAGTATTTACTAAATGGCAGAAGTGGCTAAAACAATAAAGAAAAGACGTACTAGTTGCTGAGGCAAAGAAAAAAGATGAGGCCTTACTATTATTTTTACCACCAAGACATTTAAAGGAGTGTATACCCTCAACTTTCCTGTAGGGAGGTTTGGACGATGCTTTTTAGAAAACACTTTGGAGAGTTGCTCATGTCTCCTTCCAAAGTTCTTACTTTCCCAATTTTCTTTAATTCTCTTTCAATTACATGAGAAAGAGACATTTTTGGTACTAATAAAGCAAAAGTACAGTTGTAAACTCCTTGATGACAGAGTCCATCGTTAATTTTTACATCATCCTTGCCAAGTAGACCTCGCAGGTAGAGGATACTCAGTAAGTATTGAATGAAATGAAGTTTCCTACTCTCTCCAACAAGAAATCTCCCATTAATGAGAAAAATGTCAAAAAGGATAAAAAAAATATAAAAATAGCACAAACAATTAAGACAAAGCTGAAGAGTAATTACTATGCATTTTAATACATAAATTCTCAAATTGTGAATCCAGAGGTTCCTAAATTTTTTAGTTGATTTCAATGTTGGACTAATCAAAATCTCACAATGTCATGAAAACAAATAATAACATTAAAGCAGATTAGAGAGCACATTCTGATATTGCTTCAGTATGGCTGCTCTATGTTTAATTATTACCTACTATCTAGAGAAGCATTCTAATTCATAATAGACTTCTAAGTGAAAAGCATCAAACAGAACTTTTCCTAAAGAAAGTTTCATTAAAGAGAAGGTTTCTGAAAAAGTCCATAAACTCTTGGAGCCTTCCTTTCTTTAGTCCATAAAATAGCAGTTAAATCACACCAGGTTTTCTCCTCAAATTGGAGTTACTGGGATCGTCTCTAAGGCTATTAGATCAGACAGAAAATCATATCAAAATATGAATTGGAGTAAACACTAAAAGAATAGAAATATATAAAATAATTTACAAACTAGTCATTCTCCCAAAGGCGGCAAGGAATGGGAGCGAAAATGGGACAGTAGAGAATTCTGAGGGTCTGTCCTTCTCCAAATTACCAACAAACCTGGAGCAAAACTGTCAAAGATTTACAGCAATCAAGCGAATGCTTAACCAGAGGAAAGGCCACTGAAATACAGTAGGCGATCTTTGTAGCATTTTAACTTATCCTAGACCTACCCCTGTCCCTGATGTCCTGGTGGTCTTGAAGATGGTAACCTGTGTTTCCAGCATGGCAACAGACTAAACAGACAAACAATAGTGCTATGGATGTCCAGAGTAACCATGTGAACATATACACTTATAACAAACCAACATAAAATAGAAAAGTAATTTATTATACATAAATTATAAAACATATCTCTCCTCCTCCTTTTGGAAAATTGCTTCCCAAGCAGTAGGTGACAGTGCACAAAAATCATGAATAGAGGGCTTTCTAAATAGTTTACCAGCATTATTTGAGGCTGTTCACCATCTTTATCTGTCAAATGTAGAAAATTCTTCTTTCCTGGCTCAAAATTAGCATCAAGAAGAGACTTGTCACTGGTATGATCTAGTGGAGCCTATGGACATAAAGTAAAATATCTCAGATTATGAAAAACATCAATTACAATAATAAAATAAAACATGTAATATGCAAATGGACACACATCTACAATTATTGGGCTCAACTAATTTTTTTAAAGGTTCTGGTGAATTCCACTAATCTATACTTGGAATTAACTCATTTACTCATGTATTGGAATGGCCAAGCCCAGTGACAGTGCATATACTAACTAGGTATCCCAGATGCTCCCATTCCCAATGTCTAAAAAACTGAAAAGAGAAAAAGTTAAGAACTAATGTAAAGTATTACACAAAGAAAGAATTAAAAACATTTGTGCTTTATGTTCTCTAAAATAGATGCAATATAGTATTTAATGGATTTTCATGAAAATTAACTAAAGACAATTTTATATAACTAAAAAACTAAAAATCATGTTTTTATATATGAATTATTGAGAATCCCCAGATAAGCAACACACTAAACAACCCAAAATAATTATGTAGTATAATAAAATGGGCACTTTTAGATAGCCCCTTTAAGGAAAATCCTCTCTTAGTAAATGATACCTATTTTAAGCCCACTGCCAGGATCCAAAGGATCCCAGGAGGATAAAAGTCATCACTCCTTTGAAAATTAAACACCTAACTCTTTTATCTGTTAGGGCAATTTCAATTCCAGCTGTCATTGTAATTCACTCTAGATAGTGATTGAGAGATAGAGCTCAACATGCTCCAAACCCTGCTCACCCACACACACTCCAGTCCATTGCTAAGAAAAATGAATGATGAAATGAACACTCTATTCTTTTGTTCTAAAACATTTTTGTTATAGTAAGAAATGTTTTTTAATGTTTTAAAGACATGGAAATGTTTCCTTAGAAGGACTTATTTTATGGAAAAGCCTTTATTTCTTAGGAAAGTAACATTTTATAAAAGTACAGGTATGTTAAGGACAAAAAAATTAACTTAAGTGATTTTTCCACTTGATATTTATGTGACTTCGGGCAAGTTAAAGTTAGTTCACTTCCCCAACACTCAGATGCCTCAGCTGTAATATGAAGCTATAACACCACCTACCTTTTAAAATGGTTGTAAGGATTAAGTAAGATTATATTTGTATAGAACCTAGTGTTAGAACAATGCTAGGTACCTAGTGAGTGCAAAATAAATGTTAAGGAAATAAAATAAACTATATAATCTATTTCTTATCTTTGGCTCTAGAAATCCTTGAGAAAAACAGGAGATAGAAAACCTGAAGCTAAGAGAAGCCACATAGAAAGAGGAAAGGTATCTTTGGGTCCCTTACATTCCCTGGCAGGGAATAAAAGATCAGATGATATAGCTCGAATATATAGGGGTTTTACCTCAATAAATGTGTCTATGTGTACAAAATGGTGAGTAGCTAAATGGGCTAGGTTTTCAGAGAAGCATACATCTAGCATTGTGCAGTAAACAGGTGAAAGTTTACTTGTAGACTGTAGAGTAGGCAAATATATAAATTGAGTACTTAAGATCAGCCATAGCTGAAGAAAGAGAAATAGTAATCCTGACTCAGAGCTATATGAAGCTATGTAGATGTTAATTTAATAAACACTTTTTGAGTACCTAAGGGGAATATCTATAGAGGATACAAAATTAATACTATGAGATCCTAGCCATCAAAATACATTCTACCAAATGGAAGGACACAAATGAATAACACCTACAATAAGAAGAGACTAATAAGTGGCACAGCAGAAGAAAATATGGAATAGGAGGAAAAAGAGAAAGATATTACTTTTAAAGTTGCATGAGGAAACATCAAGTAAGGCTTCTTCTTAAATGTGAAATACAAACAGGGCTTGGGTAGGCATATATGACAGTATAGACTATCCTTTAAACCAGCAGTGGGGAACGTCCAGCTCAAGGGCTGTATAAGGCGTGAGAAATCATTTGGTCTGGCCCCGTCAAGGCATTAGGCATTAAATGTTGGATCAAATACAGCAGGCTAATTTTTAAGTTGATAATTTTGTTTGGCCCTCGAATGATGTTATAAATATCCAAATGGCCCTTGGCCCAAAAAGGTTCCCCATCACTGCTTGAAACTGAAAAAGAGGCAACACTAGAAGTTACATGGTTAATGGAGTATTCCGAGTTTTAGATTAAATATTATTTCTCTTTGTATACTTTGTGGGACTACCAATTTCAGAAGAAAAATTTGACTAAGTTAAAATATTAGTTCTGTATTTTAAAAAAAACAAATATATTACAGAATAGAAAGCAAAATATCATGAATTTTAAAGGTAACATCAAATACCTTGTATTCTTCTATGGAGCCAATCAAAACTATGCCCTCCAAATACCAACAGGAGACACATTTAATTTCATTTGCCATTACAGGTATTTCCTGGAAAACTTAAGAGTAGCCATAGCATAGGACGAAAAGAGGTAATATAAACAAAAACATGGACATGGAAAATTGTGTTAAGAAAATAAATTAGTTCATTATTTGGGAGTTAAATTACAAAGACTTAAAGGACCAACCATAGCTTGTCTGATTTTTAATGGCGGACAGTGAACAGTCACTGAAGATTTCTAAACTGAAAGGTGACACGAGTGCTAGAATTTAAAATAACTAAAGATAATTCTCAAAGTAGTATGCAGAATGAATTTGGACTGAGAGATAGGAAATAAAAAAGATTATTTAGAATACTATTCTAATGGTGCAGTTAGAGCCAACTCCATAGTCTCATTTACACTCTCCATGCAAAACTGATCAATGCCTCCTCTTTGTACTCATGGCAAATTTATAACATAGTATTTAAAACATGTTAGTGTAATTATTTGTTGATACATCTATCTTTACAACTGGACTGTGAGAACCTTGAAGTAGACATCATGTTACCACCAAACTTCCTGATCAGGGGCCTATCACTCTATCTGGTACATAATAATCTGTTAACATTGGTGTGTATATCCTTTCAGTCATTTCTCTTTCTATATACACTCTTTTCTTCTTTTCCAAAAATTAGATTATAAAATACATAATTTTATATCATGTTTTTCATTAAAAAATACAAAAGGAACATCATTCCATTCAGTAAATATTGAAAGTGTTCTGTAGTTGACACAATATGATAGTCATCTTACATGAATAAAAAACTGATGGTGCTAACTTTAGGATAAGCAAATACTGAATCCAGAATGAAGGCAAAGAGATGAAGAGGGATACAAGTATTGAGTGGCACATGGGCTCTTAATATTACAGTTTTGCTTATATTAAAAAGGGCTCCAGGATTAAATATAGTCATTTATAACAACAATAATAATTATGATGATATTATTAGCCACTTAAAAGAAGATGCTTTAAGTCTAGGGTTTTACCATATCAGCAGTATTGATTCCATTTCCCCACACCAAATCAAAGGTTCCATTTATGTAGCCTACTTTGTTGGCTACATCTTCAAAGAGCTTTCTGAGTGGAGTAGAAGCTGGTAAATTTAAAGTGATCCGTTCATTCACTGTCTTTGAATTAGTAATATCTTGTATTATACATAAGACTCTAGGTTCTTCAGCAGCATTTTCTATCTGAAATTTAAAAAGCACACACAAGTATTATTTATCTTTATAGCCTAATTTTTCTATGATTAAATGTTTTTTAAAAATTCCACAAATATTATTTTGTTTGTTCTAGTATTACTATTTTATGTCTGAAACAATCTAATGGATATGTCAAATATATAAAGCACCATATTTGTTTGTTTTGGAAAAACTGGGGCATCTTTAAAAATAAACAGTCATTCTTGTAGATATTTGCTTTTACCTTTTAAGGATATAAATCAGTGGTCCACAAACTATGAAGACAGTATACTTAAGCAATTTTCAATTGAAAATAACAAAAATCTGATCTTTAAAAATGTTTCATTACCTTGCTAGTCAAATCAAACATGTGTAAGTCTCCTGAAGAAATAGTAAGGGGAACTGTGTAGAAATGCAGTGAGGATTGTTTAAGATTGCAAAATCCATAACTAAGGGATATAGGCAACCAGGCCTCCAGACCTTTATGATACTGTACCCATAGACCAGATGTCCAAAAAGTCCATTATTAATGTATTGGGAGCTGACAAGCTTATCCAAACAAATCAGCCAGCAGAGGGAGAAGTTTAAAAAGAAAAACATTTTTTTAATTACCAATAAAGAAAGTTAAGGTCACGAATTCTCCATCCTCATTTCTCAGTAATTACCAAGACAAAGAATTTAAAGGACATTTTCTCAAAGAAGCTATGTCCCCCTCAAGCTATTGAAGAACACTGATTTTCTTTACCATTTTCCACAGGGTAATAGGCTATATTGGATACTTGTGGAAGAAGTTCTTTCTCTCCTCTCCTAAAATGCCCAAGTCAATGAATGGCACCTTCACTGATCTGGTGAAACCAAAGAGCTGAACATTTTTCTTGTATTCTTCCTCCTCTTCACCTCACACTATCACCAAAATTTTATTCTTTCTCTTTATTTCTGCTTGCAATCAGAATCTTACACTGAGATGATGGCAATAGCTTCCTGAGAAATTTAACTTTTCCAATGTCATCCTCCTTCAACCCAGAATAGTATTTTAATATGCAAATTTGATTATGTAAATATTGTGCTTTCCATCAAAGTAAAATGCAGCAGTTATTTAACTGGAGGACCTCTCACTATCCCCATGACAGGCTTTTTAGAATTATGAACTGTACAAACTGGTACTGTATGCAAGAACTTATTTCTTTTCTTCCTTTTTACAATATAACCTCTCGTTACTTCTATATTATCCATCTATATATATAAACCAAATGACTGAACGACTAGACGACTGATCACTATGACATGCACTGACCACCAAGGGGCAGACGCTCAACACATGGGCTGCTCCCTGGTGGTCAGTGCGCTCCCACAGCAGGAGTGCCTCTCAGCTGACCAATGGGTGCCAGATGCAGGGTTCACCGCTGGCAAGTGCAGCTGCGGCGGCACAAGCCTCTCCTGCCTCCGTGGCAGCAGGCGCAGCGGGGCTGGGATGTGCAGGAGCAATAAGGCGCCCAGCCCGGGCTCAGGCTCCTCCCTGGCCACCTGCTGCTTCACACACTACTACATCCCTCCGGGGATGTCGGATCGCGAGAGGGCGCAGGCCAGGCTGAGGGAGCCCACCGGTGCACAAATCCGTGCACTGGTCCTCAAGTTTTTATATAAGAACTATTATTATCATTGGCTAGTATCAAAGAGAGAATAGCCACAAGGTTTGTTTGCTTGTTCGATGGGATGATACAATTATTTGTTCTGCTATATATAATTTTGGGTTTGCAAAAGATTACTGAAGTTAAGTTTAATCCAATTATTTCAGAACAAAAATAAGTTGTTATAAAATAAGTACAATGTTTAAAACAGATTGGCTAATGATATATTTCAGACACATCAAAATAATTACCAACAATAACCCATTTAAAAGGGAAAAGAACAATACATTTCTATAAATATACAAAAAAAGCATTACTAATATACTTCTCAGAAAGGAAAAAAGCTTTACTTATAAACTTAAGGTGTCATATTGAACATGTAAAGAATTATTTTACACATTTCAACCCAAAACTGAGAACCACAAAGTGGACCTTTTAAAGAACTGGTTTACAATAAAAGAGTGAGCAACTAAATTTCAACTATAAAGGTCCACTTTTACAGTTTCAATAGTATACTTCAGAAGTAGGTTCAAGTTTTCAAGGTATAAAATATATGGTGGCCAGATTTTCAAAGCTTCAGATAAGTTGGAGTTGATCGTCCAAGGAAGATGACCCTAAGAATTCAGAAATCAGAAGTGCTGACACAGCATTAAGAATGGTGATGTGGCAACATCAAATAGCCAGACATTAATAGTTCCTAGTTTTCCCCCTAAATACATGAGCACAAGGTACGGGCACTCCAGCCTCCTCACCTTTCACCCCAAAAATATGGGGAAATTATCCCCAAATGAATCTTATCTGAAGACATAAATGTACAATAGTAAACAAAATTTAATCCCATGTATGTCTTTTATTCTTTTTAATGACAAAAGCTCCTTTCTATTCATTGCATATAAGTAATTTTGCTCCATTTTTTAAAAAATAGAGAGTTTAAAGGAAAAAGTGAAAATCACCTGTTAATCCCATAACACAAGAGATAATTATTAACGTTTTGGTGTATATCCTAGAAATAGTTTTCCTACACACACACACACACACTCCTACGCTTTATAAACACAAACACTGGTTAGAATATAAATGCTACTTTGTAATTTCTTTCTTTACTTATAAATATATCATGTAATCTTTCCCGATCAAAAAATTTAAACTCATCATTATAATAGCTGAATAATATTTTATTACATGAATTAATAATTTGTTCCATCAATTCCATTTTACTGACTCTTAGGCTGGACTTTATTACACTTTTAGAGATAATTTTGTGATGAATATCTATATAACACTTTGTGTACTTTTGTTTCCTTAAAATTCCTACAAGCAGAATTTTTGAGTCAATCATATTTTATTCTTAAATTCAATTCTAGGATAATTTAAACAAACAAAACTCTCTGCTCTTCTTTAAAGCTCTAATATAGTCACTTGTAAATTATATGATTTTATACCCAACCTTCTGGCCCATTGTTTATTACTAATTTAATTTAATATGTGGTTAACATCCATGAACTGAATCTAAATTTTTTATATTACTATTGCCAACACTAATCACAGTTCCCAATCCCTACCTCCCAATTTGGTAACTGATAAAAATTTTTTTCAATTATAGGATACCATCAATAAAGTATACCAATAATTTTATAATAGCTTTTAAACAACTCTATAATATTATATTATACATGCTGATTTAAAAAACATTTAAATGTAAAATGGTATTTTTTAGAATTAGAAAAATAAAGTAGATTTCTTCTTAATTTCTTTGGAGTTCTAACCCTGATTGATCCTACTTAAGGAGGGGAGGAGGGGGAAGAAGTACTGCCATGGAGGAGGGGGAAGAAGTACTGCCATCTTGATGTGAATTAAAAGATAGCTAAAAAATTTTTGCCATTCTTTTTCGTTTTTTTCTTTCTCCTCTTCCCATGCATATGAGCTGGCCTTGTGACCAGCTAGGACCAACAGAATGTGACAGAAGTAATACTGTGCGGGACCTAAAGAAAGCAGCAGCTTCTGCTTTTGAACTTCTAGGAACATTTCCTCTTCTAAGCCAGTCACCACAAAAGAAATCCAGTTAGCCTGGAACCACCATGCTGTGAGGAAGCCCTAACAATCCACACATAGAGAAAGTGGCCAGTTAGTGAAGCACTGAGGTGTCTGATATGTGAAAAAAGCCTTCTTGTATATTCCATCCAAAGCCAGCCACCAGCCAAATGGAGCCAAGTAATGATCTCAACATGTAAAGTAAAGTAACTGACCAGCTGAGCCTTTGCTCAAATCCAATCTCATAGGATTGTGAGCAAATAAACTAGTTGTTTCAAGCACTAAATTTTGGGGTAAGCCATTCCATAGCAGTAGATAACAAAAACGCACCTATATATATTTAAGCACAGGCAAGCTCTAGTTGGGAAGGGTGGTGACGGTGATGTTGTTAAGGGGGTTAAGGAGGACGGTGGCCATTTAAGCACTAAAGCCAATATTAAAATAAGATATCTGAGGACAGAACATAATTTATGAAAGGAAGCACAATTTTTGAGTCAAAAGAGTTCTATGATGAATAAGAGGAAACAGACAAGAGAAAAATGAGTGCCAAGTTTTAGAAAAATCTAAAGAATGCTCCATTAGGGAAAACATCCTATCTAATAAAAGAGAAACATGGTAATTAGCCGTACATCCGCTACCCTTCCTATTGGCTAATCAGGGCGATATGCAAATTAACTGCCAGCCAAGATGGCGGCCGACAGCCATGCACTGAAGCGAACAGGGAGGCTTGCTTGCTCCAGTGACGGCGGACTCCAACGTTCCCCGCATGACTTGCCTGCCTCTCAGCTGCAACTCTAAGCAACTATGTTGCAAATATAGAAGCTAAACAAAACCCCAGAAACCTGCTTTAGTCAGCCGGGCTTCAGCCAGCCGGACCGCAACATTGTATCAAATACAGAAGGTAAACAAAGGCCAGAAACCTGCTTTCAGCAGCCGAAGCCTCAGAGCTAAACTGGCCCAGAATAAAAAAAAAAGAAAAAGAAAAAAAGGAGCGGTTGGGAGCTTCAGTCACCCGCCAGACTGAAAACGGCCCTCAGCCCCTCAGCCAGACTGGCCAGGCACCCCAGTGGGGACCCCCACCCTGATCCAGGACACCCTTCAGGGCAAACCAGCCAGCCCCCACCCGTGCCCCAGGCCTCTATTCTATATAGTAAAAGGGTAATATGCCTCCCGGCACCGGGATCAGCGTGACAGGGGGCAGCGCCCAAACCCCCTGATCGCCCTGCGGCTCTGTGTGTGACAGGGGGGCGGGGGCCACAACCTCCCTATCCGGCCCTGCTCTGTTCGTGACAAGGGGAAGGTGCCCAACCCCCTGATCAGCC
>NW_005871109.1:2689442-2715683 GCF_000147115.1 Myotis lucifugus
GGGGTAGAAGCATAACCTCCCCATCGCCCTGCCCTGAGTGACAGTGGTGGCGCCCTAACCCCCTGATCCACCCTGCTCTGTGTGTGACAGGGGGCGGTGCCCCCCTCCCCTATCAGCCCTACTCCTTTTAATGTTATTACAAATAATATAGCATTATTGTTGCAAACTAAAAAATACACATATACTCATAAGTCGATTTTATCTACTTCTTGACAAAGGAGCTGCTATGAGCTAAGAAATTAGGCCTTAACACAATACCCTTCTGGATATCCACAGATCACGTTTAATGCATTGTAATACATTAAAAAAAGAGAATTGATGGTGTGAACCCTTCTGCTGATTGAAATTTATTCAATTCAGTGGGCTCACTCAGACTGTGCATTTTTACTTTAACAAGTGAAAATTCCTGGGGTAGTAATGGGGATCCTAACATATATGGCAAAATAAACCACAAAACAAGATTATTTTATTTTAAGTTCCTCCCTCCACACCACTCCACTCCAACCATCTCAGCAAACTCTGATGTAATATGATATGTTGCTAAGTGGTCTCTTGCCACAGGTCACTTGGAGAGGACAGAGGAAGAACACTAGGGGGGGAAAACTTAAAGCTAGAGACCTGAGAAAAATGTATTAAGTAAAGGTTAAAATGGGATGCTACAGCACAGGAAAGTTTAGGTTTGAAGTGTATAATGGGCTTCCAGAAAGTTAACAGTTTACATAATTCTTCAAATAAGATTTCTGGCTTTTGACTCAGTAAATTATTAAATAATTTAATTCCAGAAGCATTAATATTTCAGAAAATAAATATGCCTGTACATAAAAGAGACAATATACCCAAAAGTCAAAACAAAGGGATCTTGTGGTTTTTATATCAGTTTCCCTTCCCCCCTCATTCACTTGTTAGAAAAGAAGGGACAGACACACATTCATTTAAGGTGACTTTCTTATTATTAAAATTGGGTAGAAGTAAAGTAGTTAAAACAAGCATAAAACTCAACACATGCCTTGTTATTAAATAAAAATACTAACATGCTGTTACATGCTCTGCTGATTATCACACTAAAGCAATTACATCAGCAGTCTACCTGTAAAAATTTCTTCTTCATTTCATCAAAGATATTTTGTCTGCATCTCCAAAACACATCCTATGATATACAGAGAACAAATGAATCACAAATTATTTCTTTAAAATACAGAAGTAAGACAGTGAAATGAGAACAATTAACCTAAAGACATTTTTTTGCAAACAAAATACATATTAAAAATATCACATCATCTAGAATTTTATTCAGAAATTATATTTGTAATTTTTATCTTAGGCCTCAATTTTTTAAAAAATATACTTTTATTGATTTCAGAGAGGAATGGAGAGGGAAAGAGAGGAATATCAATGATGAGAGAGAATCATTGATTGGCTGCCTCCTGCACACCCCCTACTGGGGATCGAGCCCAGAACCCAGGCATGTGCCCTGAACCAGAATCGAACCCAGGCCCTTCAATCCACAGGCCGACACTCTATCCACTGAGCCAAACCAGCTAGGGCTCAATTACTCTTATAAGGTTACTGAAAATCTGTGCTATCACTGTAAAGGATAACATGGAAAACAACCACATTTCAACAAAGAGCAGTAGCTTAAAAATTGTGAATAAATAAAATGTTCTGTCACATAATATTTTCCCCAGTTTTATTGAGATACTAGTGGCCCAGTGAATGAAATTCGTGTACAGGGGGGTTCCCTCAGCCCACCCTTTGAGGGATGTCCGATTGTCAGTTTAGGCCCATAAGGATTGGGCCTAAACTGACAATCGGACATCCCTCTCGCAATCTGGGACCACTGGCTCCTAACCGCTCACCTGCCTGCCTGCCTGATCGCCCCTAACTGCCCTCCCCTGCTGGCCTGATCGCCCCTAACTGCCTCTACCTGCCTGATCACCCTTAACTGCCCTCCCCTGATGGCCTGATCTCACCCCCAGCTGCCCTCCCTGCCGGCCTGGTTGCCCCCAACTGCGCTCCCCTGCCGACCTGATCTCACCCCCAACTGCCCTCCCCTGTTGGCCTGATTGCCCCTAAACCCCTGCCAGCCTGATCTCACCCCCAACTGCCCTCCCCTGCCAGCCTGATCGCCCCTGCCTTTGCCTCAGCCCCCACCACCATGGCTTTGTCCGGAAGAAAGTAGGACGTCCGGAAGATGGCCGGTCAACCCGGTCTAATTAGCATATTATCCTTTTATTAGTATAGATAAGTTATATAGGATAGGATTGCTTAAATGGGGTGGGGAGAAGCCTTTTTCAGCAGGAGGAGATGCTCGTGGCAGACAAAAATACATAATCCCTATATCTGGACTGATAGCCAGCCATATGCACTATACTGCCAAACAGGTCATTTAAAAATTGAAACGCTTTCTTACACCTTACACCAAACAGCTGCTGCCCTTAAAACCCCTCCTCAGCCCCCACCTTAGGTTCTGCCTTTGCAGTTCACCCAGATTAGGTTCTGATTTGTCGGTTTCTATGCCAGTCAGCGTCAAAAGCTCCACCTCCTAAGCAGCCATTGACTCCTTGTAGTTCACCCAGATTAGGCTCTGATTGGTCAGTTTCTATGCCAGTCAGCGTCAAAAGCTCCACCTCCTAGGCCAGTGATGGCGAACCTATGACACGCGTGTCAGAGGTGACACGCGAACTCATTTTTTTGGTTGATTTTTCTTTGTTAAATGGCATTTAAATATATAAAATAAATATCAAATACATAAGTCTTTGTTTTACTATGGTTGTAAATATTAAAAAATTTCTATATGTGACACGGCACCAGAGTTAAGTTAGGGTTTTTCAAAATGCTGACACGCCGAGCTCAAAAGGTTCACCATCACTGTCCTAGGCAGCCATTGGCTCCTCGCAATTCACCCAGATTTGGTTCTGATTGGTCGGTTTCTATGCCAGTCAGCATCTCTGCGCCTATCTCTGGGCCTGATCAGAGAGGCGAGGCTGATCAGCAGCTCCCGCGGCTGGCGAGGCCCGGAGAGAAAGAGAGAGGCAAGGGCTGATCAAAAGCTGCCATGAAGGCTGTGGATCAGACCCTGCTTCTCTCTCCAGGCCTCTCTCCAGGCCTGATCCACAGGTCTGACTTCCAGTATTCGGTCATCCATTTGGTCCTTTTGGATGTTATAGACCCTGGCTCTTTATATATATAGATAATTGACATACAACATTGTATTATTATTATCACAATAATTTTAGCTAATATCCATCATCTCATCTCACATAGTGATGAGAACCTGGCCACTATGCTGTGTGGGAGCCAGGTAGCCACATGGAAAGGTCATGTGTAGATGTTCCAGCCACAGTCCAAATGAGATCACAGCTGGCAAATAGCATCAGCCACCATACATGTGCGTGAGAAAGCGTTTAGATCAAGCATGTCAAACTCAAAGGCTAACATGGGCCAAATAAACAAGGTTTAAGTTTATGTGGGCTGCAAAAAAACAAAAGCCTCAATGTTCATAGAAATGTAGCTTTATTTAGATAGAGATATGCTGAATACAAAGGCTGAAATAAATGAGTAATTGTTAACATAAAAGAATAAAACATTTTAATAAAAATTAACATTTTTTCTTGAACATTAACTGAATAACTGCACGAAATAATAAGCGTAATGCAAATAAACCTATCTTTCTTGTTCTCCAATATATTTCCTGTTGCGCACACCAAACAAGTCAGTACACGACTAATGATCTGGCAATCAGCTGCTAAAATATTTGGTGCTAGTATTAGTGGAGAGAAATGGTGCACCTTCGCAGAAGGCGCAGAAGGGAAATGAATGCAACACGATTATAGTAATCAGTCATTAGCGAACGTCGTAGTTTATTAATAATTATGTATAAAGGATAATGTAAAAATTAAGTTACAAATTTTTATTAAAACATTTCTTACATACCATTATATTGGCTGGGCTGCAAAAATATTCGTTGTGGCCCTAACCGATTTGGCTCAGTGGATAGAGCGTCGGCCTGTGGACTCATTGGTCCCAGGTTCGATTCTGGTCAAGGGCATGTGCCTTGGCTGCAGGCATATCCCCAGTAGGGGGCGTGCAGGAGGCAGCTGATCGATGTTTCTCGCTCATTGATGTTTCTAACTCTCTATCCCTCTCCCTTCCTCTCTGTAAAAAAATCAATAAAATATATTAAAAAATAAATAAATAAACTGCTCTTTAAAAAAAAATATTCCTTGTGGGCCACATGTGGACCACGGGCCGTGAGTTTGACATGCTTGATTTAGATGATTCCAGCCCCAGCCCTTCAGCTGCCCCAGCTGACACCTAGCAGAGCAGAAACAAGCTCCCCTAGTCCCGCTTTGCTTAAATTAACATCTGTGAACAAAATTCACTAAGTTCGGGGGCAAACTGTTATATAACACAAGATAATCAGAATAATAGTCAATTTCTCAATCTAGTCTTCTCACCATCCTATATAAAATTACAATCCTCTTGGTGCACTGGTTGGGTGACTCAGTTGGAGCGTCCCCCACTCCAAAAAGGTTGCAGGATGGATTCCTGATCAGGGCACAAACTTAGATTGCGGGTTCAATCCCCATTAAGGACATGTACAAGGGCCAACTGATCGAGGTTTCTCTCTCACATCAATGTTTCTCTTTCTCTCTCTCTTACCCCTCACCCTTTCTCGCTAAAATCAATAAACATCCTAGGGTGAGGATAAAACAACAACAATCCTCTTGGTAATCTTCATTTCCCTCCCTTGCTTCAGGTTTCTACACAGTACTTATAACGACCTGAAATATTTGTTTGCATTTTACTTATTTATTGTCTATCTCCAAAAAAACTTGCATCGTGAACCAAGATGAAGTATCAGACTACTAGACTTACCCTCCCCACCTTAAACAACTAAAAATCTAGATAAAATATATAAAGAAATAGTTTTCAAATATTCAACAACAGCCAACACAAGACAGTGATCCCTGTGAAAAGCACCTTCCAGGCTGCAGTGCTGGGAGGGAGAAGCCAGGTAGAGTCCAATGCAGCAAACTCCCTGAGTTGAAGAGATGAGGTGGGGAGTTCGAGGAGGCCAATTCAGCTAGAATTTATAGGGCAGAATACTAGAGAGAAGAAAGCTGCACGAACAGCGAACTTCAGAGATCTTTTCTGAATATTCAGCTGAGTACTCAACAGCATATGCATGTAAAGAAACTATATGAGGCAAGGGAAGAACCACAGGAAAGAATCCCTGGAACTCACTTCAGTTTCCACCAGCCAGAGTGGGGAGGTTTGGGGGGCAAAGAATCTCATTAATACACAGGGCATCAGAAAACCTTATAACACAAAATTAGTAGCCTTTAAAAAAGTCTGTATAGGGCCCTGGCTGATGTGGCTCAGCGGTAAAGCATTGGCCCGAGCACTGAAGGGTCATGAGTTTAATCAAGGGCATGGTCAAAGGCAGGTATCTGGGTTGTAGATTTGGCTCCAGTCAGAGCACTTGCGTGCTCTTGAGGGAGACAACCAATTGATGCTTTCCTCTCTCTGGCTTCCCTCCCTTCCATTCTCTTTAAAAGAAAAATCAATGGAAAAATATCCTCAGATTGGGGGGGGGGGGGATCTATTGGGAAAGAGAAGGACACATGTACAGAATAAAAGAATTGCATCAAAATGTTTACAGTATTGTCTTTCAAGGATAGAATTAGAAGTAATTTTTTTCCCTCTTTATGTTTTTCTGGGACTTCCAAATGTTTGGCACTGCACATGTATTTGTTTTTACAATTTAAATGTAAATCACAAAAAAAGAAACTTGTAAATTTAGTTAACATATATAAAGTAAAAAATTTTAAGTGTTAGTCCACTCTTACCCTATCAAGAGAAACAAAACAACTAAGTGCACAGTAAGAAAATGAAAGTAATTTGATCTGGGGAAAGTTCAAGAACTACACTCTTAGTGTGTACAGCACGCAGAATGATGTGTCTATAGAAAACAATAGAAACTAGTATAATCAAGATCAGGTAACATTAGCGGATATATAGATTTTAGGCAATTTGAGGTTACTACATAAAAATATAACTAAAGAAACAAAGGATACCTAAAATAAGGAAGGCAATAAACTTCAACTTCTAGGATTCCTTTGCTTCAGGTAATATAAACTTGGAAAAATACAGGGAACAAGGAAGGGTGAAAGCCTCTTAAAAGGAAATTAAAAAGAAAAGAGCACTAATTTAGATAGTGGTTAAAAAAGAATTACTGTCACTTATAGGCTGAGAGCCAGACACAATATTCTACTCTTTAAAATATCTAATATTTCATTTTCTGGAAGAGGGGGTAGATGCACTTCTCCCTATTCCTCCTGCTAAATACAACTATGAAATGTGAAGAGAAAGCAGACTGGCTAGAGCCCCAAGGAATGAAGGACATGATGGTTAATTCCCTTTTTTATTTTTTGCCTAATACATTCTGGTCAGAGGGCACACACTAAAAAAGCCCCAAGAAAAGAGTTCCCTTCCCTAGCTAAAGGATCAGGAAAGAGCAGCCTTATAAAACAGAAGACTTTTAGACACTAACCACCATATACTACAGCCAAACATCACAGAAAAAAAACCCCAAAAAACTGTTGCCCTGCCAACACTTTCATCATCAAAGTCTGAGAGAGAAGTCTTAGATTTCCAACCTCAGCTGGTTGTAACAAGGCACTCCCTTTCCCCTGACCAGAGTGGTATCAAAGAAGACCTAATGGGCAGCAAGGACTTTCATTACAGCCCAGTGGTAAGGAAGCTTCCTCACTTCTCCATCACTGGAGGTCACATGGGGATAACAAAGTGCCTCACCCACTCCCAATCCAGCAGGTGTCCACAGAAGCTTAAAGGGAACATGAACTTCAATGCTACCCAGCAATAAAAAGGCACCCCTCTCACCCCAGATTGTAAATAAAGGTGGAATGAGGAACTGGACTCCCACTCCAACTTCCAAGTAACAAAGGAGTACCACCTCTTACCCATTGACATGGTATCAGAGGAGGCCTCTTAAAAAAAGATTTAAATAAGATCCAGAGTCAGCACACATTTAGCCCAGCTAGTGCGGCTCAGTGGTTGAGGGTTGACCTATGAATCAGGAGGTCACAGTTCGATTCCTAGTCAGGGCACATGCCCAAGTTGTGGGCTCGATACCCAGTGAGGAGTGTGCAGGAGGCAGCTGATTAATTATTCTATCTTACCATTGATGTTTCTATCTCTCCCTCCCCCTTTCTCTCTAAAATGAATAAAAATATATTTTTTTAAAAGATCCAGAGTCTTATCATAATACCCAAAAAGTACAGAATATAATACAAAATCATGTGTCAGACCAAGAACCAAGAACCAAGAAAATCTCAACTTGGAGAAGAAAAGACAACCAACAGATGCCAACACAGAGATGATGTAAATGTTGAAACTATCTGATAAGGAGTTTAAAATGGCCATCATAAAAACATTCAACAAGCAACTATGAACACACATGAAATAATAATAAAAAAGTCTCAGCAAAAAATATCAGCTAAAATACAAAAACTAAAACTCACTAGTGGGCTCAACAGCAGAATGAAGATGACAGGGAAAAGAACCAGTGACCCTGAAGATAAGAACAATAGAAATCTTTATCTGAACAATAAAGGAAAAAAACAAGTTTAAAAGAACCCATCTCAAGCACCTATAAAACTATAAAAAAATATTCTCAAGCACCTGTAAGACTATAAAAAAGGGATCTAACACTTGTGTAATCCAAGTCCTAGAAGAAAAGGTGAAAGGGGGTGGGCCTGAAAGAGCACTCAAAGAAATAAGTGACTTTATAATGTTGACATATTTTTGGCATTAAAATTGTAACAATGTTTTCCTCTCATTTCTATCCTAACACTCTTCCCACTTTTGTCTTATTCTTTTTAATAGTAGTAGTTTTACTACTGGTAAAGGGTAACCCACTAATAATGTACTGTAGGTATCTAAACTTAGAAACTAAACAAACTGCTCTCAGGAAGAGAAATAATATGCCCTTTACTATTCCTGTTATGTTTATATTTCATTACAACTAAGTTTTCTTCTTTAAGTAGTGACTCAGCTTGTGAAACAACTGATTTGTTTAAAGGTCTTGAATGTTCTTCATTATTGCTAAATCAAAGAAGCTGTAACCATGCTCTTTATTTAGAAGCATGGATAATAATTTAAATATAAGAATATCACTTTCTTATAATACTCTAAACATGAAATTATACAACTAAAAATGTTAAGGTTATTTAAAACTATTTAAAGACTTTATTTCCTATTGGAGTAAGCTACAGTGTAAAGAGCAATATACTGCAGAGGCAAAAGATCTAGACTAAGAACTCTCAGGTTAAGGTGGCTGGCTACTTTTTTTTTGCTGTGTAATCCTATGCAAGTCACTTATCTGTGACTCTCAGGCATCACAAAGAGATTTTTTGAAGAACAAAAGAGTAACTTGAAATGCTCCATAAAGTATAATATAATACCATATAAAAGGTATTATTATATAATTATCAGTTACTATCCTTATAACAGATTTAAGAAATCTACAATCCTCAACTATGTTTATACATACATATTATATTTATATATACTTTATATTATTTAAAATTTCAAAAGATAATCGTTTTTGGATAACATAAATTTCATCAGATGAAAAATCTGCACATACCTAATTTGTTTTCTGATTGCACTTGCCATGGCCTTCTCACAAGTTTAAAAACCTACTACCAAAAAAGTAGAGAAAAAACTACCACTAAAAAGTTTATGTAGATTTATAATTTAGGGACACACCTCATACTTTATCACCATGGTCCAGCTCCCTTATTACACAGATGAAAGAAATAAAAAAAGAAAGGCCCAGAAAGAGTGAGCAACCAGGGGTGGGCAAACTTTTTGACTCAAGGGCCAAAATGGGTTCTTAAACTGGACGGGAGGGCCGGAACAAAAGCATGGATGGAGTGTTTGTGTGAACTAATATAAATTCAAAGTAAACATCATTACATAAAAGGGTACGGTCTTTTTTTTTTTTTTTAGTTTTATTCATTTCAAACGGCCGGATCCGGCTGCGGGCCGTAGTTTGCCCACGGCTGACTAGGGCAAAGTCAAACTAATGCGTTTTCTGATTCCCAAACCATTGTCCTTTCAACCAAACCAGTTAATATGTAAACCTCTCTCTCAAAGAGCCTACCAAAATTATCGCCACATTACCTTTTAAATAATTACCAGTTTTCCCTATGGAAATCATAAACTCCTTGAGAATAGGCACTCTTCTCTCCTATCTTTTCCTAGCAAAACTTCAACCATGTAATACTTTCATAAGGTATGTTTTTTAATCAGGCTTAATAAAAATACCTTAAGCACACAAAAAGATGCTCTATATCATTAGGCTTTAGAGAAGTGCAAATTAAAACCACAAAGAGATATCATTACACCCTAATTAGATCATTAAAAGTTAAACTAAACTGAAAAAATACACACCTTACATTGCCAAGTACCAACAATGTACAGTAACAACAATGCTCATAAACTGATGACTGGAGTGCAAAATGGTACAGCTACCTCAGAAAAGAGTTCGGCAGTTTCTTACAAAGTTAAACATTCATTTACCATATGAAGACATGGCCACCCAAAAAACTATACACAAATATCTGTATCAGCTTTATTCAGAATCACCAAAAATTGTAAACAACCCAAATGTCTATCAGCTGGTGAACGGATAAACAAATTGTGGCATTCAGCAATAAAAAGACGGATGATACATGCAATAACATAGATGACTCTGTTTTATGCCAGTTGAAAGAAGTCAGACTCAAAATGCTACATACTATCTGAATTCCAGTTATATAATGTTCTGGAAAAGGCAAAATATGAGGGCAGAAAACACATCAGTGGTTGCAAGGGCTGGATGTAAAGGAATGAGTTGACTACAAGGGTCATGAGAAAACTTTTTTAAAGTGATGGAGATATTCTGTATCTTGATTGTGGCTATGGTTATACAATGATTAAGTTTGTTTGTTTTTCTAATCCTCCCCCAAGAATGTTTCTGATTTTGAGAAGGAGAGGGAGAGAGAGAGAGAGAGAGAGAAACATCAATGAGAGAGAGAAACATTGATCAGTTGCCTCCCCTACTTGGGGACTGAACCCACAACTAAGTCATGCTATGACCAGGAATTGAACTCACAACCTTCTGGACCATGGTATGATGCTCCAATCAATTGAGCCACTTGGCCAGGGCTACAATGTATAAATTTGTCAAAATTCATAAAACTGTACTCCTTAAAAGGGCAAATTTTACTGTCTATAAATTATACCTTAGTAAAGTTGACTCACCCAAGGATTTTAGAGAGATGAAGGGGGAGGGATCAAGGAGGGAGAAAGAATGAGAGGGAAAGAGGGGGAGAGAGAGAAACATGATCAGTTGCTGTAATTTTGGTAGGCTCTTTGAGAGAAACATTGATCATTTGCCTCATGTACTCACCCCAACCAAGATCAAACCTGCAACTTTTTGGTGTACAGGATGATGCTCCAGCCACCTTCTTCTTCATTCTAGCTTTCACTACCTGAGACCTTAAGTTAAAATACTTTTATAGTCTACTAGAGGCCCAGCGCACGAAATTCGTGTGTGGGTATGGTCCCTAGGCTTGGCCTGCGATCAGGGCCATCTTCCCCGGCTGCCTGCAGCTGGCCCCGCCCCCTGTCGCCACCCACCCCCGGTTCCCCTTTTGCCATTGGGTGATCAGTGCCTGATGGCAGGGGGAAAGGACCAAGAGGCCAGCTGTTCCTGCCTGCTCGCTGGCCCTGCCCCCGCCACAGGTCATCCTGTGTGTATGGGGCAACCGGCGGGGTGGGGGCCTTGGCCTGGCACCACCTGCATCCCCCACCACCCACCCCCGGGTCCCCATTTGCTATCAGGCGATCAGAGCCTGCCGGCCAGGGAAAGGGACTGAGAGGTGGTCAATGCACCTCATAGTGACTGGTCCAGCGGTCATTCTGCCATTAGGACCAATCTGCATATTACCCTTTTATTATATAGGATGATTGCCTCACTTAAAAATAAGGGGACTATAATACCTTACTACTACCTTTCCAGTGTTAAATCATATTGCTGAATTGTAGATACATTTTTTGGATCATGTCTATTTTTCTTAGAATTCTTAAAATTATATTTATATTATGTTTATGGTAAATATTTCAAGACACATGAATTTAAAAATGTCAAAATTAAAGCAATTACTATTGCTTTAATGTCTTTTAATAAGAAATTTCATTATTAGGTATTTAATTTTTTTTTTTTTTACCAATTCCCTTTCAATACCTCAAAGTACTATAAAGAAAATAATATTTTATACAATTTGGTGCAAACCTAAAATTAAAGGAAATCAAATTAAAATACCTAACCACATAAAAGGGTAGACATTTAATATCTATAAGATGAAAGAAATGTATATAAATTCGTAGTTTATTTATATTTACTAAAGCAATACCTATCTTTCATGAGTCATACAAAAATTCCACTTTCTAATCCAGCCTGGAACTAGTTGAAATCAAGAGCTCCTCTTAGTTAAATATTAAAGTCAATTTTACTTGGAGCATTGGGAATATCCTTGGGAAGATTTCATTAATCCCTAATTAAAAACATTCCTTGTGGTGTTTTCAGATGCTGCCTCTGCTGCAGCCACCACCAGAGTCATCCTTTTATAGCACCGGTGCCACCTCTAGCCTACTGAGCTTCTGTCAAAAAGAAGAGGGGGTAAACAGGGAGGTCTCTCTATTATGGCTCCTCCAAGATGAATGCCTGCAAAAAGATCAGCAGAAAATCACTCAGAAAGCAACCAGCTTCAAAAGTCACTCTGAAAAGGTGAAGGAACCACATGGTGACAAGCTTAAAACTGTGGCTGTCAATAAAAATCCTAAGTACACTGAATTTCTCGCTTGCAAAAGCTTCCCTTCTAGCATCAAGTGTAAGAAATTGCTTGGGACTTTCAAACAGATCTGCACTCCCAGAGTGCAGCTACTGGCACTAAAGAAGGCAAATAAGGCCTATTTAGTTGGACTCTGACCTATATGTTATCCATATCAAATATGTAACAATTATGCCAAATGATATCCTGCCAGCACAACTCACATGTGGAGAATGAGATTAAGGTGAATTATGATGGAAAATTTTATTCTTAAAAAACAAAAAGTACCTAATTATATGACTGCAAATAAAAAAGAAAAATAGGTGAGAGAATAAAGTATTAGCAAATACCCACTTCTCCCATTTTCATTTGTGTGTAAATTTTTAATATTAATTTAGGACATAAAACATTCATGTAAGTAAAATGTTTCAATGAACAAATTTCAGCAATTAAACTTTATAACAATTATAAACAAATTGTTAACTTGTTTAGGGGGAGGAAAAAAACATTTCCTTGCCCCCTAATGTTTACATAATAAAAATCTGAACTCCTTATAGGTATACAAATCCTTCAGAATTTTGAGACACAATATGCCAGAACTATCTTCTCACTCAATCCCAGCACCCTAAGCATCTGCACTAAACTTTTGCTACTTCTTAAAATGCATTACAAATTTTGTGTTTTAAATGTTATTCCTTCTAACTAAAACCTCTGACCTTTTTTTTATCCTCACCCAAAGATATGTTTATTAATATGAGAGAGAGAGATAGAGAGCGAGAGAGAGAGAGAGAGAGAGAGAGAGAGAGAGAGAAACACTGAAAACATCCAATGGTTTCCTCCCATAAGTGAGAGAGAGAGAGAGAGAGAGAGAGAAACACTGAAAACATCCACTGGTTTCCTCCCATAAGTGTCCCGTCCGTGGATCGAACCCGCAACCCAGGTATGTGCCCTGACAGGGAATGGACACTCCAACCAAATGAACCATCTGGCCAGGACTGACCTCCTTTTTTACATGGCAATCAAGTCATCTTTGGGACCTAGTTAAATGTTACTTTCTCACGGAATCCCCTAAATTAAGCCAACTGTTTAGGATTTGTGCTATGCACATAAGGATGTTTAGCTGAAAGGTCATAATTGGAACTGTAACTTCAAGTAGCATATTTAATAACTAAAAAATTATTATCAGGAAGTTGAGATATTATCTACCCCACTGAGTGTTAGGGGTGGAGTCCTTACAATATTTTTAAGAAAAAGAATTTTCTGAGACTTGCACATGAGGATGAAAGATTTTTATTTGCTTGGAATTGTATGTCTGTGTTTCTGAAGTGTCCTGGAAGAAGGGCAGCTGGGGATTCAGTAAAGCTAAAAGCAAAGCCAGTGTCCAGAGTTTCCATTCCATGTTGCAGCCGGGTCCAGTTCAGCATCAGGCTAGTTGTAGTCCATTAGTCCATGGTACGTGTGGATCCACATGGCTGGGTCTATGAGAGAGCCCTGCAAGCCAGGAGTCAAGCACAACATGCCAAGAGCCAAGAGAGCAAACTTCTTTGTTCAGGGAATTAAGTATCCCAAATCTCCCTGTGCTTGCAGTAGCCATGTCCAATCTGGCTAATGACCTCTGTTCTTAGGTGTGAATGATAGCAAGCAATTTCCCTATGTCACCCCATCTTTACTGGCCATGTGTCTATTCTCCCTCCTGTCCAGTCCCTTCCCCTAGCAATCTGCGGGGGAATGGACCGGTGGCTCCCTAGGGAGTGTGAAGCTGCATCTTCCTGACAAAGCTATCCAAATGACATCCTATAATATCTGGCCTTCCCTTTGCTCCTTTCCTGTTATTCATAACTAGGCTAATTACAAATGTCTCATTATGACTTCATTTTCATTTAATCAATAAATATTTATTGGATAACAATGTAGAGCACATTGCGCTGTTCTCTAGGGAGAATATACTGGTAGAATAAGGGTGTGAGACAAGAAGAAATTTTCCTTAGGTTCTTTCGGTTGGTCTAATAATCAAATAGACATGAAACAGATTAGCAAGAGAAAAACAGCCAAATTTAATACATACGTATGTATGGGAACCCCACGTACATGAGAGACTCAGAGACCACATGAATAACAGGTTCAAAGACAGAAAGGGAAAATGGGTATATATCACATTCTGATCTAGGAATGAGGTAAAGCATCTTGAGATTTCAGAAGGTAGTTGAAGGGAGAGCACATGTTCAGTAATTAGTAGTTTGCCCTATCCTACAGATAGGTCATAAGAGGTTATTTCTGATAATCCCTTATTATGGGCAAGGGCCCTAATTCAAGTTCTTATAGGTAGTTAAGGGAAGGACAGAAGTTTCTTTTGAGCCTGCAGCTAAAGTTGCCATTAGCTCAAAACAATTCTCATCCCACAGAGGCACATCTTGGGTGACTCATTCTGAAGCCCCACAAAGGTAATAACAGTAATGAAGGTAGTCACAGTAATGAGGAGCTAACATGTATGAAGTGCTTACTATGTGGAAGACACTTTACATGTATTAACTCATTTAATTTTCCCAACCACCCTAGGAGGTAGTTACTAGTATCTCATTTAACTAAGGTCCTGAGCAATAACTTGCCCAAGGTCACAAAACTGGTATTTGAACCCAGGTACTCTGGCTGTCCTGATTTTGAATAGCTTCTTATCTAATAAAGGCATTCACGTAAGTAACAAGTAACTTATAATAAAGGGGCATAATTTTTTTTAAATATATATATATTTCATTGATTTTTTTTTTTTTTTTTTACAGAGAGAAAGGGAGAGGGATAGAGAGTTAGAAACATCGACGAGAGAGAAACATAGATCAGCTGCCTCCTGCACATCTCCCACTGGGGATGTGCCCGCAACCCAGGTACATGCCCTTGACCGGAATCAAACCCGGGACCCTTCAGTCCACAGGCTGACGCTCTATCAAGGGGCATAATTTTTTAAATGCCGAAAAGTACAGTGGTATATTTCAAGGCTAGGAAAATGTGATCAGGTTGAAAGAGGAGCATCAGGAAAGGTTTCTTGTAAAAGTAAGAGAACTTTTAAGAGTATGGTTTTTTAAAAATCATCAATATTCAATACATTTATTTTAGTCATTTTCATAAAAACAGTACTCTCTCAAAAATGGGTTGTAGCAACAGTTTTATGTAAATGAAAATATTCATATCCATGGTTACTTTAAATATGCCTGGTTCGGTTTAGCTCCATTAAACAAAAGAATAGGGCAATTATTATTGCTCCCACACCTACAAACAAAGTAAATGGAAGATGCAGTAGAGCAGAGAGCAGATAGCTGTTTACTCACACTACACTAATGAAAATAAGTTCAAAAATATATGTGCTCTTTAAGAATCTTGATGTAAAAGATCACATCATTTTGCAATCATTTGCCATCACTGCCAAACACAATCATTTTGCCAAAGGCTTTTTAACAATGCAGAATATTTGTACAAAACTAATTAAGCCAGCAATACCTGGGCAAAACACTTTAAAATGTGTGTAATAAATCTCACAGAAGAACATGCCTCTGCATTTCATGACACCTAAACATGTTGCCTGAACTGAAGAAGGTCCTTAATACCAATGAATTAGTTTTATTATTTTTTTAATATATTTTATTGATTTTTTACAGAGAGGAAGGGAAAGAGATAGGGAGTTAGAAACATCAATGAGCTGCCTCCTGCACACCCCCTACTGGGGATGTGCCCGAAACCAAGGTACATGCCCTTGACCGGAATTGAACCTGGGACCCTTCAGTCCACAGGCCGACGCTCTATCCACTGAGCCAAACTGGTCAGGGCAGAATGAATCAATTTTAAAAGTAGTTATCTTCTAGAACCTTAATTTACAATAGGTATTTAAATCTATATTTAATGCTATGTTTTCACAACCCCCTATTTTTGATATAGTCTTTTCTTTCCAATTTGGGCTACGATAGTACACTAGTATTCTAGAAATGTACTAACCCTCTCCCCTTCATTTTGGCAAAAAAATTACAGTACCTGGGAACTCAGATACAAAAAATTCATGTGACTAATCCAAAAAGTGGAAAATAAAAAAGAGGCAAGAATCCTAAGAATGTACTTACGTACTTAAGTAGTAGTTTTCATGTAAAATCAAAGTTTACCTGTTTAAAAATTGGATAATAAAAACAAATTCCTATTATTCACACAGGGCAAGGGAACAGCAGTGACAAATGAAGGCATATAGCACATCTGGAAACAGTAACTAATGTAGTCAAATGTGTTTAAAACAAAATTAGCTTGGGGCAGGACATCAAAACATTAAGTTAGGAATTTCTGGTTAAAGAGGATAGATTGAATATAAGCATTTAGCTCTGAAACTTCTCCAAATATCTCTGAAACAAGAGTAAAGAAATTCTTTAAAATATCATAAACCAGAAACAATTTTAGAAGCTGGAAAGCAGAACAGGTGATAATGACTGTTATACCTGAGAAAGCCGAATCCTACATTACTAGCCTAGAGGAAAACCAGACACCTGGTTTTATCACTTTACATTTATACCAAAATAACACTAAAATCCTAGGAAATGTGGTAGGTTCCAGGGTTGAGGCAGGGAAAATAAAAGATGGGCTGAAGCATCATTTGGTAACACGTGTAAGGAGTGCTCAAAAAGAAAGAATGACCACAGATGCCAACCAGAAAGAGCTCCCCTTGGTCAAGATTGAAACAGTTTGAGAAAATAATAATAACAACAGTATTGTGTTACAATCCAAAGAATAAAATAAATACCTGTTAAGTCTATACTGATATAAATAATCAACGGGGGAGAAAGGACAACTCTTCCTCACAGAATTCCAATTAATTATTGTAGAAATAATGAGGGAAATAAAAATCGCTACTAGAATACAACAGTAATAAGGATGCTAAAATTAATGGGCATAAATTTAAGCAGAAACAGGATATCTGCATGGTCTCAAAGTATTTAGTAAAGAGGAAAATAGTAAGTTTACAATGGAGAAATCTAGCAGACACTACCTTAATTAACCAAGTGATCAAGGTTAACATCCCCAGTAGTCCATATCAGCATCATATCTCCCCACCATCTCCGAATGGTGTACTGAGAAGGACACGTCTATGATATCCCTCTTTAATTCATAACCTCAATCTAATCACGAATACAAACTAGACAAATACAAATTGAGGGTCATTCTACAAAATAACTGACCAGTATTGTTCAAAAGTGTCAAGGTCATGAAAAGGAAAAAATACTAAGAAATGGTCACAGATAAAGGGAAACTAACCTGATTTGATGTGGGATCCTGAATTTGGATCTTGGAACAACAACAAATTAGTGGAAGAACTAATAAAATCTGAATAAATTTTGTAGTAGAGTTAATAGTATTATAGTAAGGTTAATCTCTTACTTTTCATAAGATGTTATAACAGAAGAACCAGCTTGGTGAAGGATATATGGGAATGCTGTATTCTTCTTGCAACTCTTCCATAAAAAAATTAAAAAGAAAAAAATAACCTAAACGGCCCAAGAATGGCAGTTTCAGATACGCTGGGATAAGGGTGGAGTTCAAACTAGAACAGACTGCAGTCTGCTTAAAATAACCCCAGATCCTCTCTTCTACTCTTGGACCCTCCCTGGCAAAAGACTGAGCAATCTCTGGAGAGCATAAAAGAGGGTATCTCTGGACTAGAGGACACCAGGTTCAACTGAATTTCAGGAGGGCTATACTGAACACTGGGGAAATTAAATAAAAGTGTACTTGCATACTTTATGATGAAACCCACATACCCTTTTCCTACTCAGATCCCAAGCTTTTTCCCTTTGGGCAAAAGATCAAACACCTTTTCTGTGAAATCAATCCAGCACAAGAGAAAAGATATGTCATTGGGAGTCTGCAAGGAAATTATCCAGACATATCAACCTACAGGGGAAACCATAATCACCTACTGGCATAACTTCCATTCAGCTTTTTTTTTTTTCCAATTAAATTTTTGGGGGTGACATCCTATATAATAAAAGCCTAATATGCAAATTGTCGCTTCCACCGGGAGTTAGACTAGGAGTTCAACTAGGGGGCAAGGCCAGCCAGCCAACCGCCTGCAGCCGCTCCCCACGCTGGCCCCGCCCCTGGTTGGCCCCCCCAATCCTGATTGGGGGCAGGGCTGGCCAGCCAACCTCCTGCATCTCCTCCCTCGGCCAGCCAGGCCCGATTAGCCCCAATCGGGGCAGGCTGGCCGGACCTCACCCGTGCGTAGGTTTCAAGTGTACAAGTCTATGGTATACCACCTGTATATTGCATTGCGTACCCAATACCCAAAGTCAAATCTTCTTCCTCCACCATATATTTGACCCCCTTTACCTATATTAGCCCCCCCCCCCTTTACTCTGGCAACCACCATACTGTTGTCTGTGTCCATTCAGCTTTTTAAGGTACTTCTCTTAAATAAATGTTGACTTCCAAGGATCACCAAACATCCAAGGAAAGCCCCCAACAGGAAGACAAAACTCAAAGCAATCAAACAGAAGGAAATTTGGAGAAAAGAGAGACTATGCAGAAAAGAAAACTACCAATAATTTCCTCAGAAAGAGAAGACATTGCACCATAAAACAAAAATAGGATATAATTTAAAACTATTTCCAGAAAAAAAATAGTGCTTGAAAATTAAACTTGATAGCAGAAATAAAACATTAGTAGAACTGCAAGATAAAGTTGAGAACAATTTCCCAGAAGACAGGGGGGAAAAAAGAGAAAGAAATGGAAAATAGATGAAAACAGTCAAAATTAGAGGAACCACTCTGTAGGCCTAACACCTAAACAATAGGGATTCAAGAGAGAGCACAGAAAACAAAGGGGAAAAAAATTATTTAAGGAAATTTCTCGGAACTGATGACATACATTCAAGATTGGATAATATTACCCTGAACCCAGCAGGAATGGATTAAAAACAGACCTATTCCAAGGCACATACTACAGAAATTTCATAACTCTAAGTAAAAAGATTATCCAAGCTTCCAGAAAAAAAAAAAGTTTAGTGAAAAAGAATTTTTAGACATCTGATATCCCAACTGCAACACTGAGAGAGAAAAAAAAAAAGAATGAATCAATGTTTTCAAAATTCTGAGAGAAAATTATTTCTGATGGAGAATTCTCTGCCCAGCCAAACACTTTATAAAGCAAGGGGATAGAAACAACATTTTCAGACATGTGAAGTCTTGAAAAAATTATATCCCATCCAGAAAGCTATTGAAAGTGGTCCTTCAAAAAATGAGAAGGTAAGCAAAGAAAGATGAAGACATCAGATATAGAACCAGCAGCTCCAAAACAAGAGAGACCTGAGAAGATAAGATGACAGTAGAGGCAACAGCAGGAATTCAAGGAAATTCAAACAAAAAACTGGCAGGTCTGGACGTAGTACGGAATTTTATACACTTGAGAAGAGAGTTAGGATTAAACCAGGATTTCTCAACCGTAACACTAATGACATTTTGGGGCACATAATTCTTAGTTGTGGGGGGCTGTCCTGTGCCGTGTAGAATGAAATTTGGCAGCATGGCTGGCTTCTGCTCACTAGATATCAGTAGCACACTCTGCCCTCCCTCCACCTACCTAACATTGCCAAGTGTCCTCTATGTTGCCCCCAGTTGAGAATCACTTGGCTAAATTAATATATATCTAAAAAACTAAACAAAAGCAAATTTATAAAAAATATTAACTCAGGGAAAACAATCACAGTAAACTACATGGCTCAACTATGAATAGTTGAAAGTCTCATTGATATAAACTGTGAGTACTGATGTATCCAAACAATTTGAATATGACAATATTGAGAGGGTTGAGAAGTGTGTCTTTGTGTGGGTGGAGATAGTGGTAAACCATTTCTTCCTCTGTGGGAAGTCAGTAAATAGTCCCTTAAAATGAAAAATCAAGAAAGAAAACTATTAGCATGCTATTTTAAGATATGGAGCTAAATATCAAAAGCATGAGTTGAAAGTAGTTGCTTCTGGAGAGCCTGAAATAGAGTGGAAAAAGAATGTGCAGAGAGTTATAGTTTTTGTTTAGTCCTATAGATCCTTTCAACTTTTAAATGTGTGCATGTGTAACTTTGATAAAAATTAAATTAAAGAAATCAATCAAGACTAGAATATAGACTTTCCAACTGGTTAAGGCCACATGAACTTAAAATTAAACAACTATACAACTTTAAGCAAGTTACTTAACCTCTCTAAGCCTTACTGTCTTTATCCACAAATAAATAGTGAAAAGTAGCTATTTCAAAAGGCTGTTACAGAAATTTAATGAGATACTATATGTAAACTGTTTAGTATAGTGTCTGGCACATGGTAGTGTGTATAAATAGCACCCATTGTTCAATTTCCAATGGAGGGTACTAAATATAAACTTTAAAGCAGGTAAATCTTAATGTCATCTGTTTTAGAAAATAATTATGGCAGTTGTGAGAAGGATGGCTAGGAAAGAGAAGAGCTTGGAAGCAGAGAGACCATTACAAGAGCTACATTTGAGTGAGAAAAGAGATAGACTCCATTACAAGAGCTACATTTGAGTGAGAAAAGAGGTAGACTCAGAGCCATGGATCGAAAGGTAAGGGTACAAGAGATATTTTCCAAGTGATGAACCACCTACAGTATATATGTGAAAAAGGAAAAAGGAGGAGTCAAAACAATGCTCCTAATGTAAGCAAATAAATAGATGATGATGACACTAAATGAATAAGAGAATACAAAGAAAGAATTATGTTGGAGGACGATGTGAGTACAGGGAGAAAAGATAGATGAGATTAATATTACCCACACTAAGCAATACATTTCTATATAAATAACTATATATAAATAACTAAGTCAAAAACTACAATCAGATCATCTAAATTTCCTTTTTTTAGTAATGTACATGGCTCACTATTGAAATATATAAATACTAGAGGCCCAATGCATGAAATTCGTGCAAGAGTAGGCCTTCCTTCCCCCAGCTGCTGGCACTGGCTTCCCTCCGGCCGCCGGCAGGCACCCAGGATCCAGGATTCCCTGGCAGCCCCAGCTTTGTCTGGAAGATTGTCCGGAAGGACATCTGGAAGGATGTCTGGTCTAATTAGCATATTACCCTTTTATTATTATAGATAGCCCAATAATCCAGATATTCAGAAACAGCAATTGTTAATATTTTAGAGTATTCCTTCTAAATTTTTCAATGCATATAACCCTAAAGAGTTTATTTTTTCCATGACAAATTGGAATCATATACAACTCTGCATTCAGTTTTGTTCACTTTATTAAATAAGTATTGACAATGATAAGTGAAATACTAATGACTTATATTATATTAAACACTTCAATTTATGTAAACCACTAATTAGTATTTCCTCACATACTTGCCTCTTACTATAAAGGAGAATCAATACCCCAAATTTAAGAAAAAAGACTAATTTTAAAAGAACCACCAAAAACAACAATGACTACTGCAGTACATTTTCTCAAGTGATTTAATTAGGAGAAATAATATTAAAACAACATTTATTTGACATGCTTCAGAATAGATATTGATGATTTTATAAAAACAAAACCACACAACAGAGATGAAAAACAAGTTGTTTCAATGATTTTGGGGGGCTCTCAATATCAATGGCCCATATATAGTTGTGAGGTCGCTGTGAAGCTCAAATGGTTTAATACATACAAAGCACATATAATAGTATCTGATATATAATAAATGCTTAGTAAATATTGGTTATTACTACCATTTTCATTAGTTCCAGGCAGAAGTTTTGTTTATTACATGGAAAAGAGAAGCAGAAAAAGCAACATTGAGATATGGAACTGCATTCTTTTTCTTTCATTTTTCCATCTTCTCTACATTTATATACTCCTGAGACACCACTTTAAGTGTTGCAGTGAAAAGTATTATTTTAAAAGCATTAGTAAATATTCACCTTATCCCTAATCTATAATAATAAAAGCATAATATGCAAATCAACTGAACAGTAGAACACTGGAACAACTGTCCGGATGACCACGCTATGACACCCACTGGTGCCAGGCCAGCCAAGGCAGGTGCGATGCAATTCGTCAGGGCCCGGCCATCACCTCATAATGGCCCCGCAGAGGGCGGCCCAGGCCACCAGCCAGGGTGATCAACATGGGGGGGGGGGAGGGGGAACAGGGGGGCTCCTCGATCGCCCAAAGAGGGAGGCCCAGGCCACCCTTTGTGGGGCGATCGATCAGGGTGTCCTCCGTGGAACCCGGGTGTGTGGTGGTGGATGAGGGCAGCACCAGGCCAAGGCGGGTGTGTGTGTGTGTGTGTGTGTGTGTGTGTTGGGGGGGGGGGTTGGGCAGGAGGCAGCCTGGGCTGCAAGGGCCCCAGCAGCTGGAGCTGGGGGCTGCGAGAGCCCCAGCAGCCGGGGCTATGAAGGCCTACCCTTGCACGGATTTTGTGTATTGGGCCTCTAGTTATACTATAAGATACTTGAGCCCCCTGGCTGGTTTGGGTCAGTGGGTAGAGGGTAGGCCCATCAAGGTTGCACCCCCCATCCCCTGTCAAGGTTGCAGGAGGCAACCAATCAATATGTCTATCTCTCTCCCTCCCTTCCACTCTCTCTAAAAATCAATGGAAAAATATCCTTGGGTGAGGATTAACAACAACAACAAAAAAAGATACTTGAGGGAAGAATGAAATTTTTGTATTTCTTCTAAATTTTCCCTATATGGCAAAGAATAATAATATGCACAATGAATACTAAATAAATATTAATGTAATAAATCCATATAAGGAAACAGAATAAAAACAACAAAGCAATAAATACAAATTGTGAAGATATTAAAAGCAAGAGATCTCAAAGCCTGTGTCAATATACAACAATTCAAAGATATATAGTAGAGTGAAAAAGTGAGGTGAAAAGCTTTATTGTTAACCACAATGAACAGACCACACTCTCTCTGCTCTTCTCTGTGCACAATAATTTAGGAGGAATACTAAAAACACTGAATATGTCTAAAAGAGAGCAACTGAGAAACAATTCAAGAACTGAGATGCTCAGACTGTAGAACAGAGAGGGTTTGCCCTCCTGCTCTCATCCTCCACCTTCATCAATGAGAAGAAGGCATCCTATGGAAAATGACTAAAGATTTCTCTCTTGTCCAGAGGCAACTATCAAAAGATGGCCACAATAGAGATCAAGACTTCTCTCAATTCAAAAACTTAAGAGATTTCTTCTAAGCCAAAGATATTGTGAGAGATTAGTCATGAAGGTATTCAAGCAAAGGATGGAAAACAGCTTGCCAAGGACTCTGTGGAAAACATCCAAGCAGGGGTAATCAATTAGAATTTTAAGTTTCCATACAACTCTGTAACCACATCAATGAACATTACTGAATACCTGCTCCAGGAAGGGCACTGTCCTAGACCTATAATAAGTACAAGACAACAGAGAGAAACATACAAAGATCTCTGCTGCCAAGAAATGCATAACAATATATAAAATGTATATTACAGTTTGAGACCATAACAGACATCACAAAGCATTATTTGTTCATTGCCAAATTAATTCTATTCACATACAAAGGTCTTCTAAGAAGGAGAAACCCTAAGGTTAAAATGTTCAGAAAAAGCTTTTTAGACTAAAGATCTGAGGTACTTGTGGAGGGAAAAATGTGTTTGAAAGTTCTGAACAGGTAGAGAGAAGTAGGAAAGAGAGAATAGCAGAGAGAGAAATGAAAAGCATGTTAGAAACCTGTTTGGCTGCATTAAAAACTTGTTTCATGGGAGAAGAGCTAAGCTGAAAGGGCAGGTTGTGGCCAGAATCAAACTGTACTAGGCCTTGAATATCAAGATAAGTAGTTTCAAATTTATCCTGCATACTGCAACTGTAACAACTACTGGACTCTGTTGTAGCCATAGACAATGGTAAAAACTAGTACTTGGGGGGAGGGGAGGGAGTATCATGGCTACATTCCAAAAAAAACAACCTGAATTACTAATACTGAAATTTGAATTTCATGTATTTCCATATGTCACAGAGTATTCTTTTGATTGTTTCAACAATTTGAAAATGTAAGAATCATTCTTAACGCAGGGGCCATACAAAAACAGACTGTGTGCTGGATTTGACCGTGTCAAGCAGTTTGTCAAGCCCTGTACTACACTAAGCTGTCTTCTTCAGCAACCCTTAGGTACATTTGTCCTTGAGCTTCAGGGACCAGAATAATATATTACTCATTCAACATGCATGAATGCACACACTTAACCAAAATCTAAATCTAGTAGGGGTCAGAGGTTCTCTATAAAAACTAACAACAACAAAAATTCTCTAATTCGCCATTAGAACAAAAGAAAGACATTTTTAAATTTTGTTATTTTCACATAGTAACTGTATTTAAGAGAGCTACAAACTATTCTTATAGAGCTTCTTTGACACTTGGCGGGACCTGTAAAATAGAGTGTAATCAAAGGGATTGTCTGTTCTAGCCCTACTTCTGTCATTTACTCATTATGTGACCCTGATCAAGTCATTCTCAATCCTCTGGCCCTAATTTTCTCATCTGTAAAGTGAAGGAAGGGGTGTAAGTTACTGGACGATCACTGTGCTCTCTCAGCTTTAGCACTGTATGATTCTATTCCTACTTAAAAAGGACCAGAAAGGAGATGATAAACACCAGACAAAAGTGATAATTAAGGACACAGAAGAGAAAGGCATTGACTAAATGAGTGGGCAGACAGGACAAACAGGTAGAAAAAGAGACCAGAAAAGTACAGTTTACTAAAATCAAGGAATGTATTCTTTTTAAGTATCAAATGCAAAATGGGAGGAAGGAAGGAAGGAAGGAAGGAAGGAAGGAAGGAAGGAAGGAAGGAAAAATTCAAGGAATATGGCCATCAAAAAAAGAAAGAACTAGTTAGCTAGCTAAAAAAAAGGCAAGGAGTTCAAGTGACAGTCTTAAGATCTGAGAGTACTGTGCATGCTTCCAGAAATCATGAGATGAGCCAGGGTAAAAGAAAAGACTGAAGATGAGTGTAGGGAACAGAAAATAAAGGCGTATGGTCCAGAAAAAGTAGAAAAAAAGTTGGGGTAAACTTCAAGCCTCAGTAAGAGAGTTAGTCTTAAAGGAGAGGCATTTTTTAACCTTTAAAATCCAAAAGGGGAAAAAAAATGCATTACAGTATCAGTTTTCATGTTTTCTATACATCACATTATTAGGGAAATAAATTTAATGTTGGCTTTTCTAAAGCAGAGTTCCACTTATATTATATTTGCTAATGGTCACAAAATTAGGAAAAAATATTTCTGTCCCAGATACATAATTTCAATGATCACCAGGGCCTGCTTTAAGTGGCAACAAATTGCTACAAAGCAACTAAAAAAGGCAACAACAAAAAAACACACACACAATTTAATGGTTATTCATAAATACCAAGACCCTACTGCGGAGCAACTTCATTTCAACAGACACCTGCCTCTACGTACGTATATGAGCAAGAAACACCCACAGCAGCAGGCTGACGTGGAACCAGTTAAAAAACACACGTTGGTATATGCAGAAAACATGAATAAAGCCAACAAGAGATACTATTCCTATGTTGAAACTCCCTGGCCAGTGCATTACATTTTCTACGATTCAAGAGCAGCCAAGAACTCGAGGCTTCTCACATCACCCGCTTTTAAGAATTTAAGAAGTCACCCCAAGGGGCACACCCAGCCCAACTTAACCAACAGGGGCTCCGCTCTCCATAGCAGAGGGTGGTGGGGAGCGAGCTCTTCCACCTTCCCGCGCGGTCCCGTCTCCGACTTCCCCACGCGCCTCCCAGGCCCCGCGTAGACCGCCAACCGCACCGCCGAGCAACAGCAGCTCCTGCAAGTCTCCGGCTCACGCTGCCCTCCCACCCGCCTCGGGTCGGGTGTCGCTTTCACAAGCCCGGAAAGTGACCCACCGCCACTGTCAAAACCAGAAGCACCGCCACCCCGGCGGGCCCGTCGACAACTGCTCCACAATTTTTTTTTTTCTTTGAAATTACCGACCTTGGCTCGACAGGTTCCGTAAGTACTTCAAAGGCCACCCTCTCCCCCAAAGCGGGACCGGACTCCTCCCGGTTCGCTCCTTTCTGTGTCCAGCCCCACACACCGCGGGGGGGGGGGGGGCTCTACTTCCTCCCGCCCCTCGGGACCAGGCAGTGCCTCCAACAGCTCGCCGCACCCCATCCGCCTTCTGGTAACTCATGGAGAATGCGTTACCACATCTACTATAGGAAGTGTCAGAGCCATGATATCTTAGAGCAAACTGATGAAGGCGATAGCAGATGGGGCAAAAAATATACAGCTCTGAATACCCCTGAAAGC
>NW_005871109.1:2715783-2748369 GCF_000147115.1 Myotis lucifugus
GCACCGAGCTGGGCTGTCAACAGCTGCGCCGCAGGCCGCCCTCGGCCGGGCCTGCTCTTACTCCAGCGGCGCAGGCTCGGGCTAGTAGCTCCTGCGCTGGGCGGCCCCTCACCTCTTTCGGGACCAGTTGGTTCTCTCTCCGGGCAACATCGCTCAGACTCCGGCCGCTCCGCTCCGCCCTGCCGGGGGAGTGGGGAGGTGCGGCGGCTCAGGAGAGAACGGCGGCGGCAGTCATGCTCTCCGCCGCCCGCGCTCCTGCCACCGCGGAGGCCTCAGCCTGGGCCTGACACCAGCGCGCAGAGACCGACCCGCCGCTCGGCTGCCGCCGCCGTCGCCGTAGCTGTCGGCCCCTCCCCCAGCCCGCGGCTATCAATGGAAAAATGGCGGCGGCCGCTCTCGCGAGAATTCAGGCCGTCGGGCTGCGAGCCTGGCGCCCGCGGTGATGAGGCAGCTGTCGCCTGTGTTTGGTGACTTCAGGTCTTCCCCAGCCCCGAGGGGCACCGAATTGGTGGCGCGGCCATGCAGACGCTTTTTCCTGAGCGGGGTTCCGGGCCGTCCACCTCGGCGCTCCCTCTGCCGGCGGAGGAGGGACCAGGCCTCCTCCGAGTCCTCCGAGCGCTCCCGGGCTCCCCGTCCTCCCTGCCCACCGGGGAGACCCTGGCGCCCAACGCCCCTTCCTTCCCCGATCGCACCGCCGATGCTGCTCTCCTGGCGGGAGAGGAAAGCGCCTGAACGTCACCCCCTGGGCACGTGCCCTGGCCTCGGCCGGGAAGAGAAAGCACCCCGGGTTACCTCCCGACACCCGGCCCTCAACACGGCCCGAAGCAGAAAGGGCTGTTTTCTCTCCCCTCTCCCCACCCTCCCGACACAAGGGGCCGGCTCCCGTTTGGGGAGGCCACAGCCCCGGCCTCAGAGCAGTGGTGTCACCCACACACACTCACACACACACACTCACACACACCCCTCCATTGCAGCCGCAATCCCCTGCAGCCTTTAAAGCTACTTCCTTCTGCAACAGGTTCACGCCTGGGGCTGAAATGGCTGCAGGGAGTAGGGCTGCGGTTGGAGCCTATGATCCGCTTTTAAAATGTTTTTAGAGGACTTGCCTCTCCTCTAGCAGTAAGCATGGTGCCATAGTTATTTTTCCAAACCCTACTCATTCCTCAAAACTTTCCTTTTACTAACCAATGTCGCCCCAATAGATTGAATTCTTAAAAAAACTTTATGAAGACTGAGTGGGGTGTCCGTCATGAAGACCCCCGTGGATACAATGACTGGACAGCACGCGGAGATGATATGAGCCTGCCTCGTTCCCAACACCCACAGCATTACCTACCTCTACCCGTGCTCCTCCAAACTGTTTTTGATTGCACTCTATTACGAAATAGAAAAAAAAAAAAAGCCTATATACTCATGTAAGTCAAATGCACGTCCTGTTGGGTATGATTTTTTTAATTTAAAAAGGATAAGATAAAGATGAAACAAACATTTAAAGTAACTGTAAGAGTTATTTTTAGATGAATGGTAGAAAAACCCTTGTTACACTCAGTAAAAATATCTAGTGAAAGCAATATGATTGCCTAGGGTTCAATGTTTGTAAAAATCTTTAATATCTTGTGAAAGTTATTAAAATGTCTGATTCAATCTTCAGGTTATTTCTGTTCTTCATTTTAATGGCCATCATAAGCTGAAAAAGATAACTCACAAAGATAAGTAGATCCTAATGGAAGAAGTACATCTTTATCCTTAGCCGCTCTTCCTAATGCGTTTCCATTTTTATCACTTCCATCCACCAATCGTGGAAAGTTTTTGTAGACATTAAACTAGTAACTCTCTCTTTTCCCTGTTGTCAGCCAGAAGATGTTGCATTTTTATATTCTTAACAAACGGGTTCAAAACTCTCTGGAATCATTGCTCTGAGGATTTTTAAATAGGCTAGAAAATTCTGTCTACAAGTTTTAGTGTATATGTATGCTTTTTTTAAAGGTACTAATCTTGTCTATAAAATTTTGATATTTTGTTCATCACAGATTTTTGCATTAATTTTGACTTTTTAAAATGGTCATCTTGATTACTGCATTTTGGGGGCTCCCTTAAATCGTACACCCAAGGTGAATGCCTCACTTGTCTCATGGTAGTTCCAGCCTTGGGTAAAATACATACATTTTGCATCAAAATCACGTAATGAAATGTTTCCAAATCTCTGATTTCAAAATGTCATCTCCACTACTTAATAAGATGACTTCATTAGAGCTCATGCTAGAAGTAGACATGTCATCTCTATTCTTGTCATTTTTGCTTATGCTTGCATTATGAGCTCCAACTTATGTTTTCTTTCCCAAAATCTTTTTTAGCTACTTTCATTTTAGTGGGGGTTAGTTCAATGAAATAATAATGTAATTGGGAAATCTGCTTAGCCCAGAACACATAAACTGGAATATATCACAATATATTGAAAGGAAATAAAATAAAGAAATGCCTGAATTATTCTCCACATTGCATAATTTGCACTTTTCACTCTAATAATGAGATGCCAGTGTAAGTCTATATATTAAATATTTGTAAAATATTTTATTTTTCTTAGAAAAATATAAATATTTTTTAAAAAGTTATAGTATTTCCTTCCCATGATCCACTATATTTTTTAAAAGTAGTAATATTTTCTTCCCATGATCCACATTCTCTAGTTACACCCTCTTCTCTTTAGAGGCCAGTGGCATAACTGTACTAGACTCTGATAGGTTGATGGGTATACAGTAAGTATTTCTGGAAAGAGAATATGACTGCATTAACTGATTAACAAATAAATGAACAAATAGAGGTATGTGGCTGCTCTCCCTAGTAAATGAAGTTACTGATACTACATATATATGTGTTTATTTTATAGTTGTATTTTGACTCCAACCCTGACCTCTCCCATAGACTCCAAACTCATATATTCATCGACCTTTTTGATTACTCTAAATACCTCAAATTTAAGTTGACCTGAGCAAAACATTTGAATCTCAAGCCTCCCACACCTTGATAAACTAAATGGATGGTGCAATCTAGTATCAAGGCAAAAAGTAGAGAATTTTCATCTTATATTCAACTTATTAATAAATGCTGTTGCTTCCTCCTCTGAAATATATTCCAATCCAACCACTTTTCTTTATGTCCACTGCTGCCCATCGCATTCTAATAATCAGCTTATCTTGCCTATCCTATATAATAAGAGAGGAACATGCAAATTAACCGTCCCTCCGCTACGCTCAAGCCATGCCCACAAAGCCACGCCCACCAGCCAATCCAAGTGACTATGCAAATTACCCGCCAAAGATGGCGTTTAATTTGCATACACAGGTGTCAAGCGCCCCAGGAGACAACGGCGGCCGCGGCCGCGGGCTCCCAGGACTTTCGCCAGTCTGGAGGCGCGGCCGTCGAAGCCTAGCCATGCCTGCGGACTCCTGGGACTTTGCTGGCGGAGAGCGGGAGCTTTGGAGGACTTGGCAGAGCAGGAGACTGCTGAACATAGAACAGAACAAGAGAGAGAGGGCGGCCTGGAGGGCAAGGCTCCCTCTGTCACCCCAGCTTTCTCATCACAGCTGTGGAAACTGACAGCACGGAGGAGGATGTCCCACCCCCACAGAATCAGCCAGAATCAGCCATTGGTCAGACAGCTCTCAGTGGCCTGATAGACAGGACTCTCATTCACCTGGATCTCAGACTGCGACAGTAGAGAGGTGGGACTATGTCTAAAGAACAACTGTTGATACAACGTAGCTCAGTAGCCGAAAGATGCCGGCGTTATCAACAGAAAGTGTCTGCAGAGCAGCGTGCATCTGATCTTTTAAAAGAAGGCGGTGCTTGCGACAGGATGTATCTGAACACCAGCTACTGGAAAAACGCTGCTCTGATGCCAAAAAACACCGGCATTATCGACAGAAAATGTCTAAAGACCAGTGTGCCTTTAAAGTTGAAAGAAGGCGGTGGTGACGACAGAATATGTCGAGAGAACAGTCATCAACAAGTACTACTAATACCAGTAGGAACTGCCTTCTCAGCGAAAATGGAGTACATGAGGATGCAATCCTCGAACATAGTTGTGGTGGAATGACTGTAGATGTGAATTTTGCCTATCACTAAATTTCTCGGATGAAAAACCATCCGATGGGAAATTTACTCGATGTTGTGGCAAAGGGAAAGTCTGTCTAAATGATATGTATTTCCCAGATTACCTGGCATATTTAAAAAGATTAATGACAAACAAAGATTCTGACAGTAAAAATTTCATGGAAAATATTCATTCCATAAATAGTTCTTTTGCTTTTGCTTCCATGGGTGCAAATATTGCATCGTCATCAGGATATGGGCCATACTGTTTTAGAATACACGGACAAGTTTATCACCGTACTGGAACTTTACATCCTTCTGATGGTGTTTCTCAGAAGTTTGGTCAACTCTATATTTTGGATACAGCCGAAGCTACAAGTAAAAGATTAGCAATGCCAGAAAACCAGGGCTGCTCAGAAAGACTCATGATCAACATCAACAACCTCATGCATGAAATAAATGAATTAACAAAATCGTACAAGATGCTACATGAGGTAGAAAAGGAAGCCCAATCTAAAGCAGCAACAAAAGGTATTGCTCCCACAGAGGTAACAATGGCGATTAAATACGATCGTAACAGTGACCCGGGTAGATATAATTCTCCCCATGTAACCGAGGTTGCTGTCATATTCAGAAATGAAGATGGAGAACCTCCTTTTGAAAGGGACTTGCTCATTCATTGTAAACCAGATCCCAATAATCCAAGTGCCACTAAAATGAAACAATCAATATCCTGTTTCCTATATTAGATGCAATGACATATCCTATTGCTTTTCCACATGGTGAAAAAGGCTGGGGAACAGATATTGCATTAAGACTCAGAGACAACAGTGTAATAGACAATAATACTAGACAAAATGTAAGGACACGCGTCACACAAATGCAGTATTATGGATTTCATCTCTCTGTGCGGGACACATTTAATCCTATTTTAAATGCAGGAAAATTAACTCAACAGTTTTTCGTGGATTCGTATTAAAAAATGGAGGCCAATCGGATAAATTTCATCAAAGCAAACCAATCTAAGTTGAGAGTTGAAAAATATAGTGATTTGATGGATTATCTCAAATCTAGATCTGAAAAGGACAATGTGCCGTTTGGTAAGATGATAATACTTCCATCATCTTTTGAGGGTAGTCCCAGAAATATGCAGCAGTGATATCAGGATGCTATGGCAATTGTAATGAGGTATGGCAAGCCCGATTTATTCATAACCATGACGTGCAACCCCAAATGGGCAGATATTGCAAACAATTTACAATGCTGGCAAAAAGTTGAAAACAGACCTGACTTGGTAGCTAGAGTTTTTAATATGAAGCTGAATGCTCTTTTAAATGATATCTGTAAATTCCATTTATTTGGCAAAGTAATAGCTAAAATTCATGTCATTGAATTTCAGAAATGCGGACTGCCTCACGCTCACATATTATTGATATTAGATAGTGAGTCCAAATTATGTTCCTCTATTTAATTCCCTTTCAATGTGCACGAATTTTGTGCACCAGGCTACTAGTCTATAATAATAAAAGCATAATATGCAAATCGACCGAAGGGCTGAATGGCAGAATGACCACCCGGACAACCTTCCAGACAAAGCCAGGGCTGCAAGGGCCAAGCCCTTTGCACAAATTTCGTGCATTGGGCCTCTAGAAATATTATAATGCAATTGTTTCCTAACTGGGCTCCTGGCTTCTACTATTATTCTCCAACAATTCACACTCCATACAGCATCTTTTTAAAACCCATATTCCTAACCATGGCCTGTAAAATCCAATGTAATCTAGCCTGTCTAGCTTGTTCATCTTATCTATCACTCTTCCTTTTACAACAATGACCCACCCACTATATCTTGATTGCTCTTTTCTAGTTGTTCTTTTCTAGTTCCATCTTGTCATTTGGGCCTCTCAAATGTTACCACTTCAGAGAGGACTTCCATAGACATTCAGTCTAAGCTGATTGTCATTAATGTATATTCTCTGTGCCTATTAAACAAATATTAAACAATCAACATATACTGGCTATAATTATCCCAGCGCTAAACTGAGCTGCACTATGCAGACCTAACAATACCTGGAATATAGCAGGTTCTTTTAAATATTTGTTGAATAAAGAACAGTGCCTGGCACATAGTAGATGCTTAATAATTTTTTTTTAAAATTAATGACCTTTTTAAGGTGAGATTCCCATTTTAAAAATGCTAGTACGGGTGTAGATCAGAGGCTTGTTGCTTTTCCTTATAAATTATTTTGGATTCTTTTTCTTTTTTACTTCACTTTAAAATGTTCACAATATAACTCCAATCAAAACATGAAAAATACGTTACATGAAACCAGATTGGGAAACATTCTATGGCAGTGGTTCTCAACCTTCCTAATGCCACGACCCTTTAATACAGTTCCTCATGTTGTGGTGACCCCCAACCATAAAATTATTTTTGTTGCTACTTCATAACTGTAATTTTGCTACTGTTATGAATCATAATGTAAATATCTGATATGCAGGATGTATTTTCATTGTTACAAATTGAACATAATTAAAGCATAGTGATTAATCACAAAAACAGTATGTAATTATATATGTGTTTTCCGATGATCTTAGGCGACCCCTGTGAAAGGGTCGTTCAACCCCCAAAGGGGTCGCGACCCACAGGTTGAGAACTGCTGTTCTATGGGATACCTGGCTATTATTCCTCAAGACAGTTAAGCTAAAACAACAACAGCAACAAACAAACAAACAAACAAAACAATGAAAGAGAAATTATCACAGACAAGAGGAAACTGGGAAGACATGGAAAGTAAATGCCATGTGGTACACTGAATTGGATCCTGAAACAAAAAGAGAACATTAATGGAAAAACTGGTAAAATCCAAATAAAATCTGTAATTTGCTTACTAATAATGTTTCAATGTCAGCTTCTTAGTTTTGACAACTGTAGATGGTCATGTAAGATGTTGACAATGGAGGAACCCAGGAGGGGTACTCTGTTCTATCTTAGCAGCTTTTCTGCAAATCTAAAACTTATATACAATAAATGTGTATTTTAAAATGTTCATGTTAATAAAAGTACTTATTTCTTTTATTTTGTATTTTAAGACCCTTTGTTCTTAGAAAAAAACATTCTTTGTGAAATATCCTATATAATAAAAGCCTAATATGCAAATCAATGAACTGCAGAACGACCAGTCACTATGACATGCACTGACCACCAGGGGGCAGACGCTCAATGCAGGAGCTGTCCTCAGCCCGGAGGCCCCAGGTCAGCCAAGGCGGGTGCCAGCGGGGACCCCACAATTGCTGCACCGGTCGCCCTGAAGGGGGAGGCAACTGGCAGCAATGGCGGGGGTTGGGGCCAGCGAGTGGGCGGCACCAGGCCGGTCAAGGCAGGTGCCATGGAGGGGCCCCTGATCGCCCTGCCATCACTCCCAGATCGGCCCTGATCACTGGCCACGCCTAGGGACCCTACCTGTGCATGAATTGTGTGCACCAGTCCTCTAGTTTCTATATATTCAACTATCTTTAAAAAGCCATGTAGTCAGTCATATTGTACAATTTAAAGAGCTAGTAATAATGTTCACCACTATAACTGTAATTATTAGTAACAATGTTAAATGGTATTTCATTAATGCGAATATAAATTTTGACCATGACTATCTATAGATATAAAAGCCTAATATGCAAAGTGTCCCCTCAGGAGTTCGACCAACCGGGAGTTTAATCGCTTGCTATGATGTGCGCTGTCCACCAGGGGGTGGCGCAGAATGAAGGAAAGCCCTGGCTGGCAGCCGGCAGCTGCTAGGGACCCACCTATGAACAAATTTTGTGCACTGGGCCTCTAGTGTTTTAATAAAGTGTGATGTGGCTTTGGAGCCTGACTGACCTGTTTTGAGATCCAAGCTCTGAACCTCTTTTTTCTCAACTAGAAAATAGGGCTATTAAAGTAGACCCTTGGCATTTACCAATTTAACATTTGCAGTTTTGAGCAGAAAAGTTCATGATATCTATGTAGCCCTAAATAATTGTGCTAAAGAGGAAGTTTAAACTTTATATATTAGCCAAAATGCAGGAGACTGCATAGCTGAAATAGCTGAAAATTGGTTACTTAAATTTGAATTCTACCTCTGTTATTATTAACTGTATGACTTTTCTTGGATAGATCTCATAAATTCACTAAGCTTTACTTTTCTTATCCATAAAATGAAGATAATAATAGCCCCACTTTGTAAGATTATATTAAATAGTGAAGAAAATAATGACAAAACTTTAACAGTTAAGATAGGTTTTATATATATATATATATATATATATATATATATATATATATATATATATATAATCTCACCAAATAAAACCCAGAAGTGTAAAAAAAAAATTTTATTTATATATATATAGTCTCCAGCCCTGTTCTATGTGCTTTACACATATTATTTTATTCAATTCTCTCAACTCTATGCATAGCTACTACCACTAGCCCCATCTTACATTAAGGAAATTGATATGGAACCTTTGATGTCAGCAGGACACTGCCTAGCAAATATTAAGCAATCAACACATACTGGCTATAATTATCCCAGCACTAGACTGAGCTGCACTATGCAGACCTAACAATACCTGGCATATAGCAGGTTCTTTTAAATATTTGTTGAGTAAATAAACTAGTTAAAATAAACGAAGCACTTTTATTACCATGAACATTTTTAAATACACTTTTTTTTTAAATCCTCACTCAAGGATATTTTTCCATTGATTTTAGAGAGAGTGGAAGAGAGAGGGAAAGAGAGCAGCATTGTGTGAGAGAGACACATCGATTGGTTGCCTCCTGCACTGCACATATCCGAACCAGATCCTCAGCCGGGGAAGAGCCAGCAACCGAGGTAAGTGCCCTTGACCAAAATCAAACCCAGGAACCTTCGGTCTGCATGCCGATGCTCTATCCACTGAGCCAAACTGTCTAGGGCTTAAATACACTTTTTATTTTAGATATGTTAAATTTGCAGGAAAGTTGCTAAGCTAGAGAGAACACATATACCCCTCCCAGGTTCCCCCATGGTCATTCAGCTAATTAATAACTCTTGTTAATAACTCCAACAACTACACTTTGATTGTTTCATTGGTGCCTACTCTTCTCCATTTACATAGTATCTCCCTGAAAATGCTTAATATTTTCTTTTTTGAAAATGGCTCTGAAAAGAAATTCAACTATTAACACTGAGATTGAAGAAATTAATAAAGTTACTGATCTTAGCCATGAGATAGGCTCTTTTGTTAAGTTAGAGTAGAATGTAAAATTAGTCAATGGCTTATATTTGTAACAGAAAAGACACCATCAATAAGAAAACAAGAAAAATCCATTCAAGAAACTATTTCAGTGAGTGCTTCGACCACTACCAAAAAAGTCATCGATTGAGTAGAAACCTAGTAAATATTAAAAAGATGGCTATTGGTGTAAAAATAAGAACAGGAAACATGATACTTAGAAAATGAAATTCAGGAGAAACCTAGGAACATGTACAAATATGTTTATGAAGCAATAGAGTGAGGACATTAGTGGAGTTCTCAACCCACTTTGACCACAAAGAAAGATTGGTTCAAGGACCTGACATAGCATTTTTCTATTGACATAAACTAAAAAAATAAAAATCATTGCTACAGATGTGCTTGCCTCTTTCTGAGTTGAAGAAATTCATTTTAAAAAAGGTTGTATAGGTCAATGTGTTCAACACAAAAAGAGGCTCACATCACAGAGAATGCCTTAGCAAGCGTATAGAAGGAGGAAACACAATTATCAGAGCATAGGGCAACCAAAGGCAAATTGGTCATGGTTCATCCTAGCCTTCTCTAGGGTTCTGCAAACACTCAAATTTCAAGGTCCAAAATAAGGATCAGTCCAATAAAACAAAGTTGGAGTCATGGTGTTAATCTTTTTAAATGATGATGTAAGATCTTTGCAATAAAGTAGTATTTATAAATTTGGTGTTTGAAGAGATCTCAATATTCCTACCTATCAAGCATTCATTGGAATATTACTTTATAGAATTGTGAGGATGAGAAATAATGTATACAAAGGTGAATATTTTATAATAATATTGTCATGGAACAAAAACAAGAACCAGAAGTGTAAAGAATAAGATGGTAATTTAAAAATTTTAGGCTCTGGCTGTATAGCTCAGTTGGTTAGAGCATCCTCGCTAAACTCCAAAGTTGCAGAAGAAACGAATGAATGAATGAATAAACAAGTATAAAAACAAAATTAATGTTTCTCTCTCTCGCCCTTCCTTTCTTGCTCTAAAAATTAATCAATAAAAATAATAAAACAATAAAAAACTTAGATTGTGTGTAGCAAAATGTTAGTATAAACTGAAAAGACAAAATTTCAGCTGGAAGGATATTTGCAAGAAATATGACAAATGGCCAATTTCCTTAATATAAAAGAGCTCTTATAAATCAATAAGAAAGAGACGAACAACCAATAGAGGAATACTAAAAAGAGATAAATTGGAACTTCATAAAAAATGAAATATAAATTGCCAATAAATATCTGAAAAGATGCTTTACATTATTTTTCATTAAAGAACTGCAAATGAAAACAACATGCCATTTTCTCTCCCAAATTAGCAAGACTTATGGGGAAATGGCTTATTTAAATTTTATGAATTAGTGTAAACTTTTTTGAAGGGAATATGGCACTATGTATATCAAAATTATACATAAAATGCACATATCTTTTGACCCAGTAGTTTTAATTCTAAAATTATACTACAAGCACAAATGAACAAAGATACACATATAATGATGTTTATTATAATACTAGGAGCCCAGCGCATGATTCGAAATCGTGCGGCGCTGCCTACCCTCCAGTCCAGCCCTGCCTCCTTCTTGGGCCCTTGAAGCAGCTGCAGCGGCTGCTGATCAGGCCCTCCCCCAGCACAGGCACGTGGAGGCCCCTGCCACCCTGCCCAGATGCTGCACACGCAACCTCCTGTCAGGTCGACCTGTTATGGCAGTGGTTCTCAACCTGTGGGTCGCGACCCCTTTGGGGTCGAACGACCCTTTCACAGAGGTCACCTAAGACCATTGGAAAACACATATATAATTACATATTGTTTTTGTGATTAATCACTATGCTTTAATTATGTTCAATTTCTAACAATGAAATTGGGGGTCACCACAACATGAGGAACTGTATTAAATGGTCACAGCATTAGGAAGGTTGAGAACCACTGTGTTATGGCATCCCAGTTAATTAGCATATTTCTCTATTTTATATATATATATATATATATATTGTTGGTAATAACCAAAAACTAGAAACAACATGAAAATTTATCAGTAGGATTATGTAAATTATGGTACATCCATAATACCATGCAGTTGTTAAAAGTAGACTGAGGTGGGAACATAAAAATTGACATGGACTAAATGCACCATGGCATGCTGGCTTAGATCCTGGAACAGAAAAAGGACATTAGCAGAAAAACTAGTGAAATCTGAATAAAGTTCATAGTTTAGTTAATATTAATATGCCAATGTTAATTTCTTATTTTTGACAAATGTGCCTTGGTTATATAATATGTTCATATTACATATTTCATGTAAATTCATATTACAACTTTCTATAAATCCAAAATATTCCAAAATGAAGTTTACTTCTTAAAGTAATATAAAAAGAAAACTAAACATAGTAAATGAAAAAAAAACTAGGTGGTGAGTAGTATATATAGCATTTGTATACTAAATGATGGGGGTTATCTATAATAATAAAAGGGTAATATGCTAATTAGACCAGACATCATTCTAGACATCCTTCCTGATGAAGCCGGGGCCAGAGGAAAGCCAGCCCAGGTCTCGGGTGCCTGCTGGCAGCTGGAGGGAAGCTGTTGCCGGCAGCTGGGGGTGGGGGGGGGGGGAGAAGGAAGGCCTACTCTTGCACAAATTTTCGTGCATCAGGCCTCTAGTATGTATATATTTGATTATGGCCATAGAAATCTCTAGTAGCATATGATCCTACATCACAAAAAAGAAAATTTATAGTGGTTATCTCCATATTCCTTGGAGCAGAGATTGTCAATGTCAATGTTGATGTTAGCTGGGATCTTTTATTTTTCACTTTCACATTAAACCATGCTGTATTCTTTTCATTCTTTTACCAGGGACCATGTGTGCCTTTTATATAATTTTAAAACAACTCATTTAACTAACATGATGACTGACACATTGTAGATGCTCAATATTTGAAAACTTTTATGGTTTTTTACTTTCTGCCTTATATTCTCTATGATATCTCTTATATATCTAATAACAATTGTAAATTTTTATTGAATATTGACTATGGCCCAGGTCCTGTGATAATACTTTACACATAATATCTCATTACTTCCCACAATAACATTCTGAGTTGGGTACAATTGGTATCCACATTTTTCAGCAAAAGAAACAAGAATAAGGAAGTTAAGTAAATTGCCAGGGTCACAAGGCTAATAAATGGTGGAGCTAGGATTCGAACCCAAGCAGTCTGACTCCAAAATCTTTTACCATAGGTAAGTTCTTGTTTGCCTCTATAGATGCTATAGAATACATTTTAACATATAGAATATATTTCCATAGAATATATTTTAACTTCCTAATGGTTATGTGATCAGTATAATTTATTTTCAGTGAAAGAGACTAATCACTTTTAATTTTTTTTCACTTTTAATTTTTAATGAAGTTGGATGATTCAAAGTCTCTGGCCTTCTTTTAAAACTTCAGCAAAATGACTTTTACTTCTTGACCCCTTACTTTTAAATGTTCAAACGGGTCTTTAAATTACTTGATGATTTTCACTAGACTAAATATTACCACTTATGATCATTTTTTATATACTTAGTTATTTAATCTTTATAGGTGCTCTTTTGTGGGAGATTATCAATCACTCTCTAAATATTCCAAAAGTGAACTTTTTCTTTAAAAAGATAAATAGTAGTTGTTATTTTCCCCCCTCTTCCTCATCTTCCATCTTTATATAAATCAGGCAGTTTCTTTTGCATGTTATCATCTAAATTGGTCTATCAAAACCTTTCCCAGACTTGGACAAATAAGTAAAGGAATATTTTCTCATTAGTTTTCATCAGTCTCTGGTAAAAAAAAATAAAATTGCAACTTATGTTAGTTGTTGATAGACTTTTCTACATGCATAGCAATAGGCCTTTTTCCTATTTAAAAAAACAACAACACAGAAGCTTCAACCTCATTTACTTATCAGTAGCAGAATATGTTTTGAACCTCAATCATCATCATAATTTTTGTCAGTAATCAACATTGAATTCTTATTGTGTATATGACACTGGTATTTATGAGGAATCATAAATTCTTAGCCACACTCAATGTCTCATTAATTTTACTACAAATTCAAAATTTATTATGTGTGAGCACTACAATCTTACAAGGCTCTTTGGAAGCTAAAATACAATAAATAAAACTGAGAAAGTGGATCATAAAGTAGATACAAAAATGTGATGGAAAGAATGGAAAATGAGCTAGGGTCGCTTATCATAATAAATTAATTTCCACTGACTATCCCTAAGGTGTTTGATGAGGTGATAGATGTTTAAGAGAGCATAAAGTCAGTGTGGTCACTAATTTCTTGCCTAACTGAATAGAGAAGATTTAAACGATGGAGCATGTAAGAGTTTTCTGTCTGCAAATGTACTCTGAAATGCAATTCAACGGAAATTTATTGAGAGTCTTCTGACAAGGTATGCTGCCAGGAACTGTGCCTGATGATGAACAAGTATGTTCTCTACTCTTAGGGAGCTTACAATCTAGTTAGAACAGTGCTATCTAATGTGTGAATCAGAAAAGGCCACTGCAGGGGTCACAGCTTGATGAGCAGTGCTTAGACTAGACTTCAGCCTCCACTCACACTTAGCTGGGCATCCGCGTGCCTTGCACAACTTGCACAATCACAGGTGGCAGCCATATCCATAACTAAAACAAATATGTTGAAAAGATATAGTAGATATATGCATAAAGTCCTGAGTGTGTAGAGAAATAGGGTCTGTCAGGACAAGGCATTTGACCTCAGATGATTTGTACGATGTGTTACAGTGAGAAAAATGAACACCTTTATTTGTGATTGGCTCAGTATGAGTCACATGCCCAAGGCAATGGCCAAAGACTGAACTGAGTGGGGACAGCCCAATAGAGACACCAGTGAGAAGAAATTGCTGGAAGGCAAAGCAACGGGGACATTTTGAGAACTAGAGAAGAGGATCACAAACATCATGGAAGAACCTAAATGCTGTGCTGAGAAGTGAGGCACTTTGGGGATGTTAGTAGAGACATAGAAATACATGTTGTTCTTTAAACTTTTCTTATATAATGTGGGAAATCCTAACATTATTTAACTCTAGAGTATAAGTGGGAATTTAATCTTAAAATTCTTTTGTGTGCACAATGTCATTCCTAGGAAATAACCACTATAAACAATTTGGAGTACAAGTTTCCCGACACTCATAGAAATTTGTTTATCTGTTAATCTCTAGGGCAGTGGTCTCCAATTGTTTTTGACCTGGTGCTTATTTAATAAAGCACCAGTATATGTTGGTTCATTTATTTATAAATTCAATACACGTCCTACTAATATTGGCTAATATCCTCAGACATAAGAAACAACTTAAGGCAAAGTTCACCCTTAAGGATAGTGAATGTAAATCCACATTTCAAATACCTTCTTGTAGTTTCATAAAAATTTGTTTTACTGTCACACTGGTCAGCCTTTTAGCTTCCTAAGGTGCCTGAGTTGTACCAGGAGGAGGAAAGGTATTTGCCCTGCATTTCCTTGTGCTTATAAAGGAGGATCATATTGTGGTTAAGAGCACTGTCTGAGGTGAATTGAGGCTCTGCCATTGGCCGGCAACTTACTCAAACTCTCATGTTTAAAATGAGAATAAAAACAGTACCACCCTCACAGGGTTTTGTGAAGGCTAAATGAATTACTGGAGACGAAGCACTTAGGACAGTGCCTGGTGTGCACTACATGCTATGTAAGTATTTGCTATCGTTGGTATTATAGTCCTACTGTTGTTTTTTGTAGGAATCTTTTAAAGCCACTTTTCTGTTTTCTGAGGGCAAACCAGATAACGTAATCTGTAAATCTACCCCACTGAACCCTCAGTGACCCTCTCTTTGCTATGGGAGCTCCCCTTCCCTTCAAGTTTCCTGGGTACAGTATTGGCCAAGAGGCCATCAGACAGGCATGCTGAGTGGGAGTGCTGATGTCAATCCACACATAAAATGTTAGTAAATCCTCGGTTTTCTTTTTTAAAAAAATAAAAGGCAAATAAATGCGTGTGTTTATTCTAATATTTTCTTCTCACACCTCAGTGGGTTTGTATTCTAACATTTTCTTCCCACATCTCAGTTGATTTCTAGGGAATTCCCTGTGATGTGCCCACCCACTCTGGGTGCCTATGTGCTAGGGGACGCACCGCTGAGAATAGCTCCACAGCCTTGGAGAGCTGACAGCTGTGGAAGCAGGACGCTAGCAAGAGGAAGCCTTGGTCTGGGAAACAAATGCAGGGACATGAAAGGACATGCAGAGCAAAGGAAACCTGGCAAGAGCTCATGAGTGGAATTTTAGCTGTAGGCAATCCTGCTCGGAAAGCTTTTCCTGGTCAAGTCAGTGAGGCCATGGGGTTTCAGATCCTGCATTTTCCCAAAGCTCAGCTGCAGGCAAGTAAGTATGCACCCAGTACCTACAGGGGCCCAGCACTGTGCTATGGGCCTGAGGGTAAGTGGTGACTTCTGCAAGGAGTTCATAATCTGATTGTGATGACTAACACCAACATAGAATTTCAATATGAATTATTTATTTATGTCTATTAATATGTAAAAATACATACACTTTATGAATAAATGTCATAGCACAAAATGCAATAATTTACAGAAGGAACTAATTAGCCTACTTGAGTTTTTAAAGAAATGGCTTCTGGAGGAAGGAGATGATGCCCAGATAAGTATTAAAAGAACAAACTTTACTTCATTAATGCTAAACAAACAACAACCCTTCTTTTACTGTTTATTAAAGACTAGAGGCCCAGTGCATGAATTCATGCACAGGTTGGGGTCCAGCCGGCCTGGCCCTAATCAGGGCAGATTGGGGCCAGGCCTGTCAAGAGGAGAAGACAGTGGGAGGTTGGAGGCCTGCCCTGCCCTGATTGGGGCTGATCAGGGCCGGGTCGGCTGGGGGGAGAGGCCGCAGGCGATTAGCCAGTGGGGCTCCGCCCCCGGCCATGGGGAGGGGCTGTGGGTAGTGGGCCAGCTGGCCCCACCCCTGATTGGAGTGGGGGAGCTAATTGGGGGTTGAACTGGCTGGGGGGAGAGGTCGTGGGAAGTTGGCCAGCTGGTCCCACCCCGGATCTGGACGGTTCACTGGCCACAGTGGGCGTCATAGCAACCGGTCATTCTGATCGTTATGGCGTTCTGGTCGCTGGCTTTTTATATGTATAGATGCTGTTCTCAATGACCCAGGATTTGTATAGAGTCACTACAGACAGGAGAATATAAATTCCAGGAGGACGTTTGTTGTTGTTTTTTTCACTGTTGTGAGCCTGATGCCTACAAAAATACTTGACACATAGTGGGTTCTCATTTGTCAAATGAATTAATGAATGAAGCTTCATAGTCTCTCTTTGAGTCATGGTATGAGTATTATGGTGACTACAGACCAAATTTAGTCCAAGTTCCACAGCTGAAAAGCCAAGGTCCAAATTGTTCAAGTAATCTACTCAAGGCCATCCAAGGAGCCAGGTCTGTCACTGGAGTTAGCACTCCTCTTTCCTAACTCCTAGCCCAGAGCTTTCTTCACGATCCAATGGCACTTCCCCAGAAGTACCAGATGGCCACTGCTCATCTTTCACTATTCAGATCTTCTCGAGAGCCAGGAAAGAATCTGATTCCAGAAAGTTGACGGAAATGAAGACAGCTAGAGATTTTTCTCTCCAGCAGCTGTGTCCGTGTCTGTGTCTGGCTTCCCTGGAAACCAATGGTTTCTGTTGTTATATGTCCTTTTTCTGTCAGGAATGAGGAAGAAGAAACAAAATAGCATTAAATGTGTAGGTAAAATTTAAATTATGTAACATAAACACATTCTCTAACTACTTCCATTATTTTCCAAGCAAATTAACTAGGCTGGTAGCCCAATCTGTGTAGCCCAATATGCAACAGGAGTACTAGTATGATCAGAACATCTCCGAGTTCTGGAGGGTACCATTTTTAAGGGTACCTTTTGAATACACTGTGAAATAAATGTATAATCTATAAACTATTACATCTCATATAAAATAAAAAATGTATATATAGCCAACAACCCAGAATTTTAAGTTTTAGGCCTCATCATCACACCCTTTTGTTTCTGCATACATTTTATTGTCTCAATATAAACTCTGGAACCCTTTCTAAATAGGAAATTTCTGAACCTTATTAAGTTCCTCCCACTTTCTAAAAACTATGTTTTTATTGATTTTAAAGAGAGATGAAGGGAGAGGGAGGTAGAAAAAACGCTAAGAGAGATCAGTTTTAACTTTAAACTGATGTGACCTTAAATAGATAAGCTATGTTTTCTATTCCCCAGTGAGTATGGGTGGCACTCAGTGAGTAAAGGTGCTTTATGCATGTTTATTGGCTTGAAATGAATAGAACAGCAGAAAGAGGTTTTATCTAGAATATTTAAGAATATATTCAAAATAATAACGTCTATTCATCGAACTACATGTTGCACATTATGCTACCTGCTCCACATTTAAACCTCACAACTAACTGCAGGAGAATGTTTTTAAGTTCCTGTTTTACAGAGAAGGATACTGAGGCTGAGAGAGAATCATCTGCCCACGTCACAGCCAGTAAATGGCAGAGCCAAGAGTCAAACCAAGAAATGCCTGGTTCCATAGCCCATGTTCCACCTTCTCATACTGCCCTGTCTTCCTGCATTACTGAGTCATCAGAACTAACATAATTTTCCAGAGTGATATTAATCAGATTTCCTGCAGAATTATTACTTATATGTCTCTATTTGCTGCTAATGTGTGAACTCCCAGGTTGGAGAGAACTGTTTAATTCCCTGTTTTGTACCTACTGCTTAGCACAATAACTGGTACATAATAATAGCACTCATTGGATATAAGGTGCTAAAAACAGTTCAAAGTACTTTATGCATATTAGCTTAATCCTCATGAGAACTTTTCACAATAGACACTATTAATATCTTCAGTCTACAAATGAAGAAGTGGAACCATGAAAGGTTAACTAATTTGCCCAAGATATCATAGAAGCTTTCAGTGCTCACCCTTCCTGTGTCTTCTCTCTCTCTCTCTCTCTCTCTCTCTCTCTCTCTCTCTCTATATATATATATATATATATACACATATATATATTTTTATATTTATATATATATATTTATATTTATTGATTGATTGCAGATAAGAAGAGAGAGGAAGAGAGATAGAAACATCAATAATGAGAGAGAATCATTGATCTGCTGCCTCCTGTATGACCCACACTGGGGATAGAGCCCACAACCAAGGCATGTGGCCTGACTCAGAATCAAACTGTGACCTCCTCGTTCAAAGGTCAATGCCCAACCACTGAGCCACGCCAACTGGGCAGTCTCCTCTCTTTCTAAGCATGTGGGAGGATCATTTTCCCCATCCTCTTCTAGTTAGACGGCCTTTCGACTGATAATGGTCAATACACTAGAAGTAGAATGGACATGTATCCCTTCTCACTAAAGCATTTAACTGCTGATATGAGACCCTGAAGTGCTCAACAAGCTGAAGTGCATCCACAGCTACAAGGAGCTGGATCTCCATCACCCTGGATTTCTGAGTTATTATGTGAGAACAACTCCCTCTCCCTCATGATGGAAATGTAATATGAGTGAGAAATAAACCTTGGCGTTTTAAGCCACTAAGATTTCGGTTTTGATTTGTTACTATATGCTATAGACTAGATATCTGTATTCCCCTCAAAATTCATATATTGAAACCTCATCCCCAATGTGATGCATTTGGAAGTGGGCCTTTGGGAGGTGATGAGGTCATGAGAGTGGAGCACACATGAATGGCATTGGTGCCCTTATAAAAGAGAGCCCTCTGCCATGTGACTACAGCAATAAGACAGCCAGCCATCTATGGTCTATGAAACCAGGAAGCAGGCTCTCCCCAGACACTGAATCTGCTGGTACCTTGATCTTGGACTTCCCAGCCGCCAGAACTGTGAGAAATAAATGTTTGTTGTTTATAAGCCACCCAGTCCATGGCATTTTTATTATAAAAGCTCAAATGGGCTAGACACCATAGCAAACATAACGTATGCTGGCTAATACACAGGATCAGAACTCTAGTAAGTGATGGAGTGGAGATTTAAACCTAGGCAGCTCTGGCTCTGAGCAGATTCTTTAAATCACTACCTTGGAAATTACTAGTAAATGTCAATTTATTAATTAATGAATAAATGGTAGGAGGCCTTTGTTATTCACTCATGCTTAGCAATCAGGAGTCAGCTTTGGTAGGGGGTGGAATGCTTTCCGTTTTCAAAGAATATCATCTCATTTTCATCTTGAAATACTGGACAGTTTTGATATTTATAGAAGATGAATATTTCTAATCAGCACAACATTCATCTTGACCTTGTCTTTTGAAGGTATTCAGCTAAATTGGAGCTTTCAGATTTCATCAAAATGGAACCAAGTGGTTGTTTTGATTTATTCATGTTTGACTCTGTTTATTTAAAATGATAGTATTATCAATCAAATGAAATTTTAATCACAATTGGAATCTTCAAAAACTAACAAAATGCACACTCACTCCTATATAATAAAAGCCTAATATGCTAAGTTCCCGGTCGTCCGGTCGGGCATTCAACCAATCAAAGCGTAATATGTTAATGATATGCTAAGGCCACTCAACCACTTGCTATGACGTGCACTGACCACCAGGGAGCAGATTCTCTGACCGGTAGGTTAGCTTGCTGTTGGAGTCCGGCCAATTGGACTGAGCAAGATGGGCCGGACACACCCTGGAGCCCTCCTGCCATCCCTCCCTAGCTGGCCAACCTCCCATGTCCCTCCCCAGCCCTGATCGGGCACCAGTGGGGTCCCTTGGCTCAAATTTCATGCACCGGGCCTCTAGCTTGGTAATAAAAGACAGTTCTCCAAAAAAGGTACCCATAGGTGATTTTAAATGTGCTTACGAAATTGATCTCTTCCTCTTCTTACAAGGCCACAGTCATTTGGGATTAGGCCTCAGCCTTATGACCTCATTTAACCTTAATTACCTCCTAAAGACCCTATCCAGATATAGTCACATTCGAGGTTAGGGCTTCAACATATTAATTTCAGGGGGAAACACAATTCAGTTTATAGCAAAATGTTACTAAGGAGCCACAGTCTAATGGCCAAAGCAAATGGGACATGATTCAAGTCTAACAGGACTCTAAACTTTAACAGTTTGTTTTCCTGGAGGACCTCACACACATTTTCTACCTTCTGATGGCAATTATGTCAGGTTATCAAGTTTCCCTCTGGGCCTTAGTACCAGGGAGCCCAGATCCCTGGCCCTATCCCAGTAACTAAAGTGGCCCCTATTATTAGAACAGCTGCAATCTGCCCTCCCCCGCCCTTGATTGTTTTCCCCATTATGTATTTGTCTCTTTGTATTAGCCAAATTGTATTTTTTCCCAGATGATTAAAGAAGTAGACAATGTAACCATGGGTTTTTGATTTCCTTTTTTACATACTGTCAGTTTATAGAGTGGTACTATATTTTTCACTGGAACATATTGTACTTAAAACAAAGAAATAGTGGCTGAATAATGCTTTCTTCCTATGGGGGCTTAATATTTTTCCCATATACTGTGTATTACTCTGTCTGAGAATTATATTTTTTCTAACTTAAATAACCGTAAGGACTAAGTTTTATCAAACTGAAGACATCCATATCCTCTGAGTAAAAAAACAATATGAGTATAATTAATTTTGAGTGTTGAACTAAGTTGCAAGATCCTGAAAATGCAGATTATAATAAAAATATCTCCTTAACCATGACTACAGTGGTTAAAATTTAATGCAACATTAATGGTGAAGTATAACCCTTCTAATGGTCTCTGCTCCTGCTTTGTGGAAGCAAAGGCAGGATTTATGCTACAAACAGGGCTCTATTCATGGAAATATGTAGCTTAGTTTTTAAATACCATCAGCACATAACAAGACCATTTGCTCTGTTTTATGTTGTCATGTATTTATTAGTTTGTAATAATAACCATGACCTCCAGAGGCTGGGCATTTTCTGGGAGCTAATGATCTGGGTTGGAGGCCCAAAGCTTCATGCTGAGACCATTAATCAGCCCACCAGCCCTTAGCTGACGGTAAACACCTTCTTCCATCAGTCGTTGTAACTCAGGCCCTGCCAGCCAGAGCATAAGGTTTGGAGAGCCTACCCTGTGGCCGGGCTTCGCTGAATATCACAGCACACTGCTAATCATATCCATAAGCCAGTGTCAGAAACTTCACACTGCAGAGGACGTCTTCTATGACTGTCACTCTTCTAAGGCCTGGAGCCTGTCTCTCAAAAGATCAGGATATGAGAGAGATCATCATTAACTTCCTATTCAAGCCATTGGCCAAGCAGCATTAAAAATATTTCAAAATATTTTCATATAATTGAACCCTATTAAATAAGCATTTTTAATCATTTAAAAACTAGGATGGGTTTTATAAACAGGAAAACCACAAGCCCAACATTCCATTGTTTTTGTTTACAATTGTATTATGATTGACAACTCTAGGGCAGATCATCTGTCGCTAGCACACCGAGCTCCATCTCACTCCTGGAAGGTCTCAGAACACCGAAGCTGAGAAAACCAGGGGACTTTTCCTCTGGAGGCTGCTCCCCTAAGTTCCAGTCAATTCCCAGGGGCCTCTTCAGAGCTTTCAGCCTCCCCAACCTCACTGTGAAATGTTGACTACTTCCTGCCTCTGGACACTGCTGTTCGTTCATTCAACAAGAATTTATGTGACGCCTACAATGCACCAGGCACTCATTTCTCCCCTGGCTTCTGTGCTGTCTTTCTTTCTTAGTTCTCACACCTAACTACTGTTCTCCGCTTTTCCTGTTTGCACTTCGTCTGTTCATCCTTGTGCTATCCAAGGATCTCTTTTGTCCTTTTTTTTTTTTAAATTTTTTTGAGTTTTTGAGTATACTTCACATACCACAAAAATCACCCAATTTAAGGGTACAGTGTGATGAATTTGGATAAAAGTACATAGTTGTGCAACCACCATCAAAGTTTTAGTACACCTTCTATCACCCCAAAATAGTCCTCCCTGTTCCATTTCTGCTTTTGTTTGGCCTTTTTTATAATTTCATATTAATGAAATTATTGAGTATGCTCTTTTCCCTTAGCATGATGTTTTTGAGATTCATGTTTTTGAGATTGAGTGTACCGAGGTACGTGCCCTTGACAGAAATTGAACCTGCAACCCTTTAGTCTGCCAGCTGAGGTTCTATCCATTGAACCAAACCGGCTAGGGCAGTAGTTTGTTCCTTTTGATTGTTCAGTACTATTCTGTTGTATGGACATACCATTTACTGTTGTAGCCAAGATCTTAAACTTTTTAATCATCCTGTGGCTCAGTCTCCCAATTTGTAAAATGGGCACAATATTGGTAACTTAGAGCAAAGACTGGTATCTAGTAGGTTCTCTGTTAGCTCATGTTATTATATTTAATTGCCCACTCCTGGGAAATACGAATGTCTTATCCTAATGGGCTCAAATCAAGAACTTTTAGGGCATTACTCACGAATGGTGGGGTCTCTGAGTCAGTTTTCACTGGGCTTGGAGGCTGGAAGAGAGGGAAGGAAGTGTGGTGTACCTGAACCTGGGGTGGGGGGCGGGGCAGCAAGGGAAAGAGGGGTGGGAGGAAGGGGTAAGGGATAGCAGGAAGAGCAGATAGGAGGATGAATAAGGGAATTGGGGGTGGGGCCTGGAGAAAGGGCGAGGCCTAGCACAGGGGACACCTCCCCCTTTGGGGGCGGGACCAAAGGCCCAGCACGAGGCCGCTTCCCTGACCCTGGGCTCTAGCGAGCCGCACAGCCTGAAAGTTTTTTCCTGAGCGTGTGGGCTCCTTTCTCCCGGGAAAGCAGCTGGGTAAGCAGGACAGAGGCCCACCCAACTCCTCCCCCTGCCCCCTCCCCTTGTCCTGGCTGGCAAGCCCAGACCATGCAAAGGCCCCAAGAGCAGAAAATCCCAGCCAGGCTCTGAGCTGGAGTCCTGCCCTCTTCGGGAAGGAGGTGGGAGGGAGGCCTGCGCTCTGGTGCAGCCTTTCATACTCAGTTAGCAATGAGGGAATAGTTTTTACTGTATACTAAGTATGGCGGGAGTTTAGTTTGCAGGAAATTTCTTTATTAAAATACTAGAGGCCCAGTACACGAATTAGTGCACATTGAAAGGAAGTTAATTAGAAGAAATATATTAATATCGCCATTTGCCCCTTCTTTATAATAGAAGTGCCAACCAAATTCACGATCAACAATGACAGATGGAAACACATGCGTGCGATTGGCGCCAGTGAGAGCTTTATATATAAACTTGCTTAATTAGACTGCTTTCTGATTTAGCTAAACTTTTTCCAGCCCAGTGAAGCACCCCAACTTCTCTTTCAGGTAATTGTCAGCAACACAGCAGTAAATATCAACATGCAGATTATTATTGTAGATCACACAGGGAGAACAAAGGATGAAATATTTAACTGTAGCAGTGTTTGACTATATTCTGCGCAGTGAGAAAACCTGAAGTCATTTTCAAGGTCCACCATTTCTTACTTCTTTTCAGTCGGGTCAAGTTTCTAAACTTTCTAAATCTCCCTTTTCTGGCTGATGAAAACAAAATAGGTTTCCACTGAGTCTCCTATCTACCTACTCCAGGACTTCTGAGGATCAAATGAGATGAGGCACAGGAAAATGTTTCACAGACATTTGGTTAAACTGTAAAATGTTTCCACCTGGCTATAAAATAAGTTGTGTTCCTGGGCTGAAGAAACTGCAAGGAGGCTAGTTGCTAGGGAGAGGAAGCCAGGTGTTACTACGTGATGTCATTACCTGGCACCCACAGCCACTGTTTCCAGACTGGGCTGGGCCGCATTTTATCCCATGGGGGTCTCAGCAGCGTTGGCTGAGATTTGGTGGGGTGTCACCTTGGGGTGGTGGCGAGGCCTGTGTCCCACTTTGGGGAAGCCGAGTGTTGCTTTGTCAGTGCCAGGTCCGTGGTGCCATTTCTTTGTAAATGGCCAGTGCGCATCACAGCAGTTCCTGTGTTGAGTGTCTGCCCCCGGTAGTCAGTGCGTGTCATAGCAACCGGTTGGACAGTCGGAAGGACACTTAGCATATTAGTCATATATATATATATAGATTAAGAGGAAAAGATAGTCACCTATACTCTCAGGTCCTTTTACTTTTTTTAAAAATATATTTTTATTGATTTCAGAGAAGAAAGGAGAGAGAGAGATAGAAACATCCATGATGAGAGAGAACCACTGATGGGCTGCCTCCTGCACGCCCCCTACTGGGGATCGAGCCCACAACCTAGGCATGTGCTCTGACCGGAATTGAACCGTGACTTCCTGGTTCATAGGTCGATGCTCAACCACCCAGCCACACCCTCCAGGTGCTCTCAGGCCCTTTTTTAAATGCATAGAAAGTATTTTGATGTTAAAGATGTCCTTCAGCAAAAGGGGCACTGAGCCAGAATCAAGATAGTCCATGTCAACTGTGATTGAAAAAAAAGGGTAGTCCATGCTCTGTCACTAGGGTCTCTCTGTTACTTTTGAGTCAGTTGACTTCCTGGGTTTCCCTCATTTTGTCCACTGTAGAATTAATGATCTCCAGTACTTTTAAGCTTTGTTATTCTATAAAAGGCAGGCTGAAGTACCTTAATAGCCTCCATTTGTGTGTCCTTACTCACAGGTGGTGACTGCAACCCTCCCATCCGTTCCGCAGCCAACAGTTGCGTCCAAGAGCATGCAAGGTGCTGTGGGCATCACAGTGGATAGACAAGCCCTGTGTTCAGGAGCTCCCAGTCAGAAGGTACTGTGCGGCCCACCTTTTCTTTTAGAGTCCTCAGGGTCTGGGAGAAGGGATACTAAATGTGTAGTCCTCAGGGTCTGGGAGAAGGGATACTAAATGTGTAGTCCTCAGGGTCTGGGAGAAGGGATACTAAATGTGTAGAGCAGAGGAAGGCGGAGGAGGCTATGTTTGGAGAAGCAGGGAAGGCTCTCACACTGGGAAGAGGGTGCAGCCTGTACAAGAGCCAGGCTGCTGTGGTGGGGCTGTCAGTGGACCAAGGGTGCAAGCATATGAGATACTTCTGGTTCCAGGGCACAGACCTGAACAGCTGTTCTGGGGCCAGGTCAAGCACATCTTCCTGGGGGGGGTCCCCTATCCCCAACCAAGTGTTCTAACATGGCTGACGAATGCAAGCACACCTCATCAAAGAGCCCTGTGACTGTGATCCTCATGAAGGCGACACGGCAAGGGCTGGACAGGAGTATGTGGACCCTTTCAGGGCTGTGTCTCACTCATTTGTTTCTCCAAAAGTCCCTAACAGTGAGCCTTACACTTAGCCCATTCTCATTTGTGTTTTTAAATTTAATTCCAGAATCACAGAATGAAAAGCATGGTGAACTCTCTCTCCCATCTCCACCCCTGCAAAAAACACACCACAACACACACACACACACACCACCCTCTGATAACAACAATAGAAACCCTTCTCTTGTTCATATGATCCTTGTTGCCTGCAATTCTTTTAACAGTAGACAGTGGTTTTTGTTCTGTCTTGGGCCATTCTTGCAATATTTTGTTCCATTCTGGGCGACGCTGTTAACAGGACTTTATTGAACTGCAACACGTCCAAGAGAGGGTGAGCAAGATGGTTAAGAGCCTATAAGTCATGTCATATGAGGAGCAGTCGGGCATATTTGAACTGCAGGGACATAGTACTCAGTGGGGAGGTGACAGCTGCCTTCAAACAAATAAAAGGCTGCCAGGAGGAGAAGGACTTGTTTTATGTTCCGTGAGGAGAAAACGTAGGGGGCTAATTTTGGCTAACATGACTGAGAACCTTTTTATGATTGGAACCATCCAGAAATAGAATGGGCTGCCCCAGGAGGCCTTGATTTACAATCAGTGGAGGTGTTGACTCAGAGGTTGGATTCCATGTGTGGGATTATTCTAGGAGAACTGATGCAGAGGGTGAAGAATTAGAGAAAAAAAGACTTCTAAGGTTACTTCCAGAGATCTGATTCTATTTGGTAAATTTTGGTTAAGACGATCTGACCTCAGCTGAGTCACTGAAGACCTTTTCCTATTTCCAAGCCCTGGGAGTGGGGGGTTGTTGGGGAGCATGAATGGTTGGGGTTCAGGTGGGGGGACTAAAGAACTATAAATAGGAGGGTAGTAGGCTAGGTGAGAAAGAGTCCAAGAAAGGGGAAACACTCCTAAAGGAAGGCTGCTTTAGCCCACTTCACAGGTTTTTAATTTTTTCCCCCTGGAATCCGTTTTGTTCACCTTTGTAAGGAGAGGTGCCATGTGGCTTAGTGAGCATGTTGATGCATAGCTTATTCTCTCTCCGTCCTACTAGGTCCTCTCTGTAAACCACACTCTATTTGCTTGTTGTCAACCCTGATAAATCAGAGTGGCAGGTTTAAAGATGAAATGACAAGCAGTTTAAATTAATCAGTGGAATGTAGACTTGTGTTCTATTTCTATTCCTTTCCTGTTATTGTGTAGGTTCGTGCATAGAGGTCTGATTCACATACCCCATGTGCTTCTCTGGCCTCATCTTTTAGTTAGTTTTGTCAGCCTTATTTGATTTTGTTTTCATTGGATCCCAGCTTCAGAGTCTGGGGTTTATCTTCACATAATACAATGTGCCAAAGACAAAGCTGTACTGCCTGTAGCTGCTGCCTAATGGTCCAGACATTTTCCCTCTCATTTTACATTATAGCTGCGTCTGGCACACCATATAATACCCTTTTTCGTTGATTGGTATGGGATGTGAAAGCATTTTGAGAATATAAACATACCGTACAAGTGTAAATTACTATGAAAGATAATATGCGATTCTTAGGAGGAAGTTTATGTAGATATTTACTAGTACTTTACCAGCAGAACATGGCTTCGTTGGTTTTATGATATGTTATTAGACAGATAAAGCTGTCGTTATAAATTGGCACCTTTAACTCCTGGTGACCTTATTTGCCTATAGTTTTAAAATGGCTTTTCTCCTAGAGGCATAGTCCCCAGGTGAAGTTTCATCATCCATCCTTTGCTTTCTTACTCAAAACATCACACACCACTTTGATACACTTTATCAAATGGAAATATTCTCTTCTTCAAACCTCGGTAAGTTGGTAAATTGGCAACAGAAACTTTTTTTTCTGCTTAAAAATCAAAATCTCAGCCTGTACTTTGTTTGGGGAGCAAATAATGAGGGAAGTAACCATTTGTACCTAAAGCACATCAAGTCACTAGGTTACAGCTGAATCATCTTACAGCAGCGGTTCTCAACTTGTGGGCCGTGACCCCTTTGGCAGTCGAACGACCCTTTCACAGGGGTCGCCTAAGACCATCCTGCATATCAGATATTTACATTACGATTCATAACAGTAGCAACATTACAGTTATGAAGTAGCAACGAAAATAATTTTATGGTTGGGTCACAACATGAAGAACTGTATTTAAAGGGCCAGAAGGTTGAGAACCACTGGCCTAGACCCTTTTTGTCATATTTAAAATGTTTATTTTTAGAAGTTTTATTCTTTTTACAATACAAGGCATCGGAAATGTCTTACAGAACCACTGTCTTACAGTGTTGTTAGACATATCCAATACTACTTATATTGCAATCAAATTATTGCAATGGGTACTATGTGTTAATATTATAGATTTACTTTTAGATATAACCCTTTTCTGTCTGACCATCTATTATATACTTGCTCATATAGTAGCTTGATTTTTTTTTCAAGGACCTGTATCTGCCCTTCTCCAACAAGCCTCCTTGAAGAATGACCATAGATAACATCTAGTGTAGGTCCGTGTGCATGGGAAAACCACATAAATGTTTATTATTTGGATGAATGGAACTTACTGTTGTTTGTTGTATTTTAAGTATCATCAGTTGTAACCAGATGAGCACCAGTGTGAAAACTCTGTTGGCTATAAAGGAAAATTTAGAGCAAGTCATTATTAAAGAAAATATAAGACCAGAACATCCAATAAGAAATGGAAGGTTCCCATGGATCATTAAAATATGCTTCAACTGCAAAGAAAATGAAGAAAAAGTATATTCAGAAAATGTGAGTTAAAAAAAATCTGAAACATTTCCGATGCCTTGTATTGTAAAAAGAATAAAACTTCTAAAAATAAACATTTTAAATATGACAAAAAGGGTCTAGGCCAGTGGTTCTCAACCTTCTGGCCCTTTAAATACAGTTCCTCATGTTGTGACCCAACCATAAAATTATTTTCGTTGCTACTTCATAACTGTAATGTTGCTACTGTTATGAATCATAATGTAAATATCTGATATGCAGGATGGTCTTAGGCGACCCCTGTGAAAGGGTCGCGACCCACAGGTTGAGAACCGCTGATCTAGGCAATATCAAACCCACCAAAGACTATATGTATCAGGATTACATCTTTCTCATCTTCATTCTTAGCAATTATTGACAGGAAACTAAAGAAGAGAAAACATATTTTAAAAGTCTTAGCCAAGTCTCATTGTCGGATATGACTTTCAAAAGGTTTTACAGAAACCTTCTCTCCTCGCCCAGAAAAGTGAAACCAAGACAAGGCCGGAGAGCTGTGTAAATGTTTATGTGCTCTTGTCTATCAAAGAGGAAGACAGTGAGCACCAGGTAGCTAGTACTTCTAGAGATAATTGCAATGAAGATTTTAAAACGGCCTTAATACTCTTTTGATGATAGGACTCTAGCAGATTCCAAAAAGCAGAAAGGACCACGTGGAAATCATTGTTGGCCTTGTAGGAGGAGTTGCCCTCCCTGCAATAACCAGCTGTTCTCACAGCACAGAGCTTCCTTTGTCAACCAGTCCATCTGTGCTGGAATTGGAAACATGTAACTCACAAGATGAATTTTGGGCAGAGAGCCCGAAAGATAAGGGGGCTTTCAAACCCTGAAAAAAATAGGCAGCAGTTTTGATCACAGTCCAGAGAGTTTTCTAACTCAAAAGACATTTTTTTAAAAAATTGGGTTTTGTCCTCAGTAGTTACGGTGGTCACTGTAGTCATTTGTCCTTAGCAATTCCTGATCACGTCAGGGATGGGGTGGGGAAGGGCGTCACCATTTTATGGTTCTGCAGAAATCGGGCAGAGATCTTTAAGTGGAGAAACAGGTCAAGAGTACAGCCACCTCACTTGGAGCAACTTAAAATCTTCTAAGAGAAAAAAATAAAATAAAAATTTTTAAGAGAACCAGAAGATATGTGGACACATAAGAGAAGGCTACTCAGATATTTTTTATGTTTATTTGTTCTTCAGCCATAGCTACCTCCTTGCTCTTCAGAAAGAGAGAAAGTAGATTTGGATGAACAGCCTCTGGATTTGAGTTTGACTGGAAGCAGCAGATTATGGCTAAAAGGGTCTGGGAGTCTATTTTGTAACATGTTGGATGCTAGTGATGGAGTTCAGATGATGCCTAAAACTGTCTTGGAGACTGTGGGTCTTATACCAGACAGAATGAAGTCTCAGGAAACAAAACAAAACAAAACAAAACAGAACAAAAAACAAAAAAGAAAAAGAAGTCTCAGGATCATGACCGTAGTTCTTAGCAATGATGGCCAGAAGGGAAAAATGTGTCGGTGTCAAGTTGCAAAAAAAAGAGACAAGATAGAATGTATTCAGACAAAAATAAATTCATCTTAAAAAGCTAGCGAGCGTGATACTAATATTCCTAAAGAGCCTTTAGTGAAATAACAACCATGTGATTTTTCTTCTAGGGATATTGAGGCCATTTCCTTACTTCATTTCTTCCTTTCATTTGATCTAACTGATCTTTGTCCCTACCATTCTCCTGAGATGCTGAGATCTCTTTTCAAATGCGTCCTTCTTGTAAAATCCCATGATCAGGTCTCAGTCCTCTTATAACTTGAACTGTTATAAGAGGTCCCTTGTCCTTTCTTGACCACTTTCTTCTATTAGTTTTGGGGACACCACACTCTTTTTGGCTTTTTCTCACTTTTGGCTGCTCCATCTCAAGCTCCTTCCCAAGCACTTGTTTTCTGACTTCTAAACATGTGAGTGTCTCTGAGCTTAGTTCCTGGCTCTGCTCTTTTTCACTGAGACAGCTCATTCAGCTCTGTGGCTTTGGATTCCATCTGCAGGCTGGCCATTCTGAAGTGTACATTTCTGTCTTCAGGCTCTATCCTGAGTTCCAGACTTATATTTGCCAACTGTCTATGTGGCATATTCCCTTGGGTCTCTCATGGGCATCTCAAACTCAACATGTCCAAAGCAAAGCTCCTGATTTTCCACAGCCAAACTGCTCCTCCACAGTCTTCCCCATCCTTTTTTGCCCAAGCCTAAAAGTCCTCATCCTTGAGTCTTTTCTTTCTCACCTTCCACATTTAATCTATCACAACATATCCTCAATCATTCCCTTTTCTCTATAAAAGTTTCCCTACTTTCACACTTCCCTGCCTACATTTTCCATATAGAAGTCAGAGTGATCACTTAGCTACTTAAATTAGGTCAGATCACTCCCTTGAGTAAAACCTTCCACCAGCTTCCCATGACGATTCAAATAAAATCTAAGTTTTTTTTGAAAAAGTTACTTACAAAGTCCTATGTGATCTGGTCACTGTCTAACTCTCTGAAATTATTCTGTTTATTTTTCTCCTCTGCCCATTCTGTTGCATTTGAATTGCTCTGGAATCTTCCAACCCAATAAGACAATTCTTTCTACTGAGCTTCACATGGCCTTAGCAAGCTGAAATGGCATCTCCTCTAAGAGGTTTCTCTCACCACTCATTCGTTATTCATTTGGTATTGTCTGTCCCAAATAGGAGGTGATCAGAAATCTTGTTTTGTTTATTCCTGTTTCCCCTGCATCATTTGACATAATACTCATGTGTCATCTACAAGACATTGGATATGTGAGCCTGAGGCACAGTGGAAGAGGTTGGAGATGTCATCAGCTAAAACCTTATGCAATATTTCATTCCAAGATCTGCTGATGTTATCTTCTAAGTGTTTCTCTGTTCCAGTGCGTCCCCTCCATCATCAAAGAGATGGAGTAGGCACAAAGATGTCGTTGTGTTTTTCCAGTATTACTTCTACAGTTTTCCAACTGGTCTCTCTGCCTTTCATCTTGTCCTCTCCAATCAGGTTCCAAAATACAGGTCTGATGGGTCACTTTCCTGCTTAAAACTCTTCAAAAGCTCCCAACTAACCTGCAAGATAAAATCATTTGCCTAACTTGGCATATAAGGGCAACTCCTCCTTTTATGCTCTTTCTTTTTCATGCTCTATTCTTCAGGAACACCCAACTGCTTGTAGGTCCCTGTGAGTATCTTGCTTTACCTCATTTTCATGTCTTTGCTTTTACTTTCTACTCTGCCTTGGAATGCCTATCACTGAGAAGCTCTGTGACCTTGGAACATTCCTTATTTTTCCGAATTTTAGTTTCCTAATAATCATAATTTTTCATAGAAGCAGCATGAGAGTCAAATGATATCATATACAGACAATCCAGTACAACGCCTGGCATATAGCATGTGTTCAACAAATTGCACCTATCTTTATTAGCAATGTTAGTATTAACAACAACAATAAATAATAATATCATGGAGCTAGTATAGAATTTCTGGTAGTTCCTTGACCTGCTTGCCCTGGGGGAAAGTAACCTGATCCGGTTAAAAATTCAAACTATTAGCTGCAATTCTCTGATCCTCTGATTTAGTTCCTTCACTGTCTTGCCTGGAAATCTCACTATCACACCAGGAATCGCACATCTGTAGGGACAAGATATGGACTTGTTTCTCATCAGGCTTTTGGATGCCTCGTGGCTATACACACAGGTGAAGGGTCAGTTAGGATTGCTCTGAATTCCCATGTTTTGGGATTAGAAATCAAGAATTTGAAGTTTTGCTCCTATTTTACCCTTTGAAGTTTCAGGGACCCGCCGGAGCCTCCTAGTGGTGGCTTTGGGGCATGGGGATAGTCATTGCAACAGGGTGAAAGGGACTTGTCAAGTTCAAAGTATTTTGGCTCCAGTTATCTTGTTATCACTGCAAGAGGTTTAGGCATCTACCTAGCATCTTGTAAACTGAGGCATAAAGAAGGGTAATGACATGTTCTGACCTCCCAGGGTGGGATGGGAATGATGAAGAAGGGCTTTGGTGTGAGTGGGATTCTTTAGCCTAGGGTGCTCCATGGGAGTGGGGGTGG